>NC_089824.1:84904773-85217273 GCF_035046505.1 Tiliqua scincoides
TGACTCTCTCTCTCTCTGCTGGGTGGGGGCTGAATTGGATCATGCTTACCTCCATTCCATGATGCCAGTATAATGATGCCTGCCCTCCTGCCCACCCAATGCCTTATCCTCACTTTCATCATCTATACAAAATAGAGTCTCCCTGTGGCTGACAATTGTTCATTTAACCTAAATTCACGATTAAAAAAAAATAAGAAAACAGCACCAATATTTAAAACAAGAGGACCAACCAACAAAAACAATAGCTCAGAATGACTGAAAGGCATGACTAAATGAAAAGCTTTTTGATTAGTGGCTCTAAAGCATGCTGAAAGGAGTCTAGATGAATTTCCTGTGGCAAGGTGTTCCTCAATTTGAATGTCTCTACCAAGAAGGCCCTGCGCTTCAACTGCACCTTTGGTGATGATGATTATAATGATGACTTTAAAAAAATCTATCCTTCCTTTCCCCCCTTTGGGGTACTCACCGCAACTTACAATAGCGATTGAAAGCACAATCAATTAGGAACCAATCCTGTTGGACACTTATGGCAGGAAAATTCCTTGTCTGCTACAATAAGTGCAGCAGCAGTATTGTAAAAGGTGCAGCACTGCTGGCACAAATGGCTTGAGGCTCTGTGCTCATGGCAGTGACTCCTGGATGCTGCACTAGAGCAGGTAAGGTGGCCGTTCAAGGGTGGAAATGGGGGGCATGGAGGAGGGAGCAGGGTGGGCAGGGGCATTTTGAAGGTGGGGCAAGATGGATTCCTGTGGCTACAGCTCTGCCTTCTGAGGCTCCCTCACTCCCAAGGCTAGCTGGATTGTGTTATACTATCTGTAGCACTACTCAGAAATGCATCGTAAGGCAGAAATTGTTTTTAGATATTTTGACCTCAGCAAAATATTGAAATAGAATCTCATTTTTGAGTCCATAGTGGATTCTGATGCACTTGGAACCAGCTGCCCTTCACCACTTCTTTGCAGCCTTGCTGAGCTACTATTTATGTATTTATAATATGTTTATCTCACATTTCCCCCACTACTATGGACACTCCTTCTTCCCTCTCCTCCAGTTGCTTCCATTGCATAAGAACAGTCCTACTGATCAAGTCCTACAGACCAAGGATTCAGCCAGTCTGAAGAACACTGCAAGGTGTTCTTGCAGTGGCCAGCTAGATGCCAGTTCAAGCCAGCTAATGCAGACTCTTTCTGACTATGGCACTTCTGTACAGCTAGTACCCCCTTACGCACGCTGCCTTTATAAATGAACTTTTGCCCGTCATGGGCTGAAAAGCAAATTAAACCGCTGGACCTCTGTTAATTACAAATGACTTTTTCATTTTTGCAGTGCCCCCAACAAGCAGTAAAACAGCAGGTGAGCTTACATTTGTTGCAAGATCATGACTTAATTAGAGTTTTTGAGTAAAAGGATGTGCAGTAACTAAGGTCAGGGCTGGAACAAAATCTATGGCGGTACAAATGAATGCCATGCAACCTGCTTAAAAACAAACACAGGTAGAGGCAAAATAGTGAGACTAGCAATGTGAGGAGCAGACAAACACCTTATTTCTCAAGTTTTGCATTTGGGGGGGGGGCAGTAAAGAATGTGGAATGTGCTGCGTTCCCTTACCCTTACATGTTTTTTTACCCATATTCTACCTCTCATATTCAGGAGCAGAATTATATTGTATGTATGAACAGAGGTGTCCCTAGGATATTTGTCACTCAGGGTGGGCTGCTTGAAGCAGGGGGTAGACCTAACCTTCACCTTAAGTTCCCCCTCTCACCCTTGTTGTACACCACTGTGTATGAGTGTTTGTTTGTTTGTTTATTTAAAGGCATTTTTATCTCTTCTGCCTCCACAGGGATCATCAGTGGTGGTGGCCACACCTCATCCAACCCCCAGTCACAGTCTAGGTAGCCCTATGCTGCAACCCTACCCAGATTTGTGCCAACTATGTAGCTGGTGCTGATCCGACAAGCCTCATAGGATGGCTGCGGCTTTACTCAGGGTAAGGGGAAAATCACCTTACTCTGAGGAGACCCCCTGCAGCCTCCTAAGGTGCATAGGATGGGTCATAAGGCCTGGCTGTGCTAGCGCTGTTTAGGATTGGGCTACCCATTAGTTCTGCAAGAAAATGGTATATGTCACACTGGATAAATTCATAATACAATCTATTCTTAAATGTCTCATGCACATGATAAGAAACCAGTGTTTTATATTTCAGTATATTTCTTAGGTTGATTTATTAGTCTGCTCCTGGGAAATGTTGAGGGAATTCTCTTGGGGGAGGGGCTAATTTTGAAGCTTGTCAAATCTTAATGGAACTCTATTGTATATGAATAACTTTTGGGAGGCTTGTGTTTTTTGGTAGCAAATTTACCTTTAAAAGGATAGAGCCTATTCATAATGTAGGAAGCATATCATTTCACCACTGGAGAGCACTGTGGGTCAACAAAAACAGACAATTCTAAATAATGGAATAATGCAGCTGGTTTCTTTTAGGCTCTGTTAGGCACATGCTTCCTTCTCCCAAGTACAACTTTTCATTCTGGGAATGTTGCTGATAGGGAGTCCCAACTGGAAACTCCTGCACATAGAGCAGTGAACATGGAAAGGAGTGGGAAGGTTGTCGCACAGGGCTGTAGCTCTAGGACTTCGGACAGCTCCAAGGGGCAAGTTAATAATCTGTCAGACTCTTGGCTCCAACTGAGGCATTTTCTGTTTCCTGGACCTAACTACCCCTCTCAGGTCCTACCCCATTCCGGCAAAGTGAGGATCCTTAAAGAAGCAACCCCCAGGCCTGGTGCTGAGCACTTCACAGCCTCTCATCGACCTCTCACTTGACACATTCCCTGCACTGGTGGGTGGGTAATGGAGGGCAAGACATCTCCAGCCTGTTGGGCATTTGAGTCCTCATATGAGTGTGGCTCAGGGCAGGGCCCCCAAGAAAATTTATCGGGGGTATAAAGTTTCTTTTGGGCCCCTTCCCAAAGGGGACAAAACAGAGTGGAGGGAGGGTGGCAATGGGGATGGACAGAGTGGGGGCTGGGAGGGGACAAAATAGGGTGTGGGAAGCGTGGTAACAGCCAGAAAAGTCTTTGGAGCCCAGGTCCACCTGCCTGTGCAGTGTTGACAGCTAGGTACAGTAATATGGAAAAGCAAAGTCTGTCTACTCTCCTAAGTCTACACTTCTAAGTCTCTCTAAAATCTCTAAAAGCATCCTATGTGTACCAAAATTATGTAGGTAAGATCGGAAAAATGTAAGATTCCTGGAAATTCCTGGGCCCCCTCCTTTGACTCCTGGGGCCCCTTTATGACCCTGGGCCCAGGAACAAATTACTCCCTATAACTGCCGTTTCCATGGACCCTGGCTCTGGGGATCCATCTCTAGGATGTCTGAATTCATATTCCTGGAGCTTCTCACTTCCTGTTCAGAGATCTGATATCTGTTTTCCCCTCTGAATCCAAGGCCAGGCTATCACACAGTGACTCTCCAGGGGCTGAGGCAAAGGAAATCCTACTACCTGGAGCATGAATAGGTTCTAAGTGCAGGATGGCCTGGGGTTGATCTAAAACACTGGAGTAAACAAGAGTGTTTATTGAACAGTGTTAGAATAAGAGGAGTTTGTGCAGAAAAGGTGTGTTAAAGCTAGATACAGCCATGGGCTGAGGCCATCACCCCTGTGATGGATGACAAGTAAACTTAGTTTTAGCAATCACTGTCAGTTTTGCAAAGCTTCTAGATCAGCCATTTTCAACCACTGTGCTGTGGCACACTGGTGTGCCGCGAATGGTCCCCAGGTGTGCTGCTGGAGTTTGGTGGAGGGTCATTTATTAATAGAACCATTGGGGGATATGAACCCCCCACTAACAGCATGATGTGCCTTTTCAATTATCCAAAAACTCATAGTGTGCCTTGACAATTTCAGTACCTTAGCAGTGTGCCATGAGACAAAAAAGGTTGAAAATCACTGTTCTAGATTATCGAACACCAAACACCAGTACTTGTGTGTCAAGGAACAATAATCTATCCAAAGCTCAGTTTGCTACAAATGAATTGTTTGCCTAAATGTTAGTATTTTTGAGCTCTACTATGTTCATTTGATGATGCCACTTGGAGGAGCTCTTCTCCTGAGTTTGAAGATACTGGTGGGTTATTGGATGATACTTCTGTTTGGAAAGCAACTTCTTAAGAAGAGAATTTCTAAAGTGACCACCTTTTTGAAGATGCATGTTACAGTAGCCATTCAAGAAAAGTACTTAGGGTGCAATCTTAACCCCTTATGTCAGTGCTTTCCAGCACTGGCATAGTGGTGCCAATGGGACATGTGCTGCATCCTGCAGTTGGGTATCACTCATGGAGGCCTCCTCAAAGTAAGGGAATGTTTGTTCCCTTACTTCAGAGCTGCATTGCCCTTATGTCAGTGCTGGAAAGCACTGACATAAGGGGTTAGGATTGTGCCCTTAGCCATTTTTTTTTCCTGGTACATGCCATTTGCATGATTATGGGCAATGCATTTTGTACTTGCTTGAGTATTAAAATAACCACAGAGCCCATTTAAAACAACAACAATGAAATGTAAGCTGATAAACTCCTACAACAGCTGTAGTCTGTGAAGGCTTGCAAAAGGAAGTTGACAAGCATAGGATCCTGACACAGATGTGGTTGTGAGATGTTAAGGCAAAGAAACAAGCATATTGGAATGTTTGGAAGTGCCTTTGACATTGGAATCTGAAGTGTAAAAATCATTGGTGGAGCCACTCAATGTGCACTCAATGGTTGTAGGGGCTAAGTGAGTTCTCATAATCAGCAGATCTGGCTTCAGGTTTCAGAGGGTCCTCAACAAGAATAATCTCCATGGCCTCCCTCTTGCATAGTGTAAGATAATATGCAGTTACTTTACCAAACCAGGAGCCCGGAAGACAATACAACCTCTGCAGTAAATTTTGTTTACAACATTGTACGCTATTATGATTGTCAATTCTCAAATCCTGTTTTCCAGTTTCAGTTAGTACAGAAAACAGTAGTCATGCTTTCCACAATACTGCTTCCTTTAGTGTTAGTTCATTATAATGCTCTTTATCTTGGCATGATTGACAGCCATTCTAACCAATATTTGGGCAAGTCTAACCAAGGGCCTAATCCTAACTAATCCCCCTGCTGATACAGCCACACCAACTGAGTGTGCACTGAATCCTACAGTGGGGGTAGTCACGGAGGTCTCTTCATGGCAAGAGAAATTTCTTCCTTACCCTGGGGTAAGGCTCTGCTGCCCAAACACGTCTCCTCAGATTTGCACCAGCCATTTTCCTGGAACAGATTCAAGAGTTAGAAAGAGAAAAAGGAGAATGAGGATAGGATCCTGGTGCATGCTGGTGCCACTGAGATCCATCCCCTCCACCCCCTGTTCTGCTTCCCACCCACTCCCTCCCTGCTTAAACCGTCCCGTTACCCTTCCTTCCCACCCTGTTCCTCCCATTGCCAGTTCCCCCCACTGGCTTACCTATGCTCCTGCAGGTAACTGGTAGTGGTAGTTGGCCACTGACACCACTGCCTTTTGTAGTGGAGATTCCAAAACGGCCACCAGTGACATGCTGTACATGCCACCATATATCCATTTACATCAGCGGAACCTCTGTTCCACTGTCATAAATTTTAGTTTTGATTGGATTGCAAGACTGCTATATTTGAGAGATAATGCATTCACACAGGAAAAGGGTCTGAGGGTGGGATTGTTCATTATGGACAGGGAGCAATGGGGGGGGGTACACCGTAGACACTTATAGGCTGGATCCAGCTGCTGGGCCTTGCTTTGTCCATTGCTGATCTAGAGCTTCCCCAAGGAGCCTGTTGAACCTGGTTTTTCATTAGCTGTCCAGGTTGCCTTGCCTGCTCAGGGAACCACTGAATGTGCACCCCCACCACTCACATTCTTGAGCAACTAGTCTACGGTTTCCGTACAGAGTCTTCACCTACCTAATGTTTATGCCTAATAAAGGTTGACTTGACTTGAACTAGTCACACTTAACACAAGCACCTTTAAAGCTGGGTCCAGGTCATCTTTACAACACATCACAAATGGGAAAAAGTCGGTGTGAGCTGATTGCTGCTAGAAACAAATGATGCCAAATTATTCAGAGCACTTTGTCTCAGAGTTCATAATGTTGCTTGTGCAGCTGCATTGGTGGTGGAATGAAGTCAGCAGGCCTTAGGATAACAGCACCTTGGATCTTAGACATGCAGTCAATCCTTGCCAGCTGCGAATTTGCTGCCTGTGGATTCACTTATCCGCAGGCAGCAGGATTGCCAATTATTTCACTCCATTTGTGCGGTGTTCTCAGCTACCTTCACTCTGCTCCATCTACAGCTATCCTGAAGCTATATGCTGGCATTCTGAAGCTTCCCGTGGCCATTTTAAAGGGCTCTGTGCTATTCACAGGCGCGATTTTGAAAGTTTCGGTTGCCTTGCTGAGGATCTCTGCTGGATTCGGAAAGCCTCTGTAGCTAGCAGGTAAGCTACCCTTCCCTTCTGTGGCACTATACATTTCCGCCAGCTTTTTAAAGTGAGGCCCCCAGTCTGTCAGGTAGTAATTGCTCTGCTCTCAGGTCCTATACTGTAAGGAACTGAGCGACTCTGCCACTGAGCCGTTGCCTGCAGAGAGTCAAAGGGAGGTCCATATCAGCTTCATCCCATAGGATCAATGATCCTTTCAACTTGATCCCATAAGATCAATGATCCCTTATCCATGGATTTGGTATCTGCCGGGGTTTCCAAGTACCTAACCCCTGCAGTCGCGGATACTGAAAACTGACTGTAACAAACATCATTTGCAGAATTTTTCCTTCAGTTTAACTTTTATTAAAAGTGGTCCTAAGGTACTGTACTGTATCCAGTACATGATATTTATTACCAAAATTATTAACAAATATACAAAACTTATATATGGAATATTTATTACATCCATTTTTTTCCTCTATAATACTGCATTTGTTCAAGTAGGTTACCTACAGTGTAAACTTCCCTCAGTTTGATCTCGCATTGTTTGGGAAAGCCCCTCTAACCCATATAGTTATCAAATAATTTTTATTTTATTTGGCTTTCACTGGTAGCATCTAATTTTCACATTTGGCACGTGGAAGAAGTATCTACAGTGCAAAAAAAAGGCATATTTTTCTGGCTTAATTTTGAACCACAGTTTGTTTTTTTAAGCTGAGGAGAGATTCAACATACATTAATTTTGATATTAGTATTAATGCATATGACACAGAGATCAGATGTCATTCAACTTGTGTGCCACTCAGTGCCTTCCCTTCCCCATTCATGTCATGCACACCTTTTTGCTGTGCAAGGTGGCAAAAGTCAGGTCCTTTTCAAAGACTAAAACATTCCTGCTGGTGACAGAATCCCCGTTTTAACTCCTCTCCTACCCAACTCATTTTGTGCCTTCTTGAATTTGCTAGCAAGTAATTGCTTTATAAATGGAGGTAGGAGAGGCCATAATCCACTGGGGGCAGACTTTCTGTGGACAATTTCCTCATAAACTGAAAATTATGGGTCTTCACACCCAGATAGAAAGAATTTAATAAGCTGTCATGTGTTTAAGAAAAAAAAAAACCATCAGCAAAAGAGGATAATGCCATTCTAGTCCAGGCGGAAAGCATTCAAGTGTAGCCATTTTAAAAAACCGAAAACAAACCCAGGAAATATTCCCCACCCCTCTTCTTTTCTGTTTGTCATCGTTTACAAATGTAGCTTAATGTAACTGAGTAAAGCTGATCCAAAGAGAGCTTTTATGTATTTGCACTCTTCTTCTGCATTCTCCCTCAAGCACCATATTGCTATTTGTAGGAGGCCATCGCACTCATGTCCTCATATTTGATGAGTACAAATTCAGATGGCTGCACTGAGTCCTTGTTGTTACCAAAGGGCCCCGTTCCCTTCTGTGGCACCATACATTTCCGCCAGCTTTTTAAAGCGAGGCCCCCAGTCCGTCAGGTAGTCGTAGCTCTGCTCTGAGTCCGTAGTCACCGACTGTAAGGAACTGAGTGACTCTGCCACCGAGCCGTTGCCCTCAAACATGTATGTCTGCAAGGAGTCAAAGGGAGGAGCCCAGAGGTCCATATCAGCTTCATAGAGCTTGGCCAACACATAGCTGTGAACACTGCTGTCCATTGTGCAGGCCTGAGGCACATATCTGGAGAGGCTTTCAATTTCTGGCATCATGTCCTGCCTGCTCTTCATCACCACTTGTGCCTCTCTAGGGTTCCATAGGGCAGCAATATCAAAGGCCTCGGTGTCTTCCTCCCCACCCCCCTCATCATCATAGCGGACAATGTTCTCATGGATGTTCTCATCTTCATCAATGATGTAAGGTTGCTTCCTGTGCCGTCTCATAGATAAAATCAGCAGCACCAGCACTATAGAGAGTAAGCAAATAAATAAATAAATACAGGATTTTACAAGGCATTTTTCCCCATTTAAGGTTACAGTATCTCTCAAAGTAAGTGAACTATCTCTAGAAACTGTCAAGACAAATGATGAATTAGCACTAACTGCTCTGATGGTCAAATCATGAGATGGGTGATATGTAAATCACCTACAAATCTAAATAATAGAAATAGTGCTCTAATTGAAATATTAACCTAAAATACCAGGAAGTAACATGGGATAGCGTTTGCAAAAGCTCACTATGTAGTTGTAGTGCAGTGCTTTGATTGACACTCCATTCCAAAGAGGAGGAGTGCCTCTCACATCATGTCTGAAGAACAGATGGACAACCCTACAAAAATGGCAGTACATATGTTCTGATTCCCCCCTTTTTGCTTATTTTTCCTTATTTTTGTGATGGCTTCTGGAATGTCTCAGCTTCTAGGTCTGAGCTGCTAGGTCAATGTCCTGAAAGACGCTTTCCCTTTGTTTAAAATGGCACTGCAGGGAGGCCATGCAGTAGAGAAGATAGATCAGAGTGTGTATTTGCTGTCTTTCCTCAGATCCTAGTCCACCAGGGCTGAGATGGACATATGCCAGTTGATTGGGCATCAAAGCCCAGCTGACCAGGGTAGAGAGCAGTTAGGTAACTAGGTGATCCTAGACCAGGGGTATCAAACTAATTTCATATAGTAAGCCGAAGAGCATTCATAGCAGCTCCTGAAGATCAGAAATAATGTCATTCAGCAGGAGGTTATGTCATTAAGCAGGTGTTGACCAGAAATAAGCATTTTTTCCTCACTTAGGTACTCATTAGCTACAAACAACACAAGAGAAAATACCCAACTCTTGATCATATTTTCAAGATACTGCTGAAAGGGTGGCCTGCATGATAATTGGGATCTCCCAGCCCCACCCTTTCAGCAGTGCCAATGCATCACAGCTCAGCAGCTGGTGGTACTGGGAGAGCCCAACTGTCATGCAGGTCAGATAAAGAGCTTCTGCAGGCGGCATCGGGCCTGCAGGCCTTATGTTTGACACCCTTGTCCTAGAGCAGGGGTGTCCAAAATTTTTGGCAGGAGGGTCACATCATCTCTCTGACACTGTGTCAGGGGCAGGGGAAAAAAGAATTAATTTACATTTAAAATTTGAATAAATTTACATAAGTGTACATAAATGAATATATTAAAGATGAACTTATATGAATGAATGAAGGTCTTGCAATAGTTCAAGGCCTAAAAAGTCCTTGCACAAAGCAAGGCTGGCCTTCCTTTGCTGCCGCTACTGCATCACAGACATGAAACAGCAAGTAGTGGAGGAAGCCCTCATCCCACAGCTCACACGAGAGGTCAAACAGTCGCCCTCATGCTGAGAGCAGCTGTGTCGGGCCAGTGCAGGCTCCAACAAATCTCTGGAGAGCCAGATGCTCAATGGAGACTGGGGGCTCCCTGAGGGCCACATTGAGAGGCCTCGAGGGCCGCATGTGGCCCCAGGGCCGGGGTTTGGGCACCCCTCTCCCAGAGCCTCCATTCAGTTCAAATTATTAACTAGAAGGTTTTTTTTTATGTAGACACACATGACTGGAGGGCTGGAAAGCCATGATGCTCAGGTCTGTTTTGGAAGCAATTTCCTGATATGTGGAAGCATGGCCTTTTAGCAAGTGAGAAAGGGACTTGAAATCCTGGAACAACTTAAGTAACTAGAAATAAACTCTTCTGCTAGCTGCATTTTGGGAATTTCTTTTCTTGCCCTTTTCCTCCAAGCCCAATCTGCCCTAAACTCCTCCTTCTGTTGTGGTGCGTTGGGTTACCCTGCCTTTTCTCTTAAGTACCTACCTGGCTTCCTTTGTTAGGAGTTACTAGTAGCAGTATTCAGTTTTGTTTTCAGCCTCTACACTACTGAAGATCTTTTTCCATCAGCCTGCTTGCTGTGCCTCCTCTTCACTTTTTAATTCCTTTCTTCTTTGGGTTTTAATAAACTGTTTATGTTTTTACTTCTTGTCTGTCTAGTCTATTTTCACTGGTTAATGAGTGGGATCACCTGATGTTAGAATGCTCATGTTTGCTACTGTGCTTCAGATTGAAATGGAACCTCTGGGTTCTAAGTTCTCCTTGGAGGGAAGTATCTCTCAGACCAGCCCTCCAGTCTCGTTTCTCCAGTCTGAGATGGGGGCAGTTCAGCCGACTAACCCAGTAAGACAGTGAAGAGCAGAAGGGGAGTGCACAGAGCACTAACCATTAGATGCTGCTCCTCTGGGTCATCCTCCAACTTCCCTAACAACAACATATACTTACCTAGTAAAACAAAGATGCAGGCTAGAATGGCAATCAGTGCACCTCTGCTCAGGCTGACAGGCAGCACATAGGCCTCTGCATTGCAGGACATCACAAGGCCTTTTTCATCACAGCTGCAGACGTGAATGGTTACTGTTCCAGTGCTACTCAGCATGGGATGTCCGCTATCAGCTATCAGTATGGGAAGGTAAAAGGTGTTCTGCTCATGCTGCCGGAAGCCTGTTCTCCTGGTTAAAATCCAAGCTGTGTTGTCTGGAGTTAATGAAAAATAATGAAGACAGCAATATTTATTTGCAATGTAAAGGCAATGTAAGTGCTTTTGAACTAGTTAGTCTGAATCCCATCAACTCACAGTTTTTGCTTTGGCCTGCTGAGATTGTGGTTCAAGCCACATATTAAGCAGCAAAAACAGGGCTCCCACATCTATATTTGCACCATAACACTCAGAGCCACCCCTAAGATATGGTAAGTTAAGGGGGGTTACCCCAGGCTCTGCGCCTTGGCAGGCTATACTCAAGGTGACAGTGGCCCTTGACCAGCACCTCCAACACCACTGCTGCCACTTTTTATCTTGCCTAAAAGAGACTTTAGTGAGATTTGCGATCTGAGGAGGCCTGTCTGTGGGAACTAGTTTCACCCTTTTGTAACACAGGGCAGAATGAAACAATACCGTAGTAAACATGCATTTAAGATACAGGTTCTGGCTCATTATCCACTAGGGTTCTGTTCCAGAACCCTCAGTGGATAAAAAAAAATCGGTGGATACCAAATCAGTAGAAAAATGGCTTAAGACTCACACCTTGTTCCTCCATTGTTGCCCCAGAATGCATTGGTATAGATGTTATACTGCATTCAGCCACTAGATGAGGTAAATAATGGAATGAAATTATGGCTGAATGCACTATAGTGTCTATACCAGCAATTGTCAAACTTTTTCATCTCATGGCCCACTGACAAGGCACTAAAATTGTCAAGGCACACTATCGGGTTTTTGACAATTGACAAGGCACACCACACTGCCAGTGGGGGGTTGTCACCCCCCACTAGCCCTAACGATAAATGACCTTCCCCCTAATTCCTGTGCCTAATTCACAGTGGGTGAAAATGGCTGGTTATACAGATACATTCTGGGGTGACTTAAAGCTAACTTTAACCCCAATAAGCTTGCAACCGTTGCGTTTTAACAGCATGAAGGGAGGAAATGGAATTTTGGCACCTTTTTTCCTTGTTACAAGGGAAAGTGCTGAAAGTAGATTCTGGTATAAGTGGGGAGTGAAATCAATGGATGCCAAATCAGTGAATAACAAGGCACAACCTGTATGTATTTGCTGGGCAAATACTAATACAAAGACCAAGAGGACATTGGCAGGGGAGACCTAATCCTTCCCCCACCCACTGACTCTCTCCTGCCACCCCTTCTCCCAGGCTGTTCACATGCACCCAGCCAGAATTGTTTCTGGGCTCTGAGCCCAGGTGAGGGAAAACAGCCAGGATAGGAGTGAGAGAATACAAGGGCAGGGGGGCACTTAAGCCATTTCTGCCCAATGTTGCATTTACGCAACAGAGAACAAATGTATACATGTGGGTTGGGCAGAAATGGGTTAAACACCCCTCACATTTGCTGATTCTTTGATCTCCCTCATCACCTTCCTACTAATGTTTGTCATGACTGTCCCAAGAGGTTTGTGGCAAGAGACTTGTTCTGTTATGAGCAGGGCTAATATCGAAGGCGGGAAAAAAAGGCGGGAAAACCCAAGCAGGGAACCAGAGGGAAGACCGCAACCGTATGGACCAATTCTCAGTTACCAAATATGGTAACCCTTTTAAAATGTTCAGGACGGGGACTATAAGAAGAGGAGCCCAGGCTGAGGAAGGGCCCTTTTCCCTCAGAGGCTTTCCTCTCAGGAGTTTGCTTGGTCATGTGTTTGTGCTGCTGTTGCTGTCCAGAGCAGACTGCCATCCTCAGTGTCTTGCCTGAAGCAGTCTTTTTTGTGGAGACCGCTTGTTGCAAATATAACACTCTCAATGGTGTTACCAATTAGGAAGCCTGAAAGAGCTGAGGGCTAGTTTTCAGTGGGTCTATAACTGTTTATTCCCTTTGCTGGGAAGTGTTTACTGAGACTTATCTTTTAGCTCTTAATAAATCCCTTAACTGTTCCCCTTGTGTCTGTCTGCTGTATGGGTTGGGTCCTCAAGGGGGTGGGGGGTCTGAACCTTGGGACAGGTCCTGCGGCAAAGACTCTGCCAACAACATAATGGGGGCACCTGAAGCAGTGTCCACGTTTCTGCTTTGTCCCCCTTTTTTTTTTAAAAGTGCACACACTAGCATGCTTAATAGATTTTGTATGACAATATTTTGTTTGAAGATAAATTTTGTATGCTTAATAGATTTTGTATGAGACATACCAAATTATGGAGGGGATGGATAGAGAGATGCTCTTTTCCCTCTCACATAACACCAGAATCAGGGGACCTCTGCTAAAATTAAGTGCTGGGAGAATCAGGGCAGACAAAAGAAAATATTTCTTTACTCAGCATGTAGTTAAGTAAAACTTGCCATAGGATGTGGTGAATGCATCTAGCCTAGATGCCTTTAAAAGGGGATTGGACAAATTTCTGGAGGAAAAGTCCATTACGAGTTGCAAGCCATGATGCAAACGTGCAACCTCCTGATTTTAGAAGTGGGTTAACTCAGAGTGCCAGATGCAAGGGATGGCACTAGGATGCAGGTATCTTGTTGTCTTGTGTGCTCCCTGAGGCATTTGGTGGGCCACTAGAAGATACAGGAAGCTGGACTAGATGGCCTGATCCAGTAGTCTCAGAGGTCTCCTCCAGGTAATGGAACATTTTTTCCCTTGCCAGGGGTATGCATCCAATGTTGTGATGGGTCTACTCGAACCTGTGCCAGTGACTTTTCTGGTGCAAGTCTGCATGGACCTAAAAA
The DNA here is from genome assembly GCF_035046505.1 of Tiliqua scincoides. Classification (NCBI taxonomy): domain Eukaryota; kingdom Metazoa; phylum Chordata; class Lepidosauria; order Squamata; family Scincidae; genus Tiliqua; species Tiliqua scincoides. The sequence goes on from NC_089824.1 coordinate 84,918,423, forward strand.
GGGAGTAGGATATCGGCAGCACCGCTCCCACCCCACACATACCCTGCGCCAACTTATTTATTTATTTATTTATTGGATTTGTATTCCGCCTTTCTCCCCGAAGGGCACCCAAGGCGGCTTACATGCAACTTACTGGTGCATGGGCTTCTTTGCAGGCCTCTGACACACAGTGTGGCTACTTGCGGTAGTGGCCTGGCTGCGCAGAATGGCAGTCGCCTTTTGCCAGTGCTATAAAGCACACTGTGCCACCAGAAAGTGAGTTCTGGAGGCACAGAAGATGCATAGGATTGGGGCCAAAGGCTCAAACGATGGATATACCATTTTATTCATTGTTACAAACTGGACATGAGTTGGAACAAAAGAGTGCTCTAATAATCACACTATTCTACTACATGTAAAATGTTACAATAGTATATTCTAAATATTCATGGATTCTCTCCCTTAGATTATAAAATGGGCATCTTTACAAGAAGCAAGTTTCGAAAAGTAGAGAGTCTTCACACAGCAGCATGTTATGGCAGTGAACTGCCCATATTGCTTATCTGGAAACGGCTGCCAATTTCTCCAGGGCATTGCCTTGCTGGAACACACCATGACCTTGTCTTCCCTTTTCGACCAGGCAATGCTGATGAAGTTGAAAGAAACCATTGCTCTAACGTTTGGTGATCCAGCCTTACTTAATCCTTGAGGCACCAAACTGAAAACACAGATACGTGGGGAAAAGTCTCAGCATCAGTTTTACTCATTTTCCATGTACAGTATAATTTGGAGTGACAGCAGTAACTGAGTCATCATTCTTGTGCTTTGTTGTAAAAGACTAGTTTTAGACATTTTGTCAGTCACAAAGAGTAGACATTTCATAAGGTGTGTGTCAGTTGTCAGATGCTTTTGCCCTTAAGTGCTTAATGTTTATTTGAACATTGAGACCTTTCAGGTTTTTAATAAGGATCTCAGAACTGTGAATCAGAAATATTTGGCTTCGAAATATTTGGTTTGGATAAAACAAAAACAATAACCATGATATTATAATCAACATAATAACTCAAAATATTCTTTGCATTGAATAACATTATATACTTTGCAGCTTTGTCACAGTACATACGAACAGAACCTTTGTTAAGTACACATCTCACAACAAGTGAGATTCCTCCACACTATATTGGAGAGGAATGATAAACACAGTCAACACTTTCATGCCATTTTGGCACAAAAAGCCCATATTTCTCAATAACTGGGATAAATACTGCAAGGCGTATTATCCAGTCTTGGAAAAAAAAAGAGTGCTTTGGATTTCTGATATCCATATCATATCCCATCATGTTACTTTCAAGCAATATTTATGGCATCAAATCACTGTGTCATCTTATGAAATAAGACACAAATAAGGCTTGGCACCAATGTGTTGCACTTGAATTGTCAATCTGTCAACACATGCAGAGATTCCTATAGGGGTAAACTGAATGCCTACCCTGACATTAAGCTGGGTAAAAAAAACAAAAAACAAAAAAACAGAAAAACAACAACACCAGGATAGGAAACATATAAATGTTAAAAAATTACCCAATAAAAAACTAGCTTGATCTGATTGTTTTTCAAGCTTCTTAGAAAAGAAATTAACAGCAGCAGGACATTTGAACTAAATGAAACTAAACTGCAGTCTAAACCAAGCAGTCTACTCTAAATATATACCCTCCAACATTTAAGCAATCTGAATTATTAAAATGTTGCACACTCTAGTGTCTTAGAACTGTCTTTCTCTAGCTCAGTGGTTCCCAACCTTTAGGAGACTGTGGACCACTAAGGCAAAAGTTGGAAATGTTGTGAACCACACCATTCTGACTCCTGCCTCCCTGTATTGCCTCTTCACATCTACCTGAATGGGCTCCCATGGGCCAAGAGCCAAATTGGGGATGCTCAACCATGGTTGTGCTCCAGCAAGCTAGAAAGAAGCATACGCTCCCGCAGCTACCGGCCAGATTTGTCCAGTTACCACACTGCTTGGGGTCTGTGCTTGGTCATCCAGAGAAGCCCCTCACCCCCTCCTTGGATGGCCATACAGAGACCCTGAACTGTGCTGCACTCACCAAGGCCCCATTTGCCTCCAGGGTGCCTGAGATTGTGCTGGGCCTTGAGAGAGCCGGGTGGGCCTGGAAGTGATTGGTACACAGGTGCATCTTGAAGGGGGCAGAGTTGGTCCATGGGGTGATAGCCACACCATGTATCAGAACTCCTCAGGACACCTCTGATCAGAAGTACTTATTAAAATTACCAAAGGTTGATTTTTGGGGGGAAGGGGTAAGACCTCACGGACCACTTTCAGGTTCTCGCAGAAGCACTGCTTTAGCTCTTTAGGGGCAATTTACATTCTCCTCCCTCCCTTTTCGTTTTCCTTGTGTTCTTCTTGCTGTCTCCCTCCCTTTCCCTTCAGTTCAGATTATTTTTCTTCATCTGATGTGCATGTTCATGGCATGTGCATGACGTGGCGTCTCCCCTTGCTACCCCATTAAATATTTGGGCAGCCCAATCCTGATTTCATTCTCAGCTAGTAGAATGTGCATTCTGCCAGCAGAGCTGGAAAGAGCCAGGTGCTGCAAATGCCTAGATCTTGCCAGGCATCATGTGATAGCGTCGTGGTTAGCTCAATGAGGCAGCTAGCATAGTCACTGGTCGCCGTATGTGTGGGTCTGGCCGCTGTCTGCAAGCAAAAGGTAACGTGGTGATCAGCGTGGGTGTAGGAGGAACAGGGGTGGGAGGGAGAGGAATGGGGGTATTTCTGGGTAAGGAGGGGACAGGAAAGGAGGAAGAATGAGGGAGGGAGAGGGCAGGTTAGGTGGTCGAGCATGTGGTCGAATCCTATTCCTGTCCCTCTTCACCTCCTTCATGTGCCTCGGTCCTCTACTAGCAAAGTAGCTGCAAAATAGCTCTTTGCAGAAGTGATGAGTCCCATATGGGAGCTTTCTAAGGGCAAGTGGGTTTTTTGTTCATTTTTGCGAGTTTGTTTGCCATCCATAAAGAATATGGATTGGCTCCTTCTCCCACTTCTCAGAATGTAATGATAAGTATCTGTGACTTTAATTTTCAAGGGCAAAAATTGCACATTCATAGTTGTGGGCAAGTTTCTCAAATATAGCAATTGCTTTCCACACAGTCATGGATTCCTTCTCCCATTCCCATAAGAACATAAGAACAGCCCCACTGGATCAGGCCATAGGCCCATCTAGTCCAGCTTCCTTTATCTCACAGCGGCCCACCAAATGCCCCAGGGAGCACACCAGATAACACCCAAGCGGTGTTGTGCTTTTAGATCAGTTTCACAGAACAAGGAACTATGCACAGTAGCTGGGCCCTATAAATACAGCCAGCTGGAGAAGGAACAGCCAGCTTTTTCAGTTGGAGAAGGGATAGAACAATAGCCCAGCATAATGGCAAGGTGATCACCCATCTAAATGAACAATTCTGTAGGGCCAGATCCGGTGCCAGAGACAACCCTTCCTCTGAGCAAATGGAGTTTACAGTTCCACTGGACAGCAACCTATCTGTGCCACCAATTGCCCCCAAACTTCATGCTGGCCAGCTGCTTCCGCATTCCGTTGCCCCAGAAGGCTTTGCGCCCAGATTTCTGGGCAGACATGGTCAGCTGGTGTAAAGTTTGGGGGTGATTGGAAGCACAGATAGGAGCTTGCCCAATGGAAGAGTAAGCTCTAGGAAAGGTTTATCAGTGTGTAGTAGTCTCCAGTTTGGAGACCGCTGCTATAGACCACTATCCCAATGTGTAATAACAATCTGGGTCAGCCTCCTAGATATAACTAGGATACTGAAAAACATCTGAAATAAAATGCAAACTAAACATTCAGAAAAAACCACCCTTTTGTTGATTGCATATTTGATTTGGTAGATCAAGTATCCATAATAAGCAATGCCACTTTTTGGTGTGGTGAAAAATTTAATAGGAATTTCTGGGGGTTTGTACAATCCCGGTTTCTCCATTTTTGTCTGTGGTTGTAAGAATTGTTTCACCACTAGGTGTTGCTACAGTACTATTTATTATTTTGCTTAGTTCCTTGCCTACTTTAACTTAAATTCTTGTGGATAGGCAAAGAGACCATTGTGGGGGTAATGATTATGTCAACTAGGGCAGCATAGGGTCTTTAAATATGGCAGATATATCCTATAGCTTTTCCCCTGTGAGAACACTCTGTCACACTTCCCCAAATGCTGTTTAGCTAGCAGGCATGCCTCTCTTAGTAACACAGGCTCTGGAAATGGGCTCTGGCAGAAGGGATTTAGCTACATTTCACTTATCAGAGCCCCACAAAATGATTATCTGCATATACAAAATCTGCACAACCAACTTAGAACCAGGGGTTCCATTTCACAGAAGCACCTTCCTACTTATAACAGCACTCTAAAGGTTCCAATTTTGGCAGCTACCATGTCACTTAAATAAGAATCAGGTTGAAGTCTAGCTTATATTTATTTCACAAACCTTGAAGTATCACACTACTATATAAAGCTCAGGTTCTCTTTCACTCTGGTTGTCTGTTCCATTTGAAAAAACTGACAGTGATGATGGTGGTGGAAGTATATATTTCTCTCTGCATACATGGTTGGATAACTCCGTACTTTTTACTCTGCTGATTGGTGTTCTTTGACTGCTTGTGACCTCTTAACCATGTTTTTTAAAATGCATCTTATCTTTGTGTCAAATGTCTTCCCTTATAAACTCACTTTATATTTTAAAATGAATAACAATTAACTTAAGAATGAAACTAATCTTGAGCAAGACAGGAGAACTTCTGAAGTCACAAGAATATGCCCTTTTCTATACTCCTTTGAGAGTGGGGAAAACGCTTGTGATACTAAAAGAGCAAAATAAATTTCCCTTTGATTCCCCCCCCCCCCCATTCTGGTTTCAAGCCTGACCTTTATAGCATCTTGTTTTGAGCAGAATCCCATTCATAGTCGATGCCCACAGCATGACAACAAAGCTTAAATCTGCACCACTCTGGCATATTTCCTCAAAATAAAAGAACCCGTCACTTGGAAATATGTTGCAGAGGGGGCAAATTCTGTATAACTGTAAAAAGTGTAAAATAATATGTCATTTTATTACTGCCTTTAAGGAGCAGGTGTCACTTGGCATTATTTGCTGTGGCAGTCTCATGACGCAGTGTTAAGACAGACCCTCTCAAGTCCAACTCATTGCAGAAGACGTTAATATAACAAATGGGTGTCCACTCCAATTACCTTGATTGTCCCTTAGAGTAAAATTGGGGTTGTTAGCTGCCTCGGGAGCCAAGCTGTAGTAGAAGTGCTGTCCCTCTTGTGGGTCATCTTGGTCTACTGCACTTAATGTCTGAATCAGCTGTAGAATGCAAGAGCAAAACAAAGAGATGGATGACAGTTCCAGTGGGGGGCTGAAAACAGCTTTTAAGGATTACACTGAAAACAAAGCAAGCATTGCATCTGAGCTTGCTTCCACACTAGGCCTTTCATCTGGAATTGACTTTTCACTCACTTTTTACAGAAATTCCACATGACAGTGTTGCCACATCGCTGTATCCCAGTGTTTTCTGTACTGAGAGGAAATCAGGATGCCCCCCCCCCCCGTGGGGAAGAGAAGCTGGCTAGCTAATGGCCAACTCTTCATCCATCAACCACACTGAATAAGAAGCAATGAAATGTACAGAACTTTCAGGGAAGAAACTTTTAATCAATGTTTCAGAGGACTCTTCTTAAATATGACTGAGTTGTGAGTAAACATTATCTTAGCCATAGGAAAGGGAATTGCTGGTTAATATAGTACTTAATTGAGTGCTGTTTGGAACCTCTCTATTCACTCAAGTGCCTTAGCATGGAAGCAACCTACAACTTGCGTGGGAATTCTAATAACATATGAAGGTATTTGAAGCATTGCAGAAGTCAAAGGTTAATCAACATGCTTCATCATAAAATACAGGAATCCAAGCGAGTCAAAATATGAGATGACAGTGCACTGAAGGACAAATTAGCTTTGCATGCAGAAGGTCTCAGTTTCAGGGTTGTTGGATCTCCAGTCAAAAGAAATTCAAGTGCCAGTGCCAGAAAAGACCTCTGTTAGAGTTCTTGGAGAAGGGCTGCCAGTCGAGTAAGTGGTTCTAGGCTACATGGATCAAAACTGTGATTGGTACAATGCAAGTTTGATATTCTGATGATACGAAGCTTTTTTTATTGTAAATTGTACAAATGCTAATATTTATTAACTGTACTGGGTACTGAGAAATATGCCATTTATGGCAGTGTCATGCCATTTACAACAATGGAACATGAGTTCTGCCATTCTGGCACCTCAGAATGCCAGATACAAGGGATGGCACTGGGATGCGGGTCTTTTCTTGTCTTGTGTGCTGCCTGAGGCATTTGGTGGGCCACTGTGAGATACAGGAAGCTGGACTAGATGGGCCTGTGGCCTGATCCAGCGGGGCTGTTCTTATGTTCATTTTAAAGAGTCCATACAATTGGCCATAGATAGGGTATGAAAAGGTTAACACTTGCTTAGTGTGTCTGGCTCTGCAACAACTTACAGAATAATCCTATACATGCCTGCTCAGAGGTAAGTCCGATTTTGTTCAATGGATCTTATTCCCATGTAAATGTGCTTAGGATTGCAGCCTTAGGAGACTGCAAGGATCAATGGTGGATGAACTGAGTTTTATTGGGTAGTTATTATTATTATTAACAGTATTTATATACCGCTTTTCAACAAAAAGTTCACAAAGCGGTTTACAGAGAAAAATCAAATAACTAATGGCTAGTTCATTTTTTGTTTCTGTTTTTATAATTTGGTGAACAATGGAACATTTAGGGATGCCAAGTACTGCATATGATATCACTAAGTGGAATATGCTACAGAAATTCTGCCTTTTTTCAAGAAGGTCTTGGAGCCATTCCTTGCACCAATCTTGCACCAATCACAAAACTTGCACCAATCTTCTCTGGCATCCACAGTCCTGGTGATTCATTTGTCATCATTCCTAAGCTCACTGATGGTTTCAGAGCCATAACACAAACCACTTCTGTAATCTCATTATAGGTTTTGGACACTGCACAAAGCCTTAATAAATAGGTCCATGGCAGTCCAATCCCTTTTTACATGTTAGTTAAAATTATTCATTGGAGCATGAGCATGGAAGATAGTGCCAGGCATGTACAGAGGTTTTCTGAACTTCTCACCTGTCCAGCTTTTGCATTTTCACACACAAAAGCTTCATAAAACCTGGAAAATACTGGAGCATTGTCATTCACATCCAGGACTCTTACTGTGATTGAAACACTGCCAACCTGAGAGGGGTTGTCTGGAAGAAAATAAAAGGAAGTTAGAGTAGGCTAGTCTTAACATAGGCAAATTCTTGAGCTCTGACTCACTTGAGAGAATTCTAATGGAGATTGCACTGCCAGGAAGAGCAGGTAGGCAAGCCACTTGCTAAGGCAGCCATTTTCAACCACTGTGCTGTGGCACACTGGTGTGCCGCGAGTGGTCCACAGGTGTGCCACAGGAATTTGGTGGAAGGTCATTTATTAATAGGGCCAATGGGAGATGTGAGCCCCCACTGGCAGCAAGGTGTGCCTTGTCAATTGTCAAAAACCTGGTGGTGTGCCTTGACCATTTTTAGTGCCTTATCAGGATGAGATGAAAAAGGTTGAAAATCACTGTGCTAAGGCAAAGAAGTTGAACTCTGGAGGTTGATTTAATTATGTACATGCCTGTGAAATCTTGCCAGCTTGTTATATAAAATATCCATTGCATTTATATTTTGAGTGTTTCAATCTATACAACCAACTTGTTTTTTAAAAATAATTTTTTACCTCAGTTGCTAAAATCATGTGCTGTCACCTGATTGTGTTTGACATGACAGGATCAGACTACATTGAACCAAGTACATGCCATTAATTCAGAAAATTAGTAGCAACTTCAGTGATGTATCATTTGGCTCATTTCAGATAGCTAGTATAGGTTGAGTCTCATTATTCGTGAGGGTTCTGTTCCAAGAACTCACGTGGATGGCAAAAAACGCACTATAGCAAATCAATTTAAAAAACAAAGTTTCTTTGCTCTGGTGATTTAAAAGCAGCCTTGATGACCTTTGTAATGCACACAGAGGCCATCAGTCTCTCTCCAGGTGCTTAGGCTTCACTAGGAGGCAACAATCCCTCCCTTCACCAGGAGCCCCAGCAAAGGGGAAAGAATGGAGAAGGTGATAATTGCTGCCATTTAGCCTTCTTTCACGTGCTCAGGGGGAAGGGAGGAGTGAAGCCTGCAGTGAGAATGAATGATGGATTGTCAGCGGGCTGCCCTCTCTGGAATTATTAAAGGACTGTTTTCCTTTAATTTAAAGGGCCCTTCTCATCAGCTTTGACACAGAAAAATCTGTGGATACTTAGGTTATACCTGTAATCACTTGTATGACTGTCTCTCTGCAACAGTAAAAAGCAGTTTTTTAAACTGTGATTTTAAAGGGGTGCATTTTTTCCCTTCTCCAGGGATCAGCACATTCCTTCTCATTTGCAGGGGCCATTCGTGTTGAGTCAAATCCGTGTATAAAAAATCAGTGTATAACAAGGCTGGACCTGTAGTTTCATGTAAGTTACACACACGGAACTGTGCAAAGCCACCAGTGGAAACACAACCAGTGGGAATTGTGTGAAGTTGCCAATTATATAAAGCTGTGTCTCCACAAACACCTATCCACTGGCCTTCCGGGGGAGGGGGTAAGTTTTTGCTTTTGCAAGTACAACTGGCTCTGAAGGCAAGGAGGAGGGGCCGCTTTACACCAGGAGTCAGGTGCCTGGAGAAATTTAGTGCTTCCTCCCCCCCCCCCCCAAAGCCAGTGATTGGTTTAGACAGTTGACAGCTCTGTGTGACCTCAGCTGGGTCACAAGCCTACTGCTGGCCTTGCAGACTTCCATGAGTGATCACAAGGGTGCCACAGACTGATTGAACCAGGCCATGAATGTTTCAGCTTCAGATAACTTGTATCGTTAGTAAAGTCCACACAAACTGCAAAAGGTGGAATTCAAAATTAAAGGGTTAAATTCACTGTGATGTGACATAATCATACAAAGTGGTTTCCACTCTCTTCACATTGTGCAGTGACATCACAGCACATGGTGAGTTTCATTAGATACTAATATTTGGAGAACTAGACATGGGCTGTGGAAAATGGGAGGCCTCATATCTAGTTCTCCCCCATCTTCTACCACATTATTTCTAGTAAGCCTCATGGTGAGATGCAATGTCATCAAACTTTGAAGAGGAATAGGATGGGGAAATAAAGAGGATGATGTTGTCCCATTAGAGACAGAATTTCGTTTTTTGGGAAAAGGTTGTGAACTCAGTAATGTTGTGTAGGCAGCTAGCACCCAGGGTGCGGTGGCACAAGGTTGCTTTCACAACGCTGTGTCACTGCATCACCGTTCCTCTGGAATGGCTTTGATTTGGAGCCAAATGGAGGTGCAGGTGGGAGGGCCCTTCAATGATCCACTTGCTACTCTGCTGGGGGGTGCGTGCAGCACTTGGGCAGCGAGTGCTGCATGCACCCCCAGCGGAGAGCCTGGCAAGCCTCCAGATCACTGGGGGGGGGGGAGACAGGGACAGGTGGAGCAGCTGGCCCAGCCTAACTATGCCACTGTGTGAACACTAAATTGTTTTTGATGGTCCATGTTTTCTCCAGTTCCTTTCACAGCTTTTTCATAGACTGAAGCTTTGGCACGCTTGGGGACAAAAGAAATTCTATGAAATGCCACAGTAGTTCTAAAGCTGCAGTGACCCCAACATGAGTTTGGGTAGGTATTCAAGATACCGAATCATTTCTACAGGCCACTGAAAAAAACAAGCAGATGGTAATGATTGTTGCTTGCTACTGGCTGAAGGAGGGATTGAACCAGTGACCTCGAAGCAAAAGGCACTGAGCTCATTAGCAATTCCCTGAGCCCTAGAGTCCGCCCTGATAATGCTGCTTTCAACTCTGATAAGCCCTGCAATATACAGAGCATCTGTTTCAGCTACTAATAGTTCTTGGAGAGGGAAAGGGAGAGAGACTTCGTGCAAGTGCTTATCTGAACTGAATTTAAAAAAATAAAAAAGGAAAAAAGAACTTCATGATAATTCCCCTGAATGCTAATGATTTGAGTAAACAAGTCCTCACATTTCATTTGCAGACTCCCCCAGGAGCGTAAAAATTAAATGCTAGTTTCATCCCCACAATCAAACACAAAATGTGGCTTTCCACTGTGGTGCATGTAAATATGCATGTCATATGGCTGGTGTAGATTTAAGATTTAAGATCTGAGCTGCAGTCAACTGACTGAGAGGCAATTGTGGAATGTTTGTTTTAAAGCCTGGTGAAAATCGGAACCCTATTAATGTTATTCATGGTTGGGGGTGGAGCCAATGCAGTTGAGGTGGGAGAGGGAATTTTTTTCCCAGAAGTTGTGTACTACCTCCTTAAGAGGCAAGTGCAGGAGGCCTCAGGAGTAGTTAGGCCATGTAAGTGAACAAAAAAAAGAATTTCATTTTGGTAGCAGTCATCTTTGTGATTGATTGAACCTGCATGAGTGTTGGCCTGTCCATGAAGTTGTTGCCTCTGCCATCCACTACCTCTCTTGATCCTGCTCCCAACCCCATACTCTGGGTTTGAAAAGGAAGAAACAGTGGAAAACGACATATGGAGGAGAGGAAAGTGGTGGGCTAGAGTGTCTCCAGTCCACCTCTCTCTTCTCCTCCATCTTTCCTCTTCCAGTCCATTCCCCTCTTGCTTCTCAAATCCAGGGAGCAAAGGAGAACAGTCAGCAGCAGTACCTTTTTGTGCCTATTTGTGCACCATCAGGCAGTGATGGGCAGCCAGGGTAGGCAGGTAGGAAGAGCCTCACCTAACTCAGCAAGTAAAAAAAAGCGTAAAGGACTGAAAAAAGTTTTAAAAAGTACTTTTCGCCTTTCCGAAGCTGCTCCTTTCTGCTCATCCATTTAAAGTAGCACACACACAAACACAGAGGGAACAAGGAGAGCTACCAATCAGCTCAGTCACTATGGTGGCTTGCAAGGGACGAAACAGGCAGGGACACCTGTGCAATTAAAACCACCGGGGAGCGCTACCTTCACTTGCCTATTAATAAAAAAAGACACTGCTTGTGTCAACAGTCTCTGGGGAGGAAGAGTTGCCTCCAGTAGGTTAGGCTGAAACTATGTGTGTCTTCCAATTAAAAAAAAATAAAGGCTGGGTGACTGTCTTCCAATCAAAAAATAGCAGGACACTCCTGCATCAGTAAGCTGACAGGCAGCCCAATCCTGAGCTTCCCGGAGCTCCCGGACCGGAGAGAGAGATAATCTTCCAGAGACTGATCTTTATTTTTTGGGGGGGGGGGGGTGGTGGAGTGAGAGAGTGTGTTTCAGAAACTGAGCATAAAAGCGGGGGAGAGTGAGTGTGTATTGCCTTCCCAGACCTGGACTTCACTGCATGTCACTGCCACCAGGTAAGGAAGGCAGCATTTGGTGTTCTTGCCTGAGACACAGGAACATCTTTCACCAGACCTGAATTTCCTAGAGCCCGAATGCACTTAGACTCAGAGAGACCAGTAATCAGAGACAGTCCTTCAGTCAGTTTTCCTTGCGATTTCTCCAGTCTGACTTGAGCATTTCTGAGTGAGTTGCTAACAATATGGTAAATGGTAAAATTATTAGAAACAGTTGTGTTTGCACTGCTCTTCTCTTACATACAACAAAAAGGAAATGGAAGCCAGCTAATGCATGCATTATAAAATTAGAAAGCAACAATCTTCTGTTAAACTGATCTCTTTCCTTTCTGCTTCTTCTTCCTTTTTTCATGCATGGATGTAAAAGCAAATGCAAGATGCAAATATAATATTTCAAAATCATTTCACATCTAGGAATACAACAAAGTGCCTTTCAGCCCCTTAAAAACTACTAATTTATTTCCACTAATTTAAGTCCGCATACACTTTTGTGGACTGCAGTTCGTGGAAACTTATGCTGAATTAAACATTAATCTGTAAAGGTTATAAGCCATGCCATTGTTGTTTGCTGTTACAGACAAACAACAATCCTATGCAGGTTAACTCAGACATAAGCCCCCTGCATTCAATGGAGTTTATTCCTAGGTAAATGTCCATATTTGCTTAAGGTGACTACCCTATGGAAGGAATAAACGTATGCATATAAGTAGCACAATAAAAAAAAAATAACACGAAGAGGATTGGCGGGTTATATGGGAAAGTAACAGAGATTGAGAATGTGCTTATATTATTTAATATTGCTGTTTAATATCAACAAAGCATCAATAAAACCAATAAAGGGTGTTGGGGAAAGCCAGTGTTCCCATCTGCACCAGCACAAGTTGAAACAAATCTGTCAACAGTGGTTGTGATATCTTCCTCAATTTTATCCACAAATTTTGTTTGCCTTACTTAGCTCCATGGCCAGCACAGTGATATTGTGCCACGAAATGTCTTCACGATCAAGAGGTCTTGCAGTCATCAAAGCACCCGTTGCAATGTCAACATAGAAAAACCGTCCAGGATCACTGCTTCTATCAATGGAATATCTGTAAAGGCATACATTGAGAAGGCATTATGTTGAGGGAACTGCACCAATAAAAGAAGATTTCAAGGTTCATGCAAATCAATATTTTGTAGTTCTTTGGTTTGCTTCTGGCTCAGACATCAACCTTTAAAAGTGGTTTGGTAACTGACTCAACCACTGCAATTCCAAAATAGTCTTTTTACAGGGGCATCCCATTCATAAGGTGAGGTGAGATAGGCTGCATCAGCAGCAGATTGAACAGGGGGTGAGAGGAAATTTTGGGGTACCCTTCACTCAGTCAGCCATTGCCACCGCTTCCCTCCAACCTGTCGTAGATGCAACCTGCATTGATCAGCTTTCCATCTGCAGAAAACGAGCAGAAAGTGGATCACCCCCCTCTTTCTCTTGCACCAGGTGTAGTTTCTTCAGACACTGAAGTGCAGGACTTCTGGTTTGATATATGAAGAAGCTCCTTCATTCACATGGTCCTTTTGAATCAGGCCAGAAAACCTACACTGCTGCAGTTGAAGAAACCACACAAGGGCAATACTAAGTGGCTGGGTTTTTTGTTTTGTAGGGACAGCGGGAACAAGGCTGCATCATGCAGTGTTTCAGGTTGGTCTGCCGCTGCACAACACTACCTTTCAAGATGGTTTAAAGGTTATTAAGACAATATACGTAAACCTGTCCAAGTGCTTAGGAAAAGTGCTGTATAAGTATTAATACAGTGTGCATGCCATAATTTGGTGGTTAAGAGCATAAATTATGAGCAAAGAAATCCTTGCTACAATCTCAACTCACAGAGAGCCAGATCCTAAAGGGCTCGCGCCAGCCCGCCCCTGGCTTGCACTGTTGCAAATAAGCCATATGGCACACCTGAGCCAGTTAACACTGGCCCAGATGCCGCCCAGAGCTCCATGTGAGCGCTGGGTTGTGGAACACTGAGTTGGGGTGGGGAGAGAGGTGGTTGGGGGCAGGAGAAGGGCGGGGGTAGGCATGACAGAAGGAGGGAGCAGGGTGGGAAGGTGTAGAGATGGTGGAGGACGCTGCCACCATAACCTATCCCACCTCCTGGTCCGAGAGAACTGACACGGGTCTCATCAAATTTGTGCCCGCTCAATAGCGGGTGCAGATCTGAGGAGATCCGTCAGGGTTGCCTGATTGCTACAAGAGGTAAGGAAGCGTAAGCTCCCTTACCCCAAGTAGCCCCGGCACTGCTTCCCAGCCTCATGGGACCACCATTTTGGCACCACTGCAGCCCTGGGTGATGGGAAGCTCAGGATTGGGCTGTGAGTAGCCTTGGTGAAATCATGCTGTTCCAGAACCACCTTTCAGAGCGCGATACCACAGTCTTTCGAGACTGAAGGTTGCCAATAATATGGGGATCTTAACACTATGACATTGTTACAAGGATTACTGAGAAAACAGAGATGCAGAGAACAGAGAAAAGACTGCAGAAAGTGTATATTTAGGTAGCAAAGAGCAGATACGGTCCACAACATTGTAAAGGGACTTGTAGGGGAAGAAATAACTTCATTTTGTATTACAATAAGAAGCAGGACAAAGAAAACAACCATTGTTCTCCCTCCCTTTTAAAATGAACATGTTTCCTAGAATGCTAGATTTATTAAGGAAATTGGAAAAAAAGCTTTGTAAGATTGTGAAATATTGAACTTTCTTGCAAAGGCCCATTAAAAATTCATCCTCTGACAGTTTAAGGCTAACTTGTATCTGAAATTGAATATGGCCTTGTGATTAGTGGCGCAGCATTAATCATTGGTGTCATGCATCACAGGTGGAGGCTTTGTACAGCATTTTCTGCACGTTTGCCTATTATTAATAACTGGTCCTCAGCACTGAAGTCTCCTGAACTGTTTACATAATCTCCCTTAGTCATTCTGAATTAATCAGGCCATGCTTTTAGCAATCAGCATCTCTCAATGTGGGCAGTCCAGATGTCAAGGAAGCTAGGAATAAGAGGATTTGAGAGTTTCTTTTATGTCCAGTAAGCATTTTCGGAAACATGTCCTGGCTTTCTAAAATTGAATTGTCTAATGTAACATAGCCATTTTTTAATTAAAAAAAAAAATCAGTGGAAGTCCCAAAACATTTTCTGGTGGAATTATTGTTATTACTGCAAAGTTCCTATATACATCACCAAATAACCTCCATTATAATTCAGCATTACAAATGATATACAGTTGTATAAATGTGTTGATTTCACTAATATACTTGGCATATCACTCAAAATACTGTGATCTGTTAAGATTAGAAAAGTACATACACTAATAGCGCAATCCTATTGTAGTGCTGGTGCTGTGCAGTAAAGCACATTTTGACACCCTTAATAGTAAGCTGTGTTGGTGGGAAGTCCTGTGTCATCCCATGGGTGCTGCATCCTGGCCACTGCCTGCTGGGGCAGGTAAGTGCTGTGCCAGGTTGCGGTGAAGCAGGTAGAGGAAATTCCAGGGATTGGGAGGTGTTTTGGGGTGACTAGAGGGTGGGGAGGGGGCCGGGACGGTGGTGCAGGCCTCTGCCGCATCCTAACTCCTGTCCTGGGTCTGAAAGCCCCACAAGGGGATACTCAGTTCTGCACCATAAATACTGCTGACACAGATCCAAATAGCCCCATTGTGCAGACTAGGGCTTGACATAGGGTAAGAGAACAAGGAGATCACCCATCTGCACAAATCCAGCACTGGATACAGCATGGGCCCAGCTGCCCCGCTTTGCCAGTGTTGGATAGGATTGGGCCATGAGACTGCAGTCCTATAAATATTTAGCTGGGAGTAAGTCTTAATGAACTCAGTGAGACTTATCTGAGTAGACATGCTTAGGATTGCTGTCGAGCACTGATAACACTGCATTCAGTTAAAAGGAGATGCTTGAATAAAACTGGTCAGTTCGTTCCATAAACCTGGTACTCTTCATTTTGGCATGAATGTGTTAAGGAACTGCTAATTTGTGAACAGCGAGCAAGAATCTGGGAACCTGATGGAATTGTTAACACATAAAACCAAGTGTGTAGCTGGGGTTGTACAATGACTTTGGATTCAAAGGCAAACATTAACTACTGGTGGGAATCATAGTTCCCACACGCTTTGAGTGCAAAAGATCAGGTCAGTCACTTGTATCTCCAAGTACTGTTGGAACCGAAATTCTGCAGGGCTCTTTCAGTACAGATAGTACTAGATAAGTCCGTGGTTTGATTCAGTATAAGACAGCTTCATTTTGTGCTTTTGAAGGTGATGGTGTGAATGGAAATTGCAAAAAGGGGTATAGACGTGTCCTCTTATCCATGGATACAGGCAAATGCCTCCCTCCCACCCCCCCCCCCTTTGGAGAGTTCTCTAAGCCTAGCAGAAGCCACAGATTTCTTCCACAGTCTCTGCACCTTGGGTCCATGGGGCCTCCCTGTGTGCACGCCTCCAGAGGTTCCTGAGCCCAGCAGGAGCTGTCCATTCACAGCCTCTGCCAAGCTCAGACCGAGTCCTAGAGCTGAGAAAGTCACTTCCGGTTTCTCCATGAAAGGCATTAAAGGCATTAAAATTAAAGGCATTTTAATGCCTATAAGGCATTAAAAACGTCATTTCAGGTTTCACAAAGAAACCGAAAGCGACTTTCTCAGCTCTAGGGCTCAGTCCGAGCCTGGCAGAGGCCGTGGATGGAAAGATTCTGCTGGGCTCTGAGGAACCTCTGGAGGCACACACACAGGGAGGCCCCGCGGACCCAAGCTGCAGATAACCGAATCAACAGATATGGGATTTGAGGAGATAGGGGCTCCGTGTAATTTTTAGTCTAGGAAAAACACATACTGCTGATGGGAAAATACCTTTATAATATGCAACTAGCAATTACCGCACACACCTGCCTATAATTCAATCGCACACATAAGTCAAAGGCAGGTTTTGAGCAAAAAAATCATGAAATGTTCTGTGATAAGTCAGGGGTTAAACGTAGGGAGGGGGTGTTTGACTATAGTTTTGTCTGATTTCACCTGGGCAAGATCCTGAAAAATAACCTACTAGTAACTTACCTAAGAACAGTACAGTCTCTAATTTATTAAAAATATAGTAAAAGATCCTAAGATAAATTTTTATTCATTAACTTTTAAAATTCAGGTCTTCATAAACTTTTTGTAAAAACTATCAGAGTAAGTGCACTGTAAACAACATACTAGTAGAACCATTAATGAAATCCTTCTTTAAGGTGCCTGGTGAGTTAAGCCAGAGGCTCTGCATATAACACACAATTTATAACATATAACTGGGAGTGTGCAATTCAATTCACAGCAGAGAAGCAAGCAACAAGGAATGAACCTGAGCAAGTGCAGCTGCACATAGTTGCAACCCTGTTTACTCAGAAGTAGACCTATTGCTTTCCATGTGTGTTATTCTTAAGTAATGGTGCACTGAATTGTAGCCTGGGATTTTGTTTCAAATGGAAATGAGGATTCCATCCTGGTGTTTAAAAAAAACAGACCTCTGCAAAATGCAAGCATTTGCAAAATGGAATGAGGCTTTCGCAGCTCTGCTAAAGAGAAGGAGGCCTGCTTGATTTCAACGGGAGCCTTGATCATGGCTTACTTTTTACTGGGGGGGTAAACTTGGGGGGTTAAAATTCTTTGAAAAAGACTTGCCAGGAATGTTCTGAGGCAGCAGCAAAAAGGAAAAAAAGAGGCATTTGCCTTCTCCAAACTAGAAGGGAGATGAAGGTGCTTATGGGAGTTGTAAGGAGGCTTTGTGAGAAGTACAGTGCTGCATTTCCACAGCAGCAACCCTCACTCAGACTACAATTCCCATAAGTGCCTTCACTTCTCTTCCTGTTTGGAGAAGAAGCTAAACTGCCTCTGAATACTGTAATTACTAGTACAAATTATCGTTTTTTCTCCACCCCGTGTCCTGCTTCTCAGCCCAGTCCCACCCCTACTTAACCAGACAGTCGCTAAGCTTCCCAGAGGCCCCTGCCTCAGCCACTATATTGACCCGTGTATAAGTCGACCCAGATTTCCAGACTCAATTATTGGGCAAAAATTTTTCAACTTATAGGCAAGTATATGTGGTAATCACTTTCTACGTTTTTGCTTTCTTGTCAACCTTTCTTTTTAAGCAAGAACTGCATTTATTTATTTAAATCATTTATAATTTGCCTTTCCTAATTCAATCACTCAAGGCAGCTTACAACATTTTAAATAAAGCAAATTAATAGTGCAGTAATAAAAGTAATAAAACAGTACAGAATTAAAACAACGAATAGTGCTATCCTATATATGTCTACTCAGGCATAAGTCCTATTGTGTTCAGTGGGGCTTGCTCCCAGGAAAGTAAGTACAGAATTGCAGCCTAAACTATAAAAGTTAGAAAAATAGCAGAGCATAACAAAAAAAACCCTATACAGCAAATCAAATCAAAGTCTCAGTGGAACAGTGGAACCTCTTGAGTCTCTCTCTTAAGTCTTCCCCCCTCCCCAAATACCAGTGGAGAAAGTGAAGCCATGATCTTCATCAGGAGTAAATTCCATAGGTCAGGTACCACAACAGAGAAAGTTCTGCCACAAGTTGCTACCAGGGTGGGGATACCCACAATGGAGACTCGGTTAATGGCCTTTTGAGGTGGACAGAACCAATCAGAGAGAGAGAGAGAGAGAGAGAGAGAGAGAGAGAGAGAGACTTTCAGGTATTTCAGACCCAAACCATTAAGAGCACTTTGAACTGTGCTCATAAATGCTCAGGCAACCAGTGCTGATAGTGAAACAGGGATGTGACATAACCTCAGTTAATAAAGTGGCAGTTGTATTCTATATCAATTGCAGTTTCTAAACAATCTATAGGCAGACCACAAAGTGTGCATTGCAACAGTTCAATTTCAATGTCATCAGTGCACGAGTAAATACAGTACAACCAAGCCCCACTGTGGCTTGGCCTCAGGAATAATCTCCCCACCAGGAAGTTACCAGCAGAGCCAGAATAAAGGTAGAATTTCAAGGGTAGGATTTATTCCTGGTCACAGCAGAAGGTAGAATTTATCCCTGGTCACCAACATTGCCCTCCTGCTCCATCCTCCGGCATGAGGACAGGTGACATCATTGTGAGGGAGGCTTTCCACTTGCCCCTCAGAGTTGCAGGTGGAAAGCCTCCCTTTCAATAATGTCACCTGCATGCTTTGGGTCTCATGCCGTTCTGTAGATCCTTCAGATCTGTAAATCAGATCTTCGGGAAAAGGCTCGTGGTAAAGCTGCTGGTTGGTCATTCCTTTGTTAGGTGAATTACTGGTGAAAAGTCTAGGATAGCAAGTTTTCCTAGTGGAAGTTAATGGCAAGAATATGGTCTCCTGATGCTTGAGAATCCCTCTGTTTTTGAATGAGATATTTATGAGCTCTTGGAAAAGGTGACACCCCTTAGCTGCACAGGTCTATATGTGAGAGAAACAGGAGCAGGCAGTTTTGAAGACACAGAAACAGAGAGGGAGAGGGAAAGCTGTGAATTGGCAGAACATGGTATGCAGGATCTCTCTCTGGGGAACTGATAAAAGAGATCTGGCACCCTGTAGGTGAGCCTCTTTGCCTCCACATATATTTTTAAATAAAGCAAATATTACAAAGACATAGTAAGTCTCCAGCATGGTCTCATCTAAAGAAAACCCAGCGTGATAGATGCTCGGGAAGGTGACAGCACATTTCTGTGCTTGCCAGAGAAGAAAGAAGTTCCATCCTTTTCCGGCTTGCAAGGAAAACATCCCTGTTTTCTCTACTATCTTCTATTAAGCTTTAAAGAAGCAGCAGAAAGGCATGCAAACTTGCACACACACCTCTCTGCTACTCTGAGTTTTAACAGCAAAAAGACTTTTTCCAAAGTCTTCTGCTTCCAAGATGAGACACTATGGGGAAGATGGGGAGATGTGCAAAAAGGGAGAACATCTCTGTATTTCTCTGCTTATATCACAGAATAAACCTTTTTTCATGGAATAAATTAATACATAGTTATGATTCAATTTATTTTTGAAACTACCAGATAGGTTTGCTCTAAGTAGTGCTTTAGTTTCAAGAGTATAACACTTTTCCATTTTCAAACCACAACACGTAGTAGCCGTTGTTAGGAAAATATAATTCCTCCTCCTGCCCACAGAAAACATGTCCATGGTAGTTGGGAACATTGCATAGAATGTGGTTACAGACACTTACTGGAAAGTGCCTGTGCTTATAATGGTGAATGATACAACTACTACCCCTGCTGCCAATTCCCATTTTAATTTGGGAACTTTAAAGAATCATTTCTAAAAGTGTATCTGCATCTGTGGTGCTGCATCTGCTATGTTTACCATATAAATGTTTTCCTTTATCCTGACATTGAAACTGAAGAGTGAGTCTGCCCAACAATGGCCTCATGCTGTCTGTGTAAGCTGGTGCACCCTGAATGTGATGCTGAGCTCATTCTTGGCTCTGAAACAAAGTTCAGGTGGATGGAGGTTCTGACTTCACAAAATGGCCCAACCGGCTGTCATCGAAGCATTTCTTTGGAAAGTTTGAATCAGTGTTCAAATCATCTCATCCAAGTAACAACAGGATGTAGATGTTAACACAGTGGATATTAGAGAGATTGAAAAAAGAACCTGATTGAGTTGTTGGTCACATCAGGGTCCTTGGCATAAATCATTTGAATGGTGGTCCCAATGTCCACATCTTCAGGTACCTCCACAAAATAAAAGCTAGGCTCAAACACTGGGGGCTCATCCACATCCTCCACACTGATGTGCACAGTTGCAGTGTCACGAAACGGGCCTAGGTTCAGGAAGCGCATTTCCAGGTGAGGATTGGCACCTTCGACTTTTAAAGTGTAGGTTTTCTTGCTCTCGAAGCTCAAGGGCTAAAGAAGGAGAAAGTAATAAGAGAGTATTGCCTAAACTTTATGAAATTACACCACTGGACTAGTATAATCCAGCTCCCCTAAAATAAAACATATTCCATTTAAAACTGTATCACTGAATTATACAAATAAGCTGGGTAAACATGATAGCCACAGCATTAGCGCCTTCTCTTCCCTTTACTAGTTAGGTGAGCCTGAAAGTATTATAACCACCCAATGGTCAGTAACTAGAGGGCAGTGGAGGTCGTCTAAGCCAGGGGTGTCAAACTTGTTTCAAACAGTGGGCTAAATAGCTTTCAGGGCACTTTCTGAGGGCTGGAAATAATGTCATTAAGCAGGAAGTGATGACATTAAGTAGATGATGGCCAGAAATAAGCACTTTGTTCTCACATAGAAGCTCATTAGCTGCTAAAAACAGAAGCAAAAATGTTAAAATCTTGATATTTTCAAGCTCAATTATCACATGGGCTGCCCTTTCAGCAGCATTGCTTCTGTCACAGCGTCACCATAGCTCATAGCAGCTGAGAAGTGGTCTGAGAAGTGATGCCTTGGCAGAAGTGGTGGCCTGCGTCAGGGGTGTCCAGAGTTTTTGGCAGGAGGGCCGCATCATCTCTCTGATACTGTGTTGGGGGCCGGGGGAAAAAAGAATTCATTTACATTTGAAATTTGAATAAATTTACATAAGTTTACATAAATTAATATACTAGAAATGGAACTTATATGAATGAATGAAGGTCTTGCAATAGCTCAAGGTCTATAAAAGGCCTTGCACAAAGCAAGGCTGGTCTTTCCTTTGCTGCCACTACTGCATCACAGATGTGAAACAGCAAGCAGTGGAGGGAGCCCTCATCCCACAGCTAACGCGAGAGGTCAAACAGTCGCCCTCACGCTGAGAGCAGTTGTGTCGGGCCATTGTGGGCTCCAGCAAGTTTCCGGAGGGCCAGAGTTTCATTGGAGACTGGGGTCTCCCTGAGGGCCGCATTGGTAGTCTTCGAGGGCCGCGAGTGGCCCCAGGGTTGGGGTTTGGGCACCGCTGGCCTGCGTGATAATTGGGCTCTGTCAGCACTTCAGTAGTGTCTCCTTATGTCACCCCTCTTGGTCTGCTCCTTCCCCCATAGCGTTCCTTGCCTTTGGAGATCTCCTTCTATCTCTTCCTCCCAAAGTCTCAGCAGAAGCAGCACTGCTGAAAGAGTGGAACTGAACTTCCTAATCATGGGGGCCAAATAAAGAGCTTCCGGGGGTTGCACCTGGGCTGTTCAACTTATGTTTGGCACCCCTGGTCTAAGCAATCACATAGATTTGCAAAACCTGCGGCAAAGTCTTGTATTTCTGAATAACTAGTTGACCAGAATGTATACAGGGATGCATACTCAAAGAAACATCTCATTGAAAGGAATGCATATGGATAGACAACATGCATGTTTGGTTCACATCCAATTTATGTCTGCAATTCCTGATCTAACAGGTGACATATATGTTGAAACTTGTCTCCTTTGGGACATCTGCTATTAATGAATGCATGTGTGAGCAAAGTGTGACAGTTTATAAGAACATCTGAACAGCTATTGTGAATGAATAACGTATACCAGTGAACTACAGAAAAGGTTAAGAGTATGAGCCATGAGCTAGAAGTCCCTGGATAAAATCAGAGCTCAGCCATGAGCTCACTGAATGGCTTCAGTCAAGCCCTTGTGTTTTACCTTAACCACCATCACCTGTAATATGATTATATTAACTAATCTAGCAGCATTCTTGCAAAGAATTACTGAGATAATGTAAGTTAAATACTTTGCACACTTAGGATATACTTTGGGCACTGAGAAGAAGTGTTGTGGAAGTACCGCACGTTGTTATAATTTAAATGGGCATATTCCAGCTATGGTTAAGCACTATTAATTCCATTCATTTCAATGGGAAACAGTTAAGCACATGCTTAACTATTTCACTAAAATCAATGAGACTCAAATATACTCCACTTTCACTGTCTTATATGCCCTTTATTATTATAGCTGAAACTTTAGAGAGGGGCTTTATTGCAAAGCAAATGTGATACAAAGAAGCACCATGCTGACATCCCCCTTTTGTAGATGGAAGTTTTGTTCCATGCTGAGTTTTCATGACCCTTTGCTGGTGTATTTTACATAGGAAGGAAATCAATGCATAAAATTGTACTGCAGTGATACTTAATGTGTGCTTTAACTGTGTAACAATAAAATGATAATTGAAAAGAAACAGTGACAACAGCAAAGCAAGGCATGGGAATGACCAAAGAACTTTCATAAAAGTGGATGTGAAAATAGTTGCAAGGGGTCTTACAGAACATTTTGAGACCTCCTGCTGATAATTTAATTTCCAACAACACAATGGTTCTAAACTCTTTACTCTTACATAATGGAAAGTTTAATGCTGAATATTAGCAATGGAATCCTTTTAATTGGCTCAGTTCTTGATCAAAGCAAAATGAGCACTCCTTGAAGCAGCTGTCTCAGTTTTGGGAACTAAGACTGTATTGGAAGATGTTCATTTTCTGAACTGGAATTTTTGACTCAATACAGTGGCTTGTATTTACTTTCATTTTTAGCATATGCATTCATTAGTAAGAACTATTTTTAGCACAGCATGATATGTTAACCCATATTATTCCCACTGAGGAATGTTTTGTGTGTTCAGGAGCAGCAAACCCAGGTTTGCCAGTGAACAGTCAACAGGAAGCCATTGTCATCCAGTCATTTTCTCATGACTACTATGCTAATAAGATGCATACATTTGCAGCAATACATTTGACACCTTCATTGCTTTACATTGTTAGCTAGTCACATAAAGCACTGGACACATTCATCTAAACATGTAGTAGCCTTGATCCAAGGTAAATTTAGGTGTGACTAACTGTCCAATCATATTCCCCATTGTTGGGACCAATGCAAAGATTGCTGACGGAGCACATGTGCATCCATCGGAGGTGGGGGGCAATCAGACAGCCAGCAGGAGGTAAACAAAATATATATTTTCAACCCATATTAACCCATATGTTTTACCCAAAATAAAAATATTTTTTACTTTCCCCCCAGTAGGCTGCCCAATCACCTATGCATCTCCTCAAAGGTAGGTATAGAGGGCTGTCATAGTGTGTGTGTGTGTGGGGGGGGCACAGCCTAACCCATGTCCTTTCTGGACATGAAATATATGTTCTGTCACAAGCCTGTAGAGATGTCTAGTATGTGTGAGAGTGCAGGCACCAACTCAGAACATGGAAACAAATACCTCAGCCAAGTAAACTGCTCTGATAATCCGTCAAATAGGACTAGCGGACTTAAATGTCACTCACATATGCAGCACTAAAAAACAGCAGTTCATAGCTGCCCATTTCAAAACAGCATCACTTAGCCTACTGAGCATCGATGGGTTTTCAAGTTGCAAGATAAAAACAAGTTTTTATGGGTTTACAGTTAACTGTATGGCTCACTCTAGATTACTTTATTGGCCACTAGAGTGAGAAATGTGGATGCAGTTCAAATGCAGATACTGAATAAGTTGGTTACCCCGTAGGACAATTAAATTACAAGGTTATTTAAAAGGTGGCGTTGCACACTGAGATGGTTTGTGTTGAAACAGTGGTAGAAATGCTTACTTTTATGATAACATAATTCTCTTTTAGAGTAGTTTAGAGCATGCAGTTAATTTGCATATCTTTGCATAAATGTTACAGGGCAGTTATAAAATGAAGAGTATTATTCAGTTATAGACAGTAGGAGAGACAGTACAGTAACCACTCTGACAGTTCTCTAGATTGCCTTACATTGTAATCCTATGCATGTTTACTCAGATGCAAGTCCCATTGTGTTCAATTAGTCTTATGTCCAGGAAACTCTATAAGATTGCAGCCTTGCTGCCCAATTCTATTCCAATCACCTCTGGGTTTCCTTGAACATAAGTCAACCATTTTGTTGGAGTACGTCCAAGGAGAGAAAAGAGCCAGAGAAGTTTCAAAAATAGGGAACAAAATCTGG
Organism: Tiliqua scincoides; assembly: GCF_035046505.1. Lineage (NCBI taxonomy): Eukaryota > Metazoa > Chordata > Lepidosauria > Squamata > Scincidae > Tiliqua > Tiliqua scincoides. The sequence continues at coordinate 84,942,865 of NC_089824.1, forward strand.
AACATGCTGGTTTTGCCAGATCCACCACCTCCCTCCCCCCACCCTTCCCACCTGTAACATGCGCCACCAGCAACTTAACGGTACCAACAGAGGACTCTGGAGCTGTTCCTGTTTGCACCACATTACTGCCAATTTACAGCAGCAACCCAGAAGAGAGCAATGGTGGCCTGACTTTTGTGCCACCATAAAGGACCTTGCTCTGCTGGAATGCTAGTTCTGGCAGTGCGAGCCCCCTACTGGGACCAAGTGATGTAGAATGCCCTCCTTATTAATGCCCAGATCACAGCTCACTGTGCTTTGGTTCATGATCTAAAAGTGAGTCACAACTCACACTTTGGAAACTGCTGGCTTAAGCTGATTGGATGGATATTTTAGTGAATTGCTGTTTTAATCTTGTGCATTTTACACAATGCTGGAAAGCAGTACAGTTGTGCGCTGCTTAATGACAGGAATGTGGACTGGTATCCCTGTCATCAGGTGGGGTTTGATTCTATGTGAAGCCTCCGAAGGCAAGGGGATGCTCTGTTTCCCTCACCTCTGGAGGCTTTTCTGAGCCTCCCAGAGGCAGTGTGTGTCTGTGCACTGCCTCTGGGAGGCTCAGAATGCTGGAATTGCGCAAGAGACATGACTTCCAGTTTCCTCTGGGAAACTGGACATCACATCTCTCGTGCGATTGGGGTCTTCTGAGTCTCACAGAGGCAACGTGCTGATGCATGCTGCCTTGGGAGGCTCAGAAGAGCCTCCAGAGGTGAGGGGAGTGGAGCTCCCCTCAGTTTCAGAGGTTTGGGAGGTACGACCTCCTGACCAACAGTGGCTGTTGCATATATGACCTGTCGCTGGCTGGAAGGTTGTTAAGGGGTGCACGCCTGTATATAAAGTAATAAAGGTAATAAAAATACAGACAAAAACAAGTTCTTTGTCGCTGAGGAATATAAACTTCTTACCTTTCTCACTGTGATGATGCCGACTTGGGAATTAGGATCAGTGGTGATATCAAAGGCATCCAGCCCATCTCCATCTACAAAGCTGTATTTCATTTCAGCATTAATGCCTTCATCCAAATCTTTAGCAAGAACACGTCCCACAGTAGAGCTGACTGGAGCGGACTCCAATACACTCATCTGATAATGTTCTGAGTAAAAGAAGTTAATGGGGAAAGAAAAAAAAATGACTGGGACTAAATAAATTAATTAATAAGGGAATTGAGTCAGCCAAAATTAAGCACTTTCAAGTCCCACATTGAATTCAATAGGAGAGTTGTACCAATTATATTATTAGACCTTTGAAGTGCTCAAATCTGGTTGGACCTAAATAACAACAACAACAACAACTTTATTTTTACCCCGCCTTTCTCCCCGAAGGGACTCAAGGCAGCTTACAACAGGTTAAAACAGATTAAAAACATAATTTAAAAACAGATAAAAGCATATTAACACATATCATAAAAACAGTAGTCAGATAAAAAGTAATAAAAAGGTAAAAAGAGCATAGAGCAGCAAGTCATAAATTAATTAATTAATTATTAATTATTTATAAATTAATAATTTAATATATAATTAAATCAAAAAGCTTGCAGATATGAAATACATCAACCACTATTGAAAAGTCCATAGAGACTCAAATCTGAAACTCCTTTATCCTGGCTAGGAAAGCTTAGAGTTTGATCCAGTTGAGAAAGCCCAAACAAATAGAAATCTTCTTTGCCAAGTTTCAATAAGCTTCCCAGCATTTTGGAGGCATATTCAAATGGTTTTCATCAAAGCATCTGTGCTTCCTGTGGCAACTTGAAATGAAATGAGAGCAAAACCGGTGCATAACTTATTTGCTTTAACAGCGGGCCTGGGGAAAGACAAATCTACAGTGTTAAAAGTCCTCCTTGACCCATCTGAATGCACTGTAGTTTGAAATGATTCATTTTTCTACCATCTCTTGCTATGTGAATTCTTGACTCAAGAGTCTGCACCATTTATCGTCTTCATACACTGAGAATGGTACGACTGATTGTCGTCGGTTCTTGGAGGATGAAGAGCAGGGAGAAAATAGCAGGGTATGATAATTTTACTGAAAGGTAAACTACAGTGAACATTTTGGAAAAGTCAGATTGGTAATGCTGTGAACAATTGAAACCACAGACACGGAAAAGATGAATGATGTGGTAGTGGATTTTAAACTTTGGGAGACTTGGAGGCCAATCCTAAACAGTATGCACCAGCTCATCGCTGTAAAGCCCTTAGCACCAGCCCAGCGCCAGAGCTAGCCCAGCCCCAGCCAGCAATGGGCTAGCACCAGTAGAAAGCCGGTGCTCTGCTGTTCGGTGGTTGCCAGGTGGTGGAAAGGTAGGTGGTAGCATGGGAAGGGCAAGGAGGAGGCGTTTCTGGGTGGGGAGAGGTGGGGGATGGTGGGGAGAGGGTGGGGAGGAGGTATGCCAGCGAGGGAGTGGGGCAGTAGGAGGGTGGGATTGGTGGAGCTCAGCTCCATTGGATCCTGAGCTCTGTGTCAGACCTTGTGGTTCAACATGAAGCCTCTTGATTCTGCACCAGTCCAAGGGCTGCTGAAGAATTGAATAGCCCCATTGCAGGGCTACTTTTCTCACCTCCCTTCTCCCAAGGAGCTGCCAGCGGTTGCCCAGTGCGCTTAGGTACCGGGGCAGCCATTTTCTCCACTGCAGTAGCCCCGCATGCCAGGCAGTTTAGGATTGGTTTTTGGGTTGCAATCCTAAACACACCTACCTGGAAGTAAGCTCCATATAACACAATGGGACTTACTTCTGAATAGACATGTCTAGGATTGTGCTGTTGAGAAAATAGACTTAAAGTTTATTCCCAGCTGATATAAAGCTTATTCCCAATGGACGTCACAGAGCTCTCCTTGAAAATCACAATAGTCCTGGTGGCCAGTTCTGCCATTACTGGACCAGATCAAATAGTTCACATGATAAAGCTTGAAAACAGCCCTTTCCACAATCCTTTTTTCTGCTAAATAATCAAGCAATAACCAATAATATCATTCTCTTCTAGTTTATTGTCTACTGCAGGGGCTCCCAAAGTGTGCATGGTGATGCCTTAGGGCAGGGGTGCTCACACTTTTTTGGCTCAGAACTACTTTGAAACCCAGCAAGGCCCGGAGATCTACCAGAGTTTTTTTTACAATGTTCGCGCCATCATAACATATAACATTGATGTGTACAATGTATGTTGGTGTACCTTGAGCCCCACTGAGTATAACAGGACTTACTCCTGAGTAGACATGCCTAGGATTAGGCTGTGAGGCTGCAATCCTAGCCACACTTACCTGGGAGTAAGCCCCATTGAGTACAATGGGCCTTACTCCTGGCGTTTCCTCCCAGAGGCACCTGAAGGGGAGGATCGGCACTCCGCAATCTACTCATTTTGCTTCGCGATCTACCGGTAGATCGCGATCCACCTATTGCGCACCCCTGCCTTAGGGCATTGTGGCACACTCAAAGGGGTGCAGTGGGATGTCTCCAATGACCCATCCTATCTGTTCTCTGGATGCCACCATCTTGGATCATGCAAAATCTTGTGAGGGCCATGATGATGGTACCCAAATCTCATGAGGTTTGGTGCTGCGACCTTAGATCTCACAAAATCTCATGAGATTTTGGCACCATCATCTTAGATCTCATGAGATTTTGCGAGCTCCAAGATGGCGGTGTCTGGCTCAGCTGGGAAGAAGGGGTTGTGGGGTTGTGACCCAGGTAAGTCTGGGAACCACTGGTCTACCATGCCTCCCTTCTCAAAACACTATCCATCAATCCCTCCTGCCCTTTGACCCCAACTTTCTGGAGTATATTTGCTTAATTCTCTTGCTGTTGAATTTCTTTTCAATCCTTTCTTGACCTCTCTACAAACTGGCTTCCTTTCTTTGCACTGCACTGACACAGCCCTCACCAAAATCTCTATCAGTATTTAATTTTATTTGAGAGATTTATATTCCTCCTTTCCCATGCCATAGCAAAAGCCCAAGGACACTTACAAAGCTCCATAGAAGAGTACAAATGAGTTTATCACAATAATTGTTCTACAGGCAGCTTGTAGAACCCTTCTCTTCCTCTCTGAGGCTCCTGACGTGGTCGAAAACTGTGCTTCTGGTTTGCCGGAAGCACAGCTTAAAGCATCGGACAACCTTCAGGAGGCTTCTCTGACATGTTCGGAGTTGCACAAGGCACCGTATGCTGCAGGTAAGTGGGGGGTGGATTTGCATGCATGGGGGCAGCAGCATCCTGCAGGGGGGTGCTATAGTGGGCCTTTGCCCCGGGGTGTGGGGCTGGGGAGGTCCACTACTGTTCTCCTTCAGCTCTTCTACCGTCATCTGTCCAATGTTATTCTGCTCTCGCATGACTCCATTCTTTCCCTTTGCCTTTCCATGCCTAGAACTCCTTTTTACAATACGGTACTTACATGATACCACCACACTCCCTTCCTTCAAATCTTCCCTCAAAAGCCATCTATTTCATGAAGATGTTGGCACAGCCTCTTAGCTTTCACCCCCTTTCAAACCAAGCCTAAGATGTGTGACAAAACAGAATTCATATTCTCCCCCAGGTTCCCTTCACCTTTATCTACTGCCCATTATGTATCCCCTGTGTAAAATTTTTAGATTATAAGCTCCTTGGAGGTGGTAATCTTCTTCTTCCTTGGTGAAGTGCTATGCACGCTGATGGCATGATAAAGTAATAATAAATTTATCATTTCTTCTCACTTTGATAACATCCCAGAGATCTGCACACAAATACTTACTCTGTGGAAATCTGGGTGGATTGTCATTGACATCAGAGAGTGAGATGTTGACCGTGGTTGTGCCAGCTAATCCTCCCAGCTGTCCACCCATATCTTTGGCTTGGATAATCACCTCATAATATTCTTTTGCTTCTCTGTCCATATTCATTAATGCAGTCCTAATTAAGCCTATGAAAATGGCAGGGGGAAAAATGAAAGCAAAAATGACATTTCAGGTGATCAACATGGACAAAGTAACAAATTATTAATTTATTTGAAAATTAAAAAAACAAAACAAAAACAGTGTCTTCGAAATATCCAAGAAAGATCTACCCCTGCTCTTTTCAAACGGAGGATAGACTGTGCTCTCAGGACTTTGTGGCCTCAATGCTGATGCTCTCCTCCAAGGATGTCAGTGAAATTGCTCGTGATTCATTGAAGAAAGTACTATGAAAGGTTCACATAGGAGTTAGTGAAAGAAGAATTGTCCCCTGTTCTCCCATTTGCTTCTTACAAAGATTCTACTAGAGAAGAGTTTATTCTCTTATTTATTAGCACTTCAAGCCTGAGTAATCCAAATCTGTGGGGGAGGGGGGGAGGCAATTTCAGGTTCACTCGTCAGAACATAGTTGTTTATTTTTGAGGCTATTTCAGTCAAGCTATAGGGAATGCAAAAGAAAACATTAAAAATGACATTTTCCTCTAAAAGTGAGTAGTAGCTGTTATTTCCGCAATCTCCTCACATTTTGGTATCTAAAATTTCATTTTTACTGAGATTTCAGTAACATGAATTTAAAAATAAAATTAGTTGATCAGTTCATTATTTAAAGGCAGTTGATCAATGAATTAAAATTCTCTGATTAGTGGGCAGACATCATAATAATAATAATAATAATAATAATAATAATAATAATAATAATAATAATAATAATAATAATAATAAACAGGTATTTATATACCGCATTTCATGGTCTTTATTCAAGACTTTATTCAAGGCGGTTTACATAGGCAGGCTTTACTTAAATCCCTTATTAAATAGGGATTTTTACAATTTCAAAGAAGGTTCTTTCTTTCAAGAACCACTACTTTCAAGGTGTTTCATTCCGATCTGGCTTCACATTCTGGCCTCCATCCTCCCACGCTCAGAGCAGATGGAATTGCTCAGCTTCAGTTTGTCAGCTGCTCCAAGGTCGCACGGTGCCGGTGGCCTCGAACTGGCGACCTTGTAGATGTTATCTTCAGGCAGACGGAGGCTCTACCCTCTAGACCAGACCTCCTGCCCATAGTAATTACTTTTTGTAACCATGTTAACTTTAGAGATTCTGATTTTCTCCTTCCTATGTGCATTTTTCTGTTTAAATAAATACATCTGTTAGCCTTTAAGGCACTACAAAACTCTTTATTATCGTTTGCTGTCCCAAATAGGTAGCAGGTTTTACAGAACAACCCCAACCAATTGAGAGGTAAGGGAATAAGCATTGAGGAGGAGGCCTCTGTGACTGCCCCCCCAACTGCTGGATGCAGTGTGCACCCCAATGGTGCAGTTGCATAGGTGCTGGAAAGTTGGTTAGGATTGAACTGTTAGTATATTATGGCCAAATCCACACACACAAAAAGGCGATGACTGTTATGTTCATGTTCAAGTTATTGTGCAATTATACCAATTGTGCATGCAAAGAGCAACAATGATTCAGAACTGCATTACACAGCTTTGAGTGATGTCTGTACTCATGAATTGGGAACATGACGCACTATCCAGCTGAGTGCAAGTAACAACACACGTGATGTACAATAGTTATTTGGACTTGCTTTGCAAAAACTGCATATCTACCTTTGCAGACACGTGCTGCGAAGAAGTGATGCCAGCAGGTGGTGAAATAGAAATCATCATGGAAACAGAGGCAGGATTCTCTTATTCCCACCATCCAGAACAGGGAAGTCCATTTTTCAGTCAGAGAGCTTTACTGATACAGAACATGAGGTGGCAGCAGGCTTTCTCAGATAAAGCCTGCCAAGACCTTCCTGGTGCAATGGTTATTTTTGCTAACTACTATTGCTCCTTCCTGAAAAAGTGTGCCTCCTTCCAGGGCTAAACTGCTCTGCACTTTTAGCTAATACTTTATTATCTCTGTCTCTCACTCTCAGACCCCCGGTAGAATAGATAATCTCTTTACAGTATTTTTATAACTTAGCTTTCAACCAATGTGTTCTCTCTCTCTCTCTCTCTCTCTCTCTCTCTCTGGGAAAGGCTTTCAGATTCCTTACACTATGTCCAGCAAACCTGAGACACAAGCAACACAGAAACATAACCAAAAGTATGGTGTTTGACTTTTAGTGGGCACAAAATCTGTGGTTGTGATGAAACAATAGTTGTGTTGTCCATTACAAGCACACAAAAAGAAAGTATACTATACAATCCATCACAAGCTTATGCAAACAAAACAAAAACAGATCTGAAATAACTCACCTAGAGCTATAAGAACTTTTCTATTCACAATTTTTTACTTCCAGCCCTTTGCAGCTTCAGATAAAATGTGTTGTGCACTTTCAACTACCTTCTGGCACAATCCTACTCACCGGTGAAGTGAGGGGTGGATGGGATGGGGGCAATGGGATTGGGCCCTAAAGGGGGGTGGGATCAGCAGTGCTGGCACAGCTGTATCCTATCCCCCCTCCTAGGCCAGATCCACCAACATGGATCCACTTGGACTTGCACTGGTGATTTAGCAGGCATAGGTCTGAGTAGAGCAATTGCCATGACTGGGGCTTTCTCCAGGACAAGGAAACCTCCAGACTGCAAAATTCCCTACGGGATACAGCACAAGCCATGCTGGCTCCACTGCATCAGTGTGGGGGAATTTCAATAGGATTGAGGCTGCCCAACTTAAACGTCTGTGGACGTCTGTGGACTTTATGTCTTCTTTGAACTGATGTGTTCTTATTATTACTGTCTCATTGTAACCTGACAGCTGAGAGACCATTCTCACTCTCTTTTAGCCTCACATCAACATGTAAGGGAGGTTAAGCCAAGTGAGCAACCAAAGGTGACGCTGGCCAAGTATGGACTTTAAGCCATTTCTGCCCAATGTTGCATATACACAGCAGGGACCAAATGTGTACATTTAACCTGGGCTGCCCCTGACCAAACTCCAAACCATAGCTGCAATGTTGCACTATATGTTTGCTAGTCCCTTCAGCTGAAATTTATCTGGAAGCAACAATTACATCATCACGCTATTGTTCCTTGTGGAAAACTAAGAGCAAACTGACAACCATGTGAGTGAAAGGTGGTTTTGCAGCTTTATGCACTTCTGAATAATGCTGGTTTCTGGAATTCTATCTGTTTAGCTTTAACCCTTGGTACAGGACCAGAGTGTGCTTGTAGGTCTGGTTGATGATCTTCACTTAGAGCCCAATCCTATCCAACTTTCCAGCATCAGTATAGCTTCAACGAAGGCTTGAGGTAAGGGAACAAATGTTCCTATAACTTGAGGAGGCCTCTGTGACTGCCTCCTCACCACAGGAAGCCGTGCACACCCCACGGACACAGCTGCATGGACACTGGAAAACTGGATAGGATTGGGCTCTTAGGGCACAATCCAAACCTGCACTGGAGCAGGCAAGCCAGGAGGCTTGTGCTGCATCCAAAGCAGGTTTGTGGGGTGCAGCGACTCAGCCATGGGCAAGGGGAAGCTCTTCCCCTTACCCGTGGGTAAGGGCTGCTCGCCCCAATGGGTCTCCTCGGACCTGTGCTACCTTCGGAGGTGGCACAAGTCCGAGAAGAGCGGAGTGGCATGAAACCACTCCGCTCTCCCCAGGGACAGGGGTTGGGATCTGGCATAACTGCTAGGTCCCAGCCCCGCCCCCGGCTTCCCATGCGCCTGCCCCGGACCGCCCTCCCTCCACCCAGAAACACCCCCACCCCCTCCCTACGCCCTCCCACACCTACCTTTGCCACTTGCATTGGCACAAGAACGCCAACACAAGCGGTGGTGCAGGAGCCGCCGTGGAGGCTTCTGCCTGCCTCCGTGCGTCGGCGCAGCTCCCAGGTTTATGGCACGTTTGTGACCCTCCAGGGGCTCCTATACCGGCATAACTGCCGGTTAGGATTGCGCCCTTAGTGAGTGACAGGGCAGTTGTACTTTGTTGAGCCTTTTAAAAAATCTTTCTGTTCCCTTTGACAGCATTGGCCAAGTGGTACTGTTGACACATATATGGTGGCTCTGCTAATTTCTAGCAGGAAGACCCTGAGAAGTGGTGATGGTTAGTTGCTCATCATTTCCCTGGAACTGCCCATGTAGGGAAAAAGAAAGTAGAACTAGAGCTCACCTGTAAGTAATACTTATTCATCATATGCAATCAAACTGATAACTTTCTGCAAGCCTATGTCTTTAAGAATGCGTCTTGCAATTGTCTGTAACAGAGTTTGTAATATACATACTAACATTTTGGCAAAAAAGGTGATTCAGAAGACTGTGTTGCTTTGCACCCACATAAAGCTTTTTTCTGTATTCATTTTTCAACACACCAGTTTGTCCATTCTGTATATTTCATTTTTAATCTTCATTTTACTTATGTTGCTTTATTCTCAGGTTCAATGCGCTGTCCACTAAAGTTAATTGCTTTTTTCCTTCCATTGCACAAGCCTACAATTGTTGCTGGACTAGACAGACCATTTCTCATTCATGTTTTTAATACCCTCTCAGTGCTTTATTGGGAAACAATGGGATACATGGTCATTGATGATTTGGATTTTGACAGTAAAGCCTAAGGTGAATACTGAATGGAAGCTAATGGAAAATGTCACATTCTTGGCTGATTTTTCTCTTGAATGAAATTACCTGTTCTGGAGTCCACAGAGAAATATGGCTGTCCTTGGAGAATGCTGTAGACTACCCTGGCACTGTTCCCATAGGTTGGATCATCAGCATCTGTTGCTGTCACTTGGATAACAGAGGTGCCTGACAAAAACAGCGTAGAACCTTGTTAGATTCATAGCTGTGAACAGGACATGGATCTAACTAGATTCCTGTGAATTATAACTGTTTGGCTGTGCGGAACCTTCACTTAGGGGCTATTCTCCTGTTGCTTGAGGGATTTATACCTACAATTCATTAGCACTAATGGGAATTACAGACACAATCCATCTACCTCAATGGGACAGAAAATAATCTATTGAGAAGCAGTGTTTGTTGGTGGTCTGTTAAAAGGTCACATGGTGCTCATTCCTCACCTCTACCTTTTAAATCTCACAACTTAAAAACAAAGTTTCAAAACCATACTTTGCTAATGAAAAAAGGCATTGCTAGGATAAGCCATGAAAAACTACATGATCAATCAGAGAAGGGGAAAACACAGGTTGTCATGGGAAGTGAGTGAGAGTATGAGAACAACTGCATTCTGTTTTGCACCAATTTATTCGTTCATTTGTTCATACTCACTCACTCACAGTGTTGTACATTCTGGTGTTACATGTGTAATATCAGCGAGGGCTTCTTATGAAATGTGAACCCAAAATCATGAGAATGGTAGATTACAAATTTTGGCTGATGGATAAATCACACATATTCTAAACCACTACTACTGTTGTCTTCAAAATGTGAAAAAGGTATGAGTCAGACTTTGGAAAAATCTTGCTATTTGGGTGTAAGTCACCTTCCTGAGAATTGAACATCATGTCCTAGACTTTTTATTTGCCTTTGTTCTGCACCATAACAACCCTATCAAAATGTATTTTCCAATGTGATGCTGGTATAACACTCCTGCAATGCTACCAAATGCCATGGGATATGATTCAGTCAAAGTTCAGCCCTTTTAAAGCGCCATTGATGTTAACAGCAGAGCTCAGCATGTTCAGCTCTCCCACAGAGGTCTACAGGACATAAAAGTCCTTAACTGTGCTGTACTGAGGAGTTATATGTATTCAGCTGTATACCTTAGCATGTCCTAAAATTAAATTTGCAATTCCGGAGACTAGAAACTTAAAAAAAGACAAACACTGGATTCATGTAAATCTAACAAAGGCTGTAGGTTGCTCATCCTTCATATAGACAGAACTATAGGCATGCTTGGAGCTTTACAGAGCAAATATCTAATCAACATTCCAAAGAACTTGCAGGCTGATGCTGGACAAACTAAGTGACAAAAAATGGAAAGAGAGCAAGAGAAAGGACTCAGACTACAATAAATGCAAGAGCACATACATGTACATTTGGCTTTTGCTACAGTGAAGAGGGACAGGCAACAGTGAGAAAGTAAGGACATTAATATGAATCTATAAGTTTGTAGCGTATCTGCCTTCTCATATGATAATGCATACACAAGGCAAACAATATTTGAGATTAGGAGGGCAGGATTTCAATATTGTCCTGTAAACTGCAAAGAGTTTATAAGTTTTATTTTGTGATATAACTTGCTGTTCTATAAAGGCTCGTGGATTTCTTATCCTATAATCCTTTCCAAAATCAAAGTGCTTTAAAACCACCTTTGCCTTTCCCTGATCTATGGGCAGTCAAAGTACCTTTAAGCTCCTGGTGTAAAACTGGCTAAGACTCATGACTGCTTTAATTTACACTGGCTGATTATGGGTCCTGGGGGATGGCTATACAGCCTGAAATTTAATGAAGTACAAAGCTTGTTGCCACAGATCTTCAGAACCTTCTCCTTGTAGCTCTTCAGGCATACTGTCTTAAGGAATAAGGATGCCAGCTGGATGCATACCCTGCTTCAGGGGCAGCATGTGTGGCCTTAGCATCACTTTTGCAACCAGCTGGCCTGCAAAATGTGACCCACTGAGCCCAACAAGAGCTATGATAGTACACTTCTTAAGAACATAAGGAGGTTTTGCTATCTATGTGGGACTGCTAGACTGGAGGTTGTCCAGTAGCTGGCAGGATAGCAATACATATCTGATAGAATGAGTTCAATTTGGTAATCCAAGTACAGGTTGAGACTAATCATTTGCATGGGTTCTGTTCCAAGCACTCACGTGGATTAAAAAAAATGCACTATAGCAAATCAATTTAAAAAACAGTTTCTTTGCTCCAGTGATTGAAAAACAGCCTTGCTGATCTTTTGACTCTAAGATAAGAGTCATTAAGAAGACAATCCATCAGCACTTTGCTCAGCCCCTCCCTTCACCAATGCAAAATGATCACGTGATTTCTTTCACGCGCTGGCGGAAGGGAGAGGTCCGAAGGAGTGAGAAGGATTGATGGATTGTTAGCCTGCTGCCCTCTCTCTCTCTCTCTCTCTCTCTCATATTAAGGAGGCTGTTGTTAAAGGACTGTTCAGTTTTTAAAACTGATTTTAAAAGGATGCATTTTTCCCCTTCTCCAGGGATCAGCACATTCCTTCTCATTTGCAGGGGCCATTTGTGTTGAGTCAAATCCTTGTATAAAAAATCCGTGTATAAATAGGCTGGACCTGTACAGTGCAAGTTCAATTGTGCAAGTACAAAGGTATGTGCAATAACAGCAGGGCACAACAAAGAACGGGGGTGCGAGGGTGGTGAACCAAGGGAGGCATCAGCAGCACTTGCATGCATTGATATCCTACCTGTCTCCCTTACCACCACCGTTACACACCTCAGATTTAAGAGTGCTAAACAGCAGACATAGATCCAAGGATTCCTATGGCAGTGGTGGAGACTTTCCCAAGGGTAAGTGAGAAAGCGTTCCGTTGGTGCGGCTGCACTGGCAGCAGGGACATGCAGTGCTGGGGTGGCAGGTGAGGCAGAACTCGCCGTTGTTGTCTGCGGAAAAGCACTGCCCCACCTGCTTACTCCCAAGGAGGCTCTCCTCCCGTTTTCTTGGGTGTAAGGAGAGCCTCCTTGGTAGTAGTGGGTGAGGTGTCTGTGGTGCTTTTCCATGGACTACGGTGGGTGGTTCTGCCTCATGTGCTGCCCCTGCATTGCATGTCTCTGATTGGCGGCGGCGGGGGGGGGGAGGACTTGAGAATGATTGGGCTGCCCATCTGCATTCCTAGAAAAAGCAGAGGATCAGTAAAGCTACAATTCTAAAACCCACACTTTCTTCCACCCAGGAATTTATTACTAAAACAATGCTTGCACAATTTAGAGGGGGCACGTATTACCCTTGTGTGGGCCACAATAGTCTGAAATTAACGACTAGGCTGTAAAACTAATTTCCATCCTTTCTCCTGCATTGTTTCTGTTAAGGAGCAAGGAACACTTGCATAGCTCGTGTACTGATTCGTTTTCTAAGCACCCAAAGAATGTTTTAAAAGTGCCCCTTACCCACTGGTGACATTTCTGGTACGGAAGCAACATATGGTCCATCCAGGAACTTGGGTTCATTGTCATTGATATCTTGAATTTTGATAATAAATTCAGATTCTGGTTCCATCGGCCTGCCTGTCCGTCTATCCAAGGCTTGAGCTCTCAGGGTGTACTGGGATCTCTCTTCTCGGTCTAGTCTCTGAATGGCATGGATATCCCCAGTAGTGTCATCAATGGTGAAAACAACACCAGCTCCTTCTCCTGACAGAATATATTTGATTGATCCATCTCCTCTGTCCATATCGGAATGGAGCTGCAAAAAGGTAACCAGACGTCACTGACTCTTTAACACACAGTATTTGTGAAAACTGTTTAGTGCAGTGGTTCTCACACATTTAGCAAGGGGACCCACTTTTTAGAATTAGGATCTGTCAGGACCCACCGGAAGTGATGTCATGACCGGAAGTGACATCGTCAAGCAGGAAAATTTTTTAGCAATCCTAGGCTGCAATCTTACCCACACTTACCCAGGAGTAAGTCCCATTGACTGTCATTGTTAAAAGAATATACATAGTAACTAGTTAAAAGTACAGGTCTGCAACATTTCCCCAAATGGAGTCACATACCATAGGAGCATCATGTCTAATATGTTAAAAATAAAATATTGAAATGAATGCCCCCTCCCCCCAAAATTGGCTCATGACCCACCTAGTGAACCCAGTTTGTGAAACACTGCTTTAATGAATAACTATTATTCATTTCTATGGGGAAAAATTAAGTGCTGCACTTGGGAGTCAACACTGTGGGAGAGACAAAACCTGCCCACAGTTCCTGTCATTGGCTACCCCCTTTCTCATCCTGAAAGCTGCTCCATGATTTTGAGAAATTGTCTTCTGGAGCACATGTGCATGCAGTTTCTAGGCTGGGAGAGGGAAAGAGCATTCCTTTGCTTTTCTTGAGGACCTGGAGACTGTGTTTTGTTTGGGAAATATAGAATCGGTTTTGGAAAAGGAGACCTGGCCTTGGACCTTGACTCAGGCTGGGGCAATTGGCTTGGTGGTGAATGAGTGGGTGGAGAAACATGGGGTTTAGGTTAAGCAAGGACTGTAAACATTCCAAACCTACAGAACTCCCCCCCCCCCCACATCTGATAAAACTCATTTTAAAAGCGGTCTAGAAAATAAATAAAATGATTAGTAGGTCTGTATTTTTCATACAAAATGCAAATGGTTTTTTTTGCATATTTTGTTATGGTTCCCCCCATGCCAAATTAATATTTCATTAATATTGGCCTAAGTTTAAATTTGAAGACAAAAGGATAGCCTTATTATGGCAGTGAGTTAATGTCATAGAAATTTATGAAGGTTATGCTAGAAAAAATACAGCGTAACTCTCCTGAAATGAGAAAGTTATAGTACAGTATAGCCATTGTAAAGCAGTGAGCCAAAGTAAGCGGCTTGAAACATCTGAATATACACACCAGCACAGCTGCTGCAGTTGATAATGCATCCTAGAATATTAAAGGGAATTAGTGAATTAACGCACTGCATGGCAGCTAATTAGTTCTGAGTAGGCATTGATAATTTGGGAGGCAACGGAACTCAGACAAGCAAAATGCGGTATCAATTATCTTTTACAAAAGACAAGAAGAATGATTCAATTAGTTACAAGTCTGCTAAACACCTTTGCCTTGTGAAATAATTGAAAAAATATAAAGAGGAAAATCACTTGAGGCTTGAACAAATTGTTTATGGAACCACAGGCAGAAATACTAAGAATAGGTTCAGGAAGATTTCTGCCCAATAAAATCTGCTCCCCCCTTAACCTTATATGGGTGTGTGGGGAGAAAATACTTGAAAATGCTAGAAGTACAAAAACACTTTGGAGACAAACTCTATGGTGGTCATTTGGACCTATATTTTCTTGTAAGTATTTTTGAGATTCCAGCTGTGGTGTCCTTGATACAGCAAAACACCCAGCACTAGTTAGAAACATCCAGCCCCATTCTAGCAGATCTAGGCCTGATGAGAGCAATGTACCAAATGACCTCTTCCAGCATTCCCAGGCAGAATGCCACTAGCGTGGGAAAGAGCTGCACTGTGGTCTTCTTTCATGTGGCCTAGATCTTTCAACCTCACTGGGTTGCTACAGCAGGAGCACTCACATTCTCTCTATCCACCCAACACATTTGAGTGGGAGAAAACTGATGCTCATTCCCTTGAACACCATGCTATCATATGGTATGGCAGCTTTCTAAATATAGTTTTTAGGGTACAACGCACTGTCCAAAATGAATGAAATATGAAGGAGGAAGTGAGAGGTTACACAGGCACTTTTTAAAGTGGTGCCCTTTTATATTTTGCAAGGTGAGAGCCAATATTCTTCTTTACCCCAACCTGGCATCACTTTCAGTGCTGGGCGTCTCTTGCATCTTTTTTAGATTGTGAGTCCTTTGGGAACAGGGAACCATTTATTGATTTAGGGCCTGATCCTGTGGTCCGTGCCGCGCCTCCGTGGTGCGGACGACAGTCGCAAACCTGCCGTAAGGCACATTTTCGGGGCTTACCACCGGGCTCCAGCTGGAGCTAGCCCAGCTCTGGCTGGCGCTGAGCCAGCGTGTGGCAGGTGCCCGGGTTCTGCGGCTCAGTGGTCTCCGTGACTGCTGGGCTGTGGAACGGGAGATGGGGGCAAGGTCAGGGGTATGGGGGAGGCGTTCCGGGGAGGGGGGAGGCGTGGCTGGGGGTGTTCAGCTGGCAGCTCCAGGAAGCTCAGGATTGGGCTGTTATTTACCTATGGAAATTGCTTTGCCACTACTTTTTCTTGAAAAGTGCTATATAAATAGTCTAATGACAATGTTGATAAAGTTCATATCAACTGCACATTTACAAAAACAATTCAGTAAAGAGAAAGACATATGCTGAAGGATGAAAAGAAAGCATAGCTATGAAATCGTATTGCTAAAACAATTGGTACAACCATTTTTCTTGGGACATTGATCATTAGGCAAGAAATAGTAATACAAACGTGGAACCTTTTCCGACTCATAAACAAATGGACTGCATCATACGACTTGTCTGATCAATTTTAAAGTCTTCGGAGGAATCAAATTCTCCCTTGTTTTGTGTCACCGGGGCTTTATTGACTGCAAGCGCTGAATGTCAAGTCACGCCAAGCAAAAGTCCTGACCTTATGACTCAATGAATCTTTGGGGAACGTTGCACTTCCCAGCTAGTAAGTGTCCTGTTGTTGGCCTACATAAACTCTGCTCCAATTTTTATTGAATTCAGAAGATGTTGTGTAGGTCATACCCTGAATCAGCAATACTGCAGCTGCGATTCAGGAAACATATCACAAAACTCCATATATTTCTGTTTAGCTAAGGAGTCTGTTCTAAGCCCATTGCCACCGTGTTCCCTCGGAATGGATCACGATGACTAAAATGTCGAAACAACAATGTAGGATCAGCAGTTTTACTCAGCAATCAAAGTTGTATCACAAAATGAGATCTATTCCAAACAAGAAAGTTCTGTTGTGTACAGGCAATATGTTATTTTTGACTTTTATTTGCTCCCTCTTCCCTCCGCCACAGATCCACTGTTGATGAACATTTCAAGTTGGTCCTGGAGCAGTTGTACAGAGAGAAATTCAATGGTTGTTGCTTTCCCAGTCACTGCAGGCCCATGATCGGAAACCAAGTTCATGTAGCTGTTAAAGGTGCTGGAACCTCTGCCTGGAAGTTAATTGACAACTTTACGTGCTTCATCTTGTCATGCTTCATAACGGATCACACAGACACTCTCTAATTTAATGGCACATTTATTATTCAGTTGTTCTGAAACTGTGGGGCAAAATGCCCATTCAGAGGCAGTCTATCTCTGACCAGATGGGTAAAACAACAGGGAAAAGCCATCACCTTAGTGTTTGGCTTGTGATGCCCAAAGGTATCTGGCTGGCCACCATTGGAGGCAAACTAGATGAGGCCTGGTCTGATCAAGAAAGACAGTTCTTCTGTTTGTTTTAAAAGTATAAACATTTTTATTCAGTCTTTCCATTTAGCAAAATGCCCAAGGCATATTATTACTATTATTGCTGGTTGTCTGGTTGCTGTTGCCAGTGTCTGTTCTGTATTTTCAAAGATTGTGAGTCCTTTGGGGCAGGGAACAATTGATTGATTGTATTTTGTATATTGCTTTGTGAACTACAGGTCCAGCCTATTTATACACGGATTTTTTATACACGGATTTGACTCAACACAAATGGCCCCTGCAAATGAAAAGGAATGTGCTGATCCCTGGAGAAGGGGAAAAATGCACCCCTTTAAAATCAGTTTAAAAAACTGAACAGTCCTTTAACAATAGCCTCCTTAATGAGAGAGAGAGAGAGAGAGAGAGAGAGAGAGAGAGAGAGAGAGAGAGAGAGAGAGAGAGAGAGAGAGAGAAGCTGGCTGACAATCCATCAATCCTTCTCTCTCCCACTGACCCCTCCCCTCCCCCTGAGCACATGAAAGAAAGGTGATCATTTTGCATTGGTGAAGGGAGGGGCTGAGTGAAGCGCCTTTGTAAGCTCTTAGAGGACGACTGATTGATGGATTGTCTTCTTAATGACTCTTATCTTACATCACAAAGGTCATCAAGGCTGTTTTTAAATCACTGGAGCAAAGAAACTTTGTTTTTTAAATTGATTTGCTATAGTGTGTTTTTTGCCATCCACGTGAGTGCCTGGAACGGAACCCATGTGAATAATTAGTCTCAACCTGTTTGAAAAGTGGTATATAAATAATCTTCTTCTTCTTCTTCATAATGATGATGTTGTAGTAAAAAGATCGTACAGACTACAAGCAAAAGCATGACAAGGTAGCAACAATGATACTCTGAAACATCTGCAAAAAAATATAAGCTAGCTGCAGGCAAAAACTGGTTGAAGAATTGATATTGAAACTGGTTGAAAAATTAAAATTGAAATTGAAAAAGCTGTTGAAAATAAAGATGCAAAAGTACTATGAAATTTCTGTCTACAGACAGACAAATATCTATCGCACTATACACCAGGCATAACTGTAGTCAAGAAGAAAGAAAAACAAGTCAAAATAACTGGTATAGCAATACCAGGTGACAGTAGAGTAGAAGAAAAAGAACTGGAAAAATAACAGAATACAAAGATCTACAAAAAAAAAAAAATTGAAAGGTTGTGGCAGAAGACCAGAATAATCCCAATGGTGATTGGCACCCTCGGTGCTATTCCAAAACATCTTGAAGAGCACCAGAACAGCAGAGGGGCCACAGAAATTACCATCCACCAACTACAAAAAGCAGCTTTATTTGGGAACAGCTTACATCTTGCAACGATATTTATCACAGCAAAATAAGATAAAAATCAGGCTTCCCAGATCCTTGGGAAGGATTCAATGTCTGGATAAAACAAAGCAGTCATAACACCTGTCTGCCTGTGCAAAAATCTCATAATAATATTTATATACCACTTTTCAAACATTAGTAGTTCACAAATTGGTTTATATAGGGCACAATCCTAACCCCTTATGTCAGTGCTTTCCAGCACTAACATAAAGGCAATGCAGCTCTGAGATAAGGGAACAAACATTCCCTTACTTTGAGGAGGCCTCTGTGAGTGACACCCAACTGCAGAATGTAGCACATGTCCCATTGGCACCACTATGCCAGTGCTGGAAAGCACTGACATAAGGGATTAGGATTGCGCCCATAATAAAATCAATCAGTCAATGGTTCCCTGTCTCCAAAGGGCTCACAAACTTAAAAAATACAGTAGAAATACTGTAAAAAATACTGGCAACAGCCACTGGAAAAGACACTACACTAGGGTGAAGAGGGACAGTTGCTCTCCCCCAGATAAATATGAGAGGAAACCACCACTTTAAAAGGTTCCTCTTTAAACAATCAACTATCAAATGTGAACAATGTTTGCACCCTAAGAATGTCTTCTGTTTGCAGGAGACACTGTATAGCCTCATCCTATCTAAACTGCCTTGCTGGTGGATCATACATTCCTGGAACTGGTGCACATTGTGCAATGGTGCTGGCAAGCACAATGAGGCAATTGCTGGTGGCCAAACAATGCAGGCTGGAAGAAAGACCACTGTCTGCTAGTGCCAGGTGAGCTAAAAATGGAGGTGGGTGGTGGCAAGAAGGGGGGGGAGGAATGGGCTGTTCCTGGACAGGGAGGGAAGTGGAATGGGGAGGGGGAGGGATCAGCAGCATGTGTGTGCTGCTGTATCCTATCTCCCTTCCCTCTCCCTCACAGAGGGAAGTTTCCTGCTTCCTATTAACATTCTTACTGTGCCCTTCTAATGTGCAGGCTGCCTGCCTCATGGTGCGTTCCTGTTCTAACATCTATAAAAGTAAGAAACATGCCTGCTTGCTAATGAAAAAATGGAAGGCAATGGCATGGGAAGGCGGAGCATCAGACTTAAAGGGTCCGCTGGGACCCCCGCGGGGGCCTGGAACAGATCCCTGTGGATACGGGGGGGGGGGTGTCTGTAGTTTCTTTCAGTTTTATCTTTTTAATTCAAGGTGTGCAGGAGATATGCATTTGTACATATGCACTTTGTGCTGGCCTGGAGAGCAAAGGCTAGGCCAGAAACAGAGCTATTTACGGGACTGATGACAAGAAGCCACAGATTTTTCTGAGCGGTTATTTCTGTTTTTGTACCATTTTTATCATGGACCAGAGGTCAGCCTTGGACTCCCTTCTCCAAACAAACTTTGTTGACAGATCCCTAAAGTACACTTGAACTAGGAGACAGAGTTGTCATCCTCTCTGGAGGCTAGGAGTATCAGTCAGGAGGCTCAGGGCCCAATCCTATCCAACTTTCCAGCTCCAGTGTAACCACAGTTTGTTTATTTGTTTATTTATTTATATCCCCCTTTTCCACTCCAGAAAGGAGCACTCAAGGCGGCAGCCCCGTGGTAAGGCAACACATGTTCCTGTATCTTGAGAATGCCCCAGTGACTGCCCTTCTACCACAGGATGCAGCGCACACCTCACTGGCACAATTGCACCAGCACTGGAAAATTGGACAGGATTGAGCCTTCAATTGTTTGGAGAGGCTATCTCCCCCACCACAAATGGGTTAAGTGCTTTCACAGCATGCTCAGAGGCTCACCTCTTTTCCTGTAGCCACTAGTTCAGGCTACAGGGAGCCATTCTAAGCTACAGTTTTCTCCACAGCATGAATCCTATAATATTTCCCTCTCCTCTCAGTCGCCACAATGGATCTGAGTTTCAGAATGAACTCAGCAATAACAGGAGTCATTTTCTGATTTCTTGGAAACAATTTGCATTTACTATTCTAAATAAATATGGTGTGTTTTTTTTTAAAAACCAATCACTAATTTCAATTCATTAAAAGGAAGCTTCTTTTTCTCGCTTCTTTTTCTCTCTTCTTTGTAATTGAGAGACTATATATCAGAAGCCAGAAATTGAATTTTTAGTGGAAAACATTATTATGGTTTCGTCGACTGATTTACAATAATTTACTATTTATCTGCTCTTTGGCATGTTTGGCCAAATTGCCTAGAATAACGCTGTGCTGAACATTCTCTAATTTTGACATTCATTTTGAAAGCTGCACACTTGATATAGTCAAAAAATACTGAAAAACTCACCTCAAGATCCACTCATACTGTTTTAATGTTGTTCCATTTCCTGGTAGCAGCTGTTTCTAAGTTCCATTTTCTTCTACTTCATTCTCACAATTCTCAACCATGTTTGCCCACATTGCCTTTTAATATGCATCAACCTTTCTCCCAAAACAGGGGTTTAGAGACTGGTTGGTAATGGCCCAACATGGTGAGGTTAAGGGAGGATGTTTTTAAAGAGGACTGCCACTTTAAAGCAGGGTGGGGCACACTCCCTGAGAGATGCATTTATCACCCTTTCAGCCCCCTCATCCCATCCTCCCTACATAGATTTCAGCATGATAGGCAAGGGTCAAACAGGCATGTGGTTAGCCTCATATTTCTAAGGACCTTGTCCCCTAGACTGCATAACTTGAAAATAATCCATAATACCTGTACAAGCAGATTCAGATAGTATATGAACAGGAACCATCAATGCAGAGTCCAAATTGTGGCAGATGTGAGAGATTTGATCTCCAAAGTGTCTTGCAAACTGATCATAGTGGGCCATGGAGGTTTGGTTCATCCTCCAGGAAGTCCAGATGTAAAAAGTCCTGTACTGCCTGGAACAGCTCCACTGAATAGGTCTCCACAGTCAGTGATGGCAGAGAAGGAAACCTTCTTCACTACCATCATTGCCAGGGAGTAGCCTCAAAAATGGGCTCTAGTCCATGTTTGACTGGACTTATCAACAGATAAGTCCTCCACTGTCACTCAAGTAATTTATAGAGGCTGTGTTCACAAGTGATGAAAATTGGAGGTGCCTTTTGATACAATTAACCTGACACAAGGTAAGTAATTTTGTCTAAGTCGTATTCTACGAGAAACATGGAAGATTTTTAGGGTCCTCTTCAGGCACTACTTTTTCAGAATTAAGCGAGTGTCCTGGCAGAATAAAAATTGCATGACTTTCCTTCTCAGTATTAGGAAACATTTTTATTTGCATGTGCAGGTATTGCTACAAAAATGGCAAGAAAAGCGAAGTTTGCAAAAATAAATTCATGCATGCTTATTTACAAAACTGCTTGTTACAGCAATTTTGATATCATGCAAGCATCCATCTGTGAATTTAAAAAAAAAAGAGAAGAAAACCATTGTATGTATTCCTAGAAAGCATTTTGGCATTTTCATATATGTTTTAGAAGGTTTCGATGCTGCACCTAAATTACTAAGGTCACTTGGGGAGTAACTTGAGGTTGGTGGGAGGATGCAACCTATTAAGAAATACAGTAAGATTTGTCTTGTTCTTCTGCAGTGTGTTCTACCGCAAGTGCTGTTTGTTTTGTGTAATCACTGATGAGGTATTGAACGCATTCGTGGGGTGAAGGATTTTGCTAGGCATAAGATACAGAGGTATAATTTTAGAAACAATGGTCCATCGTTAAACTGTCCTTAGAACCTGGGAAGCAGAATCATATGTGACTCTGAAAAACTCAGCCCAGTCCTATCTAAACCACCACCCATAGATGCAGCCACTCCACTGAAGCGTGTGCTGCACTCTGTGGGGAGTGGTCATGGAGGTCTCTTCCAGATATAAGGACACATGTTTCCTTGCCCTGGGTAAGCCTCCACTACCGTGATGAATCTCAAGGCATATTCCTTCAGTTCCCAGTGAAAGTAAAATGGGAAGGAGGAATTGTTCAGGTTTGAAGGGCATATTTGTTATAAGATAGGAATATGAACAAAGTAAAAAGTAATTAGGCAGTCAAATGTTCTACTAACCCTGCTAACTGGATAAGAGGCACTTTTTCAAGTGGGTATTCCTCTTTTATTTAGCAGAGACAGAGTAACTGGCTCTCCTCACCCCAGCAGTGACTTTTGTAGTGGCTGCCTGCTAGCATTCTTTTGCATCTTTTTAGATTGTGAGCCCTTTTGGGACAGGAGCGATTAGTTATTTGATTTTTCTCTGTAAACCACTTTGTGAACTTTTCATTGAAAAGCAGTACATAAATATTATTATTATTATTATTATTATTATTATTATTATTATTATTATTATTAGGCACTGACTGGCAACAGATCTTCAGACTGCAGCTTTTTTAGTCCTATTTGTAGATTGAACTTCTGATCTTGTGTGTGCAACACACACACTTGCTAAGGCCCTTCCTTTAACCTTTAGTACAAGGCGGTAAGAACAGCTGGTTGGTAAATGAAAAATATCTCTAATTTGACCAAAATACCTTCCAAATCTTACAGAAAACACAATAAGGGTGTTTGTCTAACCTGAAAACAAAACAGAGGTGGAAAATCATCCTCTGTTTTGCATACAGACAAGAAATACTGTCATAAGCAATATATATGAAATGACTTCTACTGTCATAAAAATGAAGTAAACCGAACACACTCATAAACAAAGAACATACATGCAGAATCTAAGAGCAGTTGGGACCACCATATTTAGTGTTTATTTGCAGTCAGTTCAGTGTTCTAATCTCACCCATCCCTAAGTCAAATTTAACGTACCATCAACATTATATGTCTGATGAGTGTCTTGTGGCATTCAAAATTGGAATCTTATCTACAATGTTCGCACTCAAGCCAAGGTGACCCAAAAAAGCCACTGGACATAAAAAAAACAAACACAGAATAGCAGATTTGGAGAAGCTAACTTGGAGGGGTGGTCATATAAGAAGTGCTCCAACTAGTTCAGCCTTCTTTTTCCTAAGGGAGCTAGTCAAATGCTCCTGGAAGCTCTCAAGTAGGATGTGTACTTCCCCTCTTGTCTATCCACAGCATCCTGGTATTTGAGGGTCAATTCTCAAAACACATGCTTTGATAAATATTAGCAATTCATAATATTCCATGTTCATGAACTGCATGAACTGCATATGGGGTGCCCCAGTATCTGTGGGGCGGGGGGGTTCCATTCCAGAACCCTCCATGGTTAGTGGAAATCATGGATACACAGGGTGCCTGCCCTGCTCCCTGGACCCTCCTAATGACTTTTAAAGGCATTAAAAGTTACTTCTGGCTTTACGGAAAAACCAGAAGTTCCTTTTTTTTGCCTAAATGGCCATTTTGAGCCCTGCAGAGGCAGTCAACCCACTCAGAAGAGCTCCCCTCACCCAAGCTCCCCTCACCTCCAGAGGATGCGGGATGGGGTGCATCCATGGATAAGTGAAACCGCAGAGATTCATGGATACTGGGGTACCTCTATTTAACAACAGCTTGCTATTAGCTCTTCATGTTAGCACTTGATAGATGTGCCTTGTCTCTCTAAGCTCAAGCAGACTGAAACAATAAGTTGAACTAACCCGTAGTTGGTCCTAGCAACTCAGGGAAGGGGTAGCTTTGCGTCTTTTTTTAAAACTAAAAAACACACTAGTGTTGAACAGACATGAGGACACGCCAAGGAATAAGGTCAATTGATCCCAAAGAACGTGCTTTTGTGTATATCAGTACAGCATTGCACTGTAAAGGAATATATAACCACTGCAGATGCATAGAATTGTACCAAAGAAAGTCTTGATTAAGCACCATTGAAATGAATGAGATAAAGTAGTCATGATATACTTAAATCCTATTAATTTCAATAGTACTCATTCATTTCCTTTGAATACAATCCATTTTCTTTAATTAAAAAGAACAAAGAACACTGAAAAATAAGATTTCACAATTTTGCAGAGGTATGACGGGACGGATGCTGCTTCACTCATCATCATCATCATCACATCATTTACAAGTGAACTATTTATTTGATTTAGATTCCAAATTTTGCCCCAAAGAGCACCAAAGGCTATAGGCTATACATATCCAGTAGGTATCCATGACACCCATGCAGCCATAATCTATACACCAATTACAAGAGTGATGCATAAACTATTTTGCAAAGAATTATTTTCTCAGCAATTATTTTCTCTGCTTCCTTCCTAGTAAAATGCAATATTCCTATAAGTGATTCCTAGGCAGGATATCTAGAGCCTGCCCAATGAATTACCATTGCGCCTTTATTGCAGTACAAAATGACTGGTTGTTGTTCTGTACTCTCCCTATAGAGAGCAATCTGTAGAAGCTAGAAATTCACAGAATTGTTCATTTATATGAGGAAAGAAAGTTTGATTGCTTACATTCACATTGCACTTGCTTTTGGTGACCAAGAGCCCAATCCTAACCAGCGCTAGCACAGTGGGTTCACATGGACCATCTGTATCCAGCGCTGGGACTGAACAGACTGGAGGTTTCCTCAGGGTAAAGGAACTTTTTTCCCTTTCTCTCTGTAGAGCCCCAGCCTGTGTGCAATGGGGCTACTTGGATCTGTGCCAGCAAATCACTGGCGCAAGTCCAGGAAGCCCCATATCAGGTTTTCAGGAGGGGGAATAGGTTTTGGTATAAACCAGCTTGGCCAATCCCACCCTCTCCCAAGCCTGATCCACTTCCTGCCCTCCCCTGCCCCATTAACCAGCTCCATACCTCAATTTCACCCTTCCCCCACCCCTGCACTGCCCAGCAGTAGCTTTCGTTCTCTATGGTGCAGCCTACTTTCTGGGTGCTGCAAATATGCTTTATGGTATGTTTGCAACACCCTAGGTCAGGGTTATCCAAAGTTTTTGGCAGGAGGGCCACACCATCTCTCTGACACTGTGTCGGGGGCCGGGGGGAAAAAGAATTAATTCTCATTTAAAATTTGAATAAATTTACATAAGTTTACATAAATGAATATATTAAAGATGAACTTATATGAATGAATGAAGGTCTTGCAATAGCTCAAGGCCTATAAAAGGTCTTGCACAAAGCAAGGCTGGCCTTTCCTTTGCTGCAGCTACTGCATCACAGTCGTGAAACAGCAAGCAGTGGAGGAAGCCCTCATCCCACAGCTCACATGAGAGGTCAAACAGTTGCCCTCACGCTGAGAGCAGTTGCATTGTGCTAGTGCGGGCTGCAACAAATCTTGGGAGGGCCAGCGGCTCATTGGAGACTGGGGGCTCCCTGAAGGCCGCATTGAAAGGCCTTGAGGGCCGCAAGCGGCCCCAGGGCCGGGTTTTGGGCACCCCTGCCCTAGGTTGACACAGTGGCTGCTGTGCCAGCATAAAGTAAGGATTGGCCCATAAGTGACATGTGCTATACATACACTACACGTATACAACACAAGGTTAGAACCAATTAGGCTGGAAATATGGGTTCCACTGAACATATGGCCCCTGCCAAAAACACCACGGTCAATTCCACCTCTCCTTTGTAATGGCTAGCACAACATATCCATCGTCTTAAGTCTATCTGTTTGACACAGACAGAGAATGGTGAAATGCAAAATATTGTGACACCAGGACATCGGTAAGTTGCCCTAAAAATTATAGAAGTTGAGAGGAGAAAATAAATGCACAGATGCTGCTTTTGGTGGCCATTGCACATTTAAGAGATAGTTCTTGGCATAAGGAGCCTTGATTATGTTGCCTGCCCTTGAGTAAATTATAAGCAATTCTTGTTAAAGACTCTAGAACAGTGGTGTCAAACATAAGGCCCGAAGCTTTTTATCTGGCCCTCAGGTTCTCAGCTGCTGTGGTGTGTTATAGCTGAAATGGCAGCCCACATGAAAATTGAGCTTTCCCAAATCTTGAAATATGATCTTGCGTACTTTCTCTTGTGTCATTTGCAGTTAATGAGTTTCTATATGAGAACAGGGTCTTATTTTTGGCCATTAGCTGCTTAATGATGTCACTTTCTACTTAATGACATCACTTCTGGCCCTCAGCTGGAGTCCTGAATGCTAACTTCGGCCCTCTGTATGAAACGAGTTTGACACCCCTGCTCTTGAAGAAATCTGCTTTTCAAAATTTGCTGGCTAATCTTATTTGGTTTTGCTTTGTCTTCAACTTTGGCTACTGACACTTGTGCCATTGCAATCTCTCTCTCTCTCTCTCTCTCCCCATCAAACCCTTTTGCATCAATATAACCTGCCTGCACTCCAACACTGGAGCTATTCCTATAAAGACCACCGGAGATTTTGTGAGGTGACATCAATTACCGTTGATAATTGTTAGTGCTGGTCTTTTGGAAAAAAGACAAATTATCGACAACCTCTCAAAATAGACATTATTCACAGTTCAAGGTGACACCAGTTGGAAGCTCTCAGGAAATGAAATAAATTAGATGTCCATAGATACATCTCTAGGAGTGGGAGAACAGCCCAAAGACTGTTATTCCCAAGGCTAATTCCTTGGGAATTAGGACCTGGCTATTTTTTTTTTTTTTTGCTTATTATGTATATTAATGGTTCTATTGAAATAAAAAATATATATAGCTTACATATGTTTGTGCAATGTAACAATGCTCTGATACTGCCTCTTACCTTTCCCACATACAAAGGATCAGTGCCAGTATATTCTTCCAGAACAAAAAACTGGTTCCATACCCAGCTCCTCTTCATTCGCTGATGCAGAAGCAAGTTGTCTGACAGGTGGTCAGCATGGCCTTTGCTAGGTGATCTGGTGCTCTCGGAAAATACAACTGTAAGAAGGTTCATCAATAAGCAAAAGCATAAGGATATACTGAGTCCAAGCCATGTCTTTGCAGCACTCATTCCACCAGAAGTTCGCATTGCCATACCGAGGTTGATTCCAAAGTTACTGCTGGTCTTTTAAAGAATCCAATGGATAGGCCTCTGAAGCTTCAAAGAGCAGTCTTTTGGCTATTTGGAGATGACCACTTTTAGGGTACTGGTAGCCTGTAAAGCAAAAGAAATTCTCCTGTTCAGGTTTCTGACAAGTAATGGTGAGCATAGTAAAAAGGAAAAGACAAGGAAGAAGCATTATGGAGTATTTGATCTCCCTCATAAAAACGTGATAAGTTGCGCCTGTTCCATAAAAAGGTAGAATCTTGTCTTATGACTGAAGTACTGCACGAATGTCAAACGAATGTAATGATTGAGTAGCTGGAAAGGAAGGCTCTGCCGCTTTGCTAAGGCAGCTGCCAGATTTTGCTCTATTATTGATTGGTTTGAGTTAATAGAACATTTTTAAAGAAATATTTATAACCTGGACCCTTTGATAATATTTAGAAGGAGTCGTCTCATAAAAATCATAACTAATATACCACTGTACCAATCTGGTTCATCTCTTTTTTTCTCCTGACTTCTGCAAAATTCTCTTGGTCTCCCCATGCTTGTATGCATGCAGATGGATATT
The DNA here is from genome assembly GCF_035046505.1 of Tiliqua scincoides. NCBI lineage: Eukaryota > Metazoa > Chordata > Lepidosauria > Squamata > Scincidae > Tiliqua > Tiliqua scincoides. Next base: position 84,970,616 of record NC_089824.1, read on the forward strand.
GCTGATGTAATGCAATGCAATGCTTTGATTAAATTTTAGCATCTGTAAATGATCTCTGCCTTTAATTATTATTTTTTTTAGCACCCAGCCTTTGGCTACTTGCAGGCTGCTGCCTGCTCTCTGAGGAGTTGGCCACTGCAGCTAATGTGACATTTCAAGAATTGTGAATGGTCAGTTAATCATTCATTATATCACCCACAAAAGGTCTCAGAATGCTGTGATTGTGGCATATGCCTCAATGAGTTAAGCCAGGGGTGTCCAAAGTTTTTGGCAGGAGGGCCACATCATTTCTCTGACACTGTGTCGGGGGCCGGAGGGGAAAAAGAATTAATTTGCATTTAAAATTTGAATAAATTTGCATAAATTTACATAAATGATTATATTAAAGATGAACTTCTATGAATCAATGAAGGTCTTGCAATAGCTCAAGGCCTATAAAAGGCCTTGCACAAAGCAAGACTGGCCTTTCTTTTGCTGCTGCTACTGCACCACAGATGTGAAACAACAAGCAGTGGAGAGAGCCCTCATCCCACAGCTCACGTGAGAGGTCAAACAATCGCCCTCACACTGAGAGCAGTTGTGTCGGGCCAGTGTGGGTTCCAACAAATCTCTGGAAGGCCAGAGGCTCATTGGAGACTGAGGGCTCCCTGAGGGCCGCATTGAGAGGCCTTGAGGGCCGCAAGTGGCCCCAGGGCCGGGGTTTGGGCACCCCTGAGTTAAGCGAATAAATTTTTCCTCCTTGAGCCTGAAAAACTCATTTGGGACAAGGAATGCTGATCGCCATCATCGAACACTTTCTCATCAGTCACAGATCTTTTGTTGTCATGAAATTAGATGACACTAACTTATCTCACTGCAGGCCATGCTTTGTAGCAGTCTTTCCTTTCACTGTTTGCTGGGTTTAATGAGGTGACACTGCAGTTTGTAACTCTGTCAATGCATTTAACATCCTCTGTGTGCTTAATGTTTCAGATTGTTTTTTCCAGGGGAAAAAAAAGAAACTCCTTTGCCTTTGGGTTCATTTCGGGCAAGTATATTCTTCAGAAAGTTTAATATTGATCTTCTAAAAGTATTTAAAGTCTACTAAGATTTCACTTTATCTTCTGTTATGAAATTAGGTTAATGATTTGACTGACCACTTAACTGTTTTATCCAGAGAAGACGATTAAAAAAAAAAAACACATAGGGGATGCATACCTCATCATGCTCATACCCAAATCCTTCCAAAGAAGCAAAACCTATTATAAATTAATTTGCACAGCTGTATAGGTTGTGCCTCATTGCCCGCTGATTTGGTATCCACTGTTTTGAATCACCACTGATACTGAGGTCTACTTTTAAATGCCTTGTAACAAGGAAAAGAAGCACCGAAATCCCATTTCCTACCTTCATGCTGTTAAACTGCACTGGTTGCAAGCTTTTGGGATTAAAGATAGCTTTGAAGACCCACTTCTGGGTTTTTTGCTCCTCTATTGTCACTCCAGAACACATGAGTATAGACACTATACTGCATTCAGCTGTAATTTCATTCCATTAGATTCCATTATTCACCTCATCTAGTGGCTGAATGCAGTGTAGCATCTATACCAGCCATTTCCAACCTTTTCCAGCTCATGGCACACTGACAAGGCACTAAAGTTGTCAAGGCACACTACTAGTTTTTAATTACTTTAAATTATGTTACAATTAATTTTTAATTAATACAACTAATACGATTAGATCATTACATAGCAATTAAAGAAATTCACAAGAAGCTTGGAGAGGGAAGTGTATGTGATTTCTGGAAAGCAGGAATAATGTTTTGAAGCAGGGTGATCAAATTGTTCTCAGAAGTGCCAGAAAGTGTTGGCAAAGGGGTCAGATTGAACACATACTGGAGAAATGCAGGGTGAGGGGCAGTAAGGAGAAGTGACTGAAACAAATGCAGGATTCAACTGAGGTGGGGGGAAAAGAGAGAGAGAGAATGGGAGGCAAATGATTCTGGACTTTGGAAGGTGGGGAAGAGGGACAGGAGGGGCAGTAAGAGAGGTTTTAACTGCAATTATGAGATGGGGGAATGTGTGTGTCGGAGGGGAGGGGATGGGCGGGGGAGAAGAAAAGAGAGAAGTGTCAATTGCCTGCTCATATATTTTTACTTACCTCCTGTTAGGTTGGCTGATAGTCTTTGGTTGATCATTTTTGGGTCTCCTTGGACCTGCAACAGCCACTTTGCTGGTGCAGTTCTGAGGAGAGCTAGGGAGTGTGTCAGGTGAAAGCCACTGCTGCTGGATCTACCTCCTCCTGTCCTAAAATACGCCCCCGGTTGCTCCACCTCCCTGACCATGAACCATCCTTGCACCAGCCTACCTGTCCTGGCGCCATTCAGGGTCCATGGCAGTGGGAATCTGCCACTGCAGCTGCCTTGCAACAGTGGCCTTAAATGGCCTGGCAGCAGCACAGTCTCTGAGTCATCGCAGGTCATTTTATGCCAACAGGGCACTAGTCCCATTGTCAGAAAATGTTGATAAGAATGGGTTGAAAAACCTTTAAAAAAAATGTTCTGCCAGGAAGATATTTATCACAGTTTTAACTGCTGCTTTCATGCTGTCATCATAATAGGTATTTAAGTATTTGTATGTATACATTGTTCACTGTCCTGGAAGATTCCAAAGCTGTAAAGCAGGAAATAAGTCTTTTAAATAAGTAAATAAATTTAAATACATGATAGACACACAGACAGAGGGAAATTCAGAGTAACCTGATGAAACTGACTGGCAATAAGTTTAGGACTGATACAGAAAAAAATCTCCCAGGCCAGATGCGCAAGGCGACTTAACAAAAAATAGAATATACAAAAACAATAGATAAAATCACAAAAAATAAATAAAACCAATTGGAGGAGGCAAACTATTTACAACCAAGGTACTGCTCCAGAGATACATGAGGCAGGCAACCTGTTACCCAAACGCCAGACAGAACAAAAATCTTTTGTGCTCTTGCTGAGACTTCATGAGGGAGGGCATAGATCTTAAATTTCTCTGGTAGGGAGTTCCACAATTATGGAACCAACCGAGAAGGCTTGCCCTTATGCCGCCATCCCCCTAACTTAGGAGAAAGGTGGCACTTGCAGAAAAGACCTCTCAGGTGACCTAAGAGGGTGGGCCGGAATATATGGGAGAAGGTGGTGACTCAGATAACCTGACTCCAAACCGTGAAGTACTTTAAAGGTCACAGCATAGAGAAAGAACAAGACTCAGTTATGGGTAAGTCTATCAAAGCTAGTAGTCTACAGAAGAGGCAGTGTACCCTCGAATGTCAGATACCAGGGACAGATACCCTTTCTGTATCCCCTATTCTACAAATGCACTTTGATTCAGAGATGGTTTGGGCCACCCTACGAGGGGTGGCCGTCAACCTCCATGCTGTCTTTGTGCATATCCAGATATGTATCCAGCTGGTTGCTACTGCAAACTGAATGCAGGACTAGAAGAACCTGTAGCCTGGTCCAGCAGGGGAGTTGTTATCTCTCACATCCTTCACACATTCATACCACACATTGCCTTCCCGGGTCTCACAGAATGTCATATGCAGAAACTTTATCTGACTGGCCCTAGGCAGTCTGTCACTACTATAAGGAAAGCATCCAGAGTATTCTACCTAGCAGTTGCAAAGATGCCTTGACAGTTTCCATGAGCCACTAGGCGCTAGGAAACAGAAGTTTGTGGGGAATTCAGATGTTTCATTTTTGCTAAAGCGATAGCCAAGTATAACAAATGGAGAGAAAGGAGCAGATTGAATTAATAGTGAGCATGGATGCATTTGTTTTCTAAAAGAAAATAATTTGAGCATGGGTAATTTCAGCTTGCATTCTATGAAACACAGTCCTGAAAGATTCTACAATCAAAGGCTGCTCCAAGTGTCAAGAAAATAACTCACACTGTTTCATCTCATATTCTCACTCGTGCCTTGCATTGCTCTATTGCTACAGTGCTGGCTGCTATTATGAGGGAAAATAGATGTTCTGAGTTTTAACAGAGAGAGGTAAAAATGGCCAGTTTTCAGACTTTGAGTAAATGGGGTCTGTTGAATTTTTCTATGAGTCCTCACTGCTGCTGTTACTGCCACTATATACATACCTATATACCATACATCATCTTTTCCCTGTCGAAGGAAAGATTTTGCTTTCTTTCTTTCTTTCTTTCTTTCTTTCTTTCTTTCTTTCTTTCTTTCTTTCTTTCTTTCTTTCTTTCTTTCTTTCTTTCTTTCTTTCTTTCTTTTGGCAAGGGAGAGTTTCAACAGGTGTGTTATCAGAATGAAGATGGGGGAGGGGTCTGCCAAGATTCTCCTCACTTATTCAAGCTAGGTTGTTCATATAGTCAAATGTGCCTATTGCAACAAATTCTTATCCTACCCCTAACTTGGGTTGCATTTGTGATCTCAACAAACACTTGTTCAAAGGTATGCATTAACCTTTCTACTAATGCCATGGTGTAGGAATATTGGAATACGAGTCACTGAAGGTTCAGCTTAAAGTCAACTTGCAAGCAGTCTTGTTTATTGAACATCTGTGTACATCAGCTTAAAATAATAAGGAAAACAAATGATCCAGCATTAAACCATTCTTACTGGAAACAGAAGGCTTTCATATGTTTGCTTTTGCAAGTAAAGTGCCGCAAATTCAAGTTTTAGCATAGCCAGATGCTTCCATAGTGCCCTTGAGCAATGAGTGCCCCTGTTGTGGCTTGATTTTCCATGGGAATCCACTTCCAAACTTCCCTCCGGTAGAATTCCTCTGGGTATGTATTTGTGTCAATCATTTTTAGTGTAATTGTATAACTGAAATTCATTCCTGTGCCAAATAAATGTGTGAATGTCAGAATGTGTGAAAGCCAGGATGTGTGGAGACAAGGGGATCTAGTCACTAATGGGTTACAGGAAACAACAAATAAAATGAATAATCAAAAAGAATTTTTAAAGTGCTCTATACACCACAGTCTCTCCTGAAGATACTCCTCCCTGGGCCATGTTGTGGGTTTTACCAACCCAGATGTGAGTGACCTGTGTGAAAGGGGTGGCATTTAAGAGTATTTGCATCCTGGATGATTGTGTCCTGGTCAAATGTGTCCCAGTCATTGGTGTCTCTGAACACCAATGTCTTTTTTTGTTTTTGGCGTCCTGGTTATCTGCATCCCACAGTAACTGAGCAACAAACCCTATGTTATATATCCCATGTGTCTTATCCCAGCCGCCCTACTCTAACCCTACCTTTGAGTTAAAAAAATTGAAAAGCACATCTAGTATAAATATACATATATTGGGACACAAATGTTTGGGACACAAAAAGAACAGATGCAAATGTTCAATACCAGGACACATCTGATCAGGTCACAGTTGTCCAGGAGGCAATGGTCCTATCACTGCATTTAAGGCAACAGGATTTGCCTGTGGGTGGGAGAGGCGGACCTATGGCCTTAGCCTTCCACACCTAACTCTATTAACGAAGTGGCCCTCCATGAAAACTGACCAGGGCTAAACACTGAGACATTCCAAATGTGTTAAGTTTTATTATTATTGGACCAATATTTCTCAGCAAGGGAGGCAAATTTTCAATCTTCCAGAGCTCATGTATGCTTAAAGTACAGTAAAAATATTTTGTACCTAGTTATAATTATAAGATTTTGATTTCCTTAAAAATAAAATATGCTCTTAAAACAAGCTGAATAAAATCTTTTGACATTCACCATGAGAAGAGATTGCATTGAGAAGGGCATAAGTACACACTGGTTTTGATTAACTGGATTACACAAGCCTTTTGAAAATCATCTGTCTCATGTGTGTAGTATTTGCTCATTCCTGCCAAGCACTGAGCAGTCTGCATCTTGCATATTAATGTGAATGGGTGCATTAACTTGAGGAGAAACTTCCAGTGCCTTAGTAGATTGGATACAGAACACTGATCAGATTCACAGGATCAAGCTCTTACATCAGGATGATGATGTTTTTTAGTTTTGATTAATTAGTAAAGCAAAAGGTAAGATGCACTATGTATTCATGCATGATTAATGTAGCCATTTAGCTAAGTAGTAAAAAGCAATTACAGTCCAATCTATACACTTTTTTAGTCCATTAAAAAAAAAAGAAAACCCACACCTTTGCATTGACATTCTATTGCATTGTGTGTAGTAGATGAATTAGAGCTTTACTAAAGACTGGAAAAAAATACTTGAAAGTGGAGTGGGCTGAGGAGGGAATGAAGCAGTGTTTACCTGAGCAGCATTTCCAGCATGCCAATATCACACTGGACCATTATTATGTATCTTTTGGGATTCGGGGAGTCTGTATTAATACAGCACAGTGGTTCTCAACCTTTTCAGCACTGGGACCCACTTTTAAAAATGACACTCTTATCAGGACCCAACTAGCTTAACGAGACTTTAAAAAATGTGATCCAGAAAGAAATAATATTTTATTTATTTATTTACAAGTAATATTTATATATTTATTTGAACAAAACAAAACTCAATCTCTTTCTTGTAATGAGACAGTCCTAACGAATAGCCTCAAGGCTTGAGGGACTTAGGGCCTGATTCTGAATGATTCTGTCACAATCCTGCCGTAAGGCATATTTACAAGCCCTTACTGCATACCCAGCACCAGAGCTAGCCCAGCGTGAGCCTGCGATTCCACCAGGTTCCACCGCTCTGTGGTCGCCTGAACTGTCTGGTGGCAGGGAGGTGAATGAGGGTGTGGGGGGAGATGGAGAGGAGGCATTCCAGGGCAGGGGGAGGGCGGGGAAGGTGTGACGGGGGAGGGACTGGGAGGAGGGTGGAACTGGTGGAGCTTGCCGGTCCAACATGGGACTGTCTGATTCTGTGCTGGCTCTGGAGCCACTGCAGAATTGAACAGCCCCATTTCGGGGCTACATCCCTTACTTAGGGGAAGGGGACAAAGTCACCTTCTCTTGAGGAGGTGGTGGCGGCAGCCTGGGGTGTGTTGGATGCCATGGCAGCCATTCTGGGGCCGTGGCATCCCCACGCTCCAGGCAGCTCAGGATTGGGATTTGACTCAGCCTTCACCTGCCCCCGCTACCTGTCATTGATGGACTTGGGGAAAAAAAACACACCAGAAAAAAGACGCTCAAACATTTATCTCCCTATGTTTACATAAGCTTGCAAACTGTAGGAGTTCAGCTCTTTGCAGGGCAGTTAGCTGCTATCTGATTTTTGAATAGCTTCAGGTCTTGATGCATGCGATTATCTGATATTTTCATCACATGTGTTTTCTTTGGTGGCTCTGCTGGACCCACCAGAAATTGGGTCACGACCCACTGAGCCACAGTGCTGATACAGAAGAAGAGGGACCTGCATCAAAATATTGCATCTCTCCATTCTCAGCTTGAGTAGGCTAATTCCCCATCTGTGCCCACTCCATTGGTGTTCTGGTATTTTTAACTCAACACTTCAACATGCTAAGGCTCCTGGAGGCCACTTGAGTGTGCTCAGTCTGCATTAGGTACTTTGGGTCCTTCTGGTGCTGTAGGCTTATACCATAGTCTTTTGAGACTGAAGGTTGCCAACCACTCCACAGACATATCTAAATCTGCATACTGAGGGAACCCACCAAGTATGTAGCAACCACTACCTTGTCATTTTCTCTGCAATCTAAAACCATCTAACTTTCATCCCCTTCCGCCATGGAAAGCCCGAAGTCCCACAATGGGGCTTCTCAAGTCTGCATCAGCCATAGGATTGGGCCCTCAATCCTGTTATGTTTAATGAGGTTTACTCCCAGGTAAGTGATTAGTTTGCTATTAGAAATGTAGATTGAACCAGGGTACTAACAATAATTCATGACAACAAGAACAAGGGCACATTCTCTTCAGCACAAAGCAATATGGTTATTTTTAGGTGTGTTTCAAAAACTGAGCCATCTCTGTCAACTCCAGGATAGAGCTTTTGTTTCCGCAAATCTGTACTCATTGTCTGATGGCCCAATCCTAACTAGCGCTAGTGGAACATACATTTTCATTCACATTCTGCACCTTTATATTGGCTCTCTCTCTCCTTTCACATTGGCAACGATATAAGAAACTCTTCCCTGGTCTTTGTATATTGAAATATCTGAACAGCAGCTGTAAGGTCACATGGTAACAAATTGTTGGTTGGGGAAAGGGGGTAATACAGTGGTGTTCTGTTTAGAAGGTTTTAGCTTGTCCTAGTGCTGGTCATCCTTTACATACGCTCAGGTCACTCTTTGAATATTTGATATGAATATCCAACTTGCTTCTAAGACACAATTTAAATGTTAGAGTTCACAACCATGTGCAGGCTTAACTCTGAATAGCCTGCCTGGATCTGTCTCTAGAACTTTATGGACTTCAGGACAACTTTACAGGGCATAAGCTCCACAGGGCATAAGCAGAAGGGGCTACACAATATATTTGCTGCACTGAGTCAAGTGGCAGTGCAAGGGAGAAAGAGGGATGTAATCAAATTTCTAAAATTGCATATGTATGTATCTATACTTAGATTTGATTTTTATATATATTTACATAGTAAGCAGTTTCTAGCAGCGCATACCCTGTTGTAGGAATACATTAGAGGAGATTGACTTCCGTGTGTAATGATTTCTTTTTAAAAGATTTTTCCCCTCTCGCCCTTATCCTTCTTTAAAGAAAGCAAACAGCTTGGTAATGAACACAGTAGGAAGAAATTAAACCAGAGTGCAGAGTATGCTTTAAGTGAGCTGTTTATTTTTGCTCTTTAATTTGTTGCGATATTTAAAACTGAGAGCAGGGGGTAAGTACTTTTCTTCATTAAAGAGCTTACTTTTCATGGTTTCCCAACTTACTTTTGCCATTAATCTCACATGCACTTTAATGCTCAAACCACTGTTCTATAATTCTTACCTAGTAGTCTCACATAACCATGGGGTTGGTAAACTAATAAATGACAACATTTCATGTTTTTCAATATCACCAATTCTGTCCATCTGAATTCAGTAGATAAAAACTGTAGTGTTTCTCAAACTGTGGGTCAGGACCCACCAGGTGGGTTGAAAGCCCATTTCGGGTCGGTCCCCATTCATTTCAATATTTTATTTTTAATGTATTAGACTTGATGGAATGTGACTGCATTTGGGGAAATGTTACAGATCTGTGCTTTTAACATGCTACTGTGCATATGCTTTTAACAAAGATACTCCTGGGTAAGTTTGGATAGGATTGCAGCCTCAGATTGTCAAAATTTTTTTCCTACTTGTTGATTTCAATTCTGGCCATGATATCACTTCCAGATTAATGTCATCACTTCTGGTGGGTCCCAACAGATTGTCATTCGAAAAAGTGGGTCCAGGTGCTAAAAAGTTTGAAAACCACTGCTGTATACAGTATTATGCACCATTCACAACATGTGCACTGCACTAGCTAATTTCCTAGGGTATGTCACATGAAAAACTGATTTTGTTTGCAACAAATTCTCCTTGGTTGGTACCCTGCTTCTGGTTTTGGTTGAGGAAGGAAATGAGTTTCTTATTATAGGTTAGTACAGTGGTTCCCAAACTTTTTAGCACCAGGACCCATTTTTTTTAAATGACACGCTATCGGGACTCACCTAGGTTTATCAGACTTCAGAAAAAGAAGATCTAGAAAGAAATATTATTTATTTATAAGTAATAATAACCAGAAAAAGACTCTCAAACCTTATGTCTCTATATTTACATATGCTTGCAAACTGTAGGACCTCAGCTCTTTGCAGGGCAGTTAGCAGCTATCTTTGAGACTGCAGGAGCTGAGCTTTTTGTAGGATAATTAGCATCTACATTATCTGGTTTTTCAATAGCCTCAGGGCTTGAGGAAAATACTTAACTGATCCTTCCATTACCTTATGGCGACTCACTAAAAATCACCAGTTTGACCCACCAGTTTGTACCAATTCACAGTATGGGAACCACTGGGTTAGAAAGTTTTGGAAAAAGGTATTGCAAATTGTCTTCTTTTTGAACAGACTGTAGTGTTATATCCTAATGGTGAGATAGGCTGGCGTAGCCTCCTGGCCCAGGAGTGTCATGAACGTCCCATAAAGCACATTCACGGCTACTCAAGAGCCGGCTAGGCTGGCACAATGATGTGTGCTGGCTTGCTAGTGCCGGATCAAGCCCTGGACAGGGTAAGTTTGTGCAGGCTGGTGTAGGGGATGGGAGAGAGTGGGGGAGGGCAGATTGGTGAATGGGGAGGGGGCATTTTGGGGCAGGAGAGTGTCATTCCATAGGCAAATCAGGCCCAGGAAGAGGGTGGGACCAGCCTGTATCCTAATCCCCACGCCTGGCATTACCAGCTTTATACAGGCTGCACAGATGTGTGCCACCGATTTCACTGGTGCAGATCCGAGTAGCCTCATAGGAGTGACTGGGGAGTTACCCGAGGTAAGGGGAAAAATATCCCCTTACCACAAATAGCCTTCTAGCTACCTCCTAACCTGAGCTGGATACAGCACAGGCCACTTGGCTTGCCTGTTCCAGTGCAAGTTAGAATTGGGCTGCCCGGCTACAATCCTACACACACTTTCTTGAGAGTAAGCGCCATTGAACACAGTGGAACTTACTTCTGAGTAGATCTGCCTAGGATTGTGCCATCAGTTATTGCTCTCTCAGAGAGATTTTTATCCAATCCAGAGAAGGATTAGCCGTGGAGGTAAGCCAGTGGACGTGTGTGTGCCCTCCACTAATCCGGTTCCTGAAGTGACCTACACAGTCAGCCTCATGGATGGGCCAGCTCTGGCAAGATGCACCAATGCTCTTGGATGATGGATAAATGTTGGAGGTTATTGCCTTAGCTAGATGACTGCAGCCCCAATCCTACCCAACTTTCCAGCACCGAGGCAGCTGTGCCAAAGGGGCATGTGCTGCATCCTATGGTGGTGGGTGGGTGGGTCACAGAGACTTCCTCAAGGCAATGTTTGTTCCCTTATCTTAGGGCTGCACTGCAGCAGTAGTGTAGCTAGAGGGGGTGCAGAGTACTAAGTTTTACATGGGGCCACACTGCAGTGTGCAAGCAACCCTGCCCCTTTGGAACTATTCCAGGCACTAGAGCAAAAGGGAGGTGTATCCTCTGTTTTGCTCTAGTGCCTGGAATGGCTCTGAAGGGGAGGGGCTGCCTGCATGCTGTGGTGAGGCACCTTATGAAACTTAGTGCTTTGCACACCCTCTAGCTGCGCTACTGCAATTGCATCAGCGCTGGAAAGTTGGTTAGGACTGTGCCCTGCTACATATTACTGCAAGTTTCTAAAAAAATATACCCCCAAACCACAGGTATCCTGAAGGATTTGTTTTCATTATCAAAAGAGGCTGGTTTTAGATTTTTTAACTACCTTTTCTTTTATTAAGATCCTGTAATTCCACAATGAAACCTGACAAGGCACCATATGGTGCATAAACAAACACTGAGAATATTGTTTGTAAAAAAGTTACAACTAGAGATCAGTCAGTAGATTCTCATGGGCCACATCAGCAGTTCATTTCACTCAACATTCAAAGTATTTCATCTGCTTAAAATAAAGAAGTAAATATATAAATAAAACCCAAACAAACACCAAGACCTCTTACAGCCCAAACTTAACCAACTTTCCAGCGCTGATGCAGCTGTAATGCAGCTCCAAGGCAAGCTGCATTAGGCTTGGGCTGTTATAGAAGTAAGTCCCACTGAGTCCAATGGTTTTACTACCAAGTAATTGTGTATGGGATTGCAGCCTCACACTAGCTTCAAAAAATTAATTCAAATTCCAACTACATACCATATTAGCATTTGGGCTAAATAGATTTGTATGTGGCCAGTAGTGTACCTCCCCAGCCCCGTGCTCCAGGGCAAAGGTTCGTGATGGTGCCCCCTGTGGGATGCCACTGTCCCTGTGCACAAATCCACCCCCCCCCCCCGACTTACCTGGAGCGCACAGAGCCTAGTGCGATTCCAGGTTGTGTTGGGGAAGCCTCCTGAAGCTTCCCCAACTATTTAAATGGTTTTCAATTGCTCAGGGAGGCTTCCACATGGTCCCAAAGTTGCACAAGGCTCTGTGCCCAGGGCATTTGCCCCGTTTATTCAATGGCAGGTCTGCCACTGCATTTGGCAATTAAATGAATCCTCTGCAGTTGTAAAGGAGGATGCTTCTATGCTCAATTGCCCATCTTTCCCAACCCCCTTTACTGAATCAAGCATGTACATGGGAAGAGTGAGCAATGGGGAAAAGAAGCAATTCTGGCTCTCTGCTTCACAATTATGTGACTGTTTAAGAAACAGGAAGGTTATCTGGATGGCACTGGCAATTCTAGTCCCAAATCCATTATCTATCAACAGTTTTTGAAAACATTGAAGTAAAAAGAGATCAGTTCTATTTCCTAAATTGTCAACCTGTCAGCAGTTTATCTTCTTCATAACCTCCAGGTACAAGCAAGTATATGAGTTGTGCATACGTACTGACTTTATTTTGTACATTTACATTTATATGTAGGGTAGATGTAGGAGCAGCAAGCCAAGGTTTGCTGCCAGTTCATCCCGCAGTGCTGCAATATGTGGTAACTCAAGGGCTAATTTATCTTTTCTTGGAACTGACATTTGTAACTGCTGGCCAGAAGTGACATCTATACTATCTGGTTCTGACCTTGCTGATTGCCTCGACTTCATGAAGGGATACTATTTGCCAGCAAGATAAAGAACATTTTCAGCTGCCTGTGAAATCAAATCTGGGGAAGGAATAAGAGCCTTACAGTATATCTACAACTATTGGAGGTGCAACAGAACTATATACCTTGTTCTCATATCCAGACTTCAAAGGGTCTCTGGGAATATGAAATATGAGTCCATGGCCTTCTCAGCAGTCTTTCAGGCTAAAAGAATAAAGTAAAAGAAAATAACGACACCTTGACCCCAGTCATCCCCTAACAATCCTAATGCTGTGGAAAGGATGTCCCCAAAGCTTCAAATGCCACTTCAGAGTCTGTGCATGAATAGATCTTGTTCCCTGAGCACAGTGATGGCCCTGATTCAGAGAAAGCTGTATGGAGTACATTCAACTAACCTGGCAAGAGCAATTAATTATAAGCTCTAACAGTACTTTTCAAGGTGAGTATGGTGTAATAATAATAATAACTAGGTATTTATATACCACCTTTCTGGTCATCGGATTACTCCACTGACTTTATTCAAGGCGGTTTGCATAGGCAGGCATTTCTAAACTCCTCAAGGGGATTTTTACAAACATAGAGGTTCTCTCTTTCAAGAACCAACAACATTTCAGAATGGATCTTCCTGGTTTGGTCTTACTTCTGGCCTCCAGTTCTCCCTACAGGCTGACAAGCAGTTCCGTCTCTCACATGGAGGGCAGCCAAGACACTTCTTGCTCACACCAAGAGCAGGTGGAATCACTCAGCTGGGCTTGTCAGCTGCTTCAAGGTCTCGCCATTCTCAGCCGTTTCATGGAGCTGCCGGTGTCCTCGAACTGGCGACCATCTGATGTTATCTTTGGGCCAACGGAGGCTGTACCCTCTAGACCAGACCTCCTGCCCAGGCAGGAATGTAACCCAGGCTAAACCCAGGCATATTTTCTTTTCAGAAGCCATAGGTTTCACAGTGTTTTCTTTGCCAGAAGCCCATTCTAGGCTTTATAGCCTATATCAGTGGTTCTCACACATTTACCATGGGGACCTACTTTTTAGAATGAGAAACTGTCAGGACCCACTGGAAGTGACATCACGACTGGAAGTGACATCATCAAGCAGAAAATTTTTTAACAATCCTAGGCTGTAATGCTACCCACACTTACCAAGGAGTAAGCCCCATTTACTATCATTGTTCAAAGATTATACATAGTAGCTTGTTAAAAGTCTGTAATATTTCCCAAATGCAGTCACCTACCATGGTAGCATCAAGCCTAATATATCAAAAAAGTATTGAAATGTATGGGGACCCACCTGAAATTGGTTCACAACCCACCTGGTGGGTGTCGACCCACAGTTTGAGAGACACTGGCCTATATGCTAGGCTTTATAGGTTTGGAGACAGATTATGGCTTTAATAGAATAATTATTCAGTAATGAAATACTGTTTCATTACTGTTAACAATAATGCATTTTCATCCCATTGAAGCAGCAATAGATGGAGGTGATGATAGCCATTTGCCGAGATGGCTCTACTTCTCCTGGTGCTCATTGGGCAGTTGAAGATGGCACAGCAAAAGCTATTGTGACCTCTGGTATGCGCACTCTTTTCTTTTGTCCCATTGTCAGCTCTAGTCAAAGAGGCATTTTTTTTTTTGAAGCAGTACAAAATTTATAACCTGTATGAGCACAGATGATTTGTAGGCTGTTTGTGCATGCCATGGGCAATGATGGCTCTTGGCCATACCATTGTCATCTGTGTCCAGCTCACCTAGAAAGGCCATATCGGACACTAATAGGAAGACCAATGACAGTAAAGAGGAACGTATTTGAGCAGATTTTTAAAAATCAGTTGTTTTGTGGATTACGACAGAAGAGAGCAAATGGATGAAAGTCTGAAATCTGACAATATGATTATTCTTGGAAATTCTCTCCCTCTGTCTTCTAACCAACCACTTTCTCTTACACTCAACACAACTCTTTCAAGGACAACTTTTTTGTTTCTCTTTCCACAATGTGAAATGTATTCCCCAACTGTACAAAACGTGGAGTGGGAAAAAGCTTCTTAGCATTCTTCTGCTATGATTGGTGTGAGTTTCTTTTATTCATTATAAAGGGATGGGAAGCACATTAACAGCACAATTGCCATAATCTTCATTAAGGACACAATGTATTGCCAGTAGAAATGAAGGGAAAAGACTACAATGGACATTGTACTAAGACATCTTTGACTGCAAGGTAAAATGCTCTGATTTCCATGAGCTTTAATTATGTGCCATGGCCTTTTTTTGCTTTTAAATTAATTACAGCTATGGTATCTTTAATTCTCTTCTCTAAAACATTAGTTGCTTGTTTATTGCCTAATGACTGTCTTTCTTTTCAAATTTACAAATAAATCTCATTCAAAACATATGGTGAACAACTTGTACAGCTTTAACAAACCATACCCTTATCCACATATCTTCTTAAAGTTAATACATGAAACCCTTCTCTTTTGGGCAGCCCAATCCTAAACTGCACTGGTACAGCTTGGCCACATAGACTACTCTGCATCCAATGCAGCTCAGGAGGTGGCTGGAGGTTTCCTTGGTGACTGCGTACAGCCATCCCTATATAGGGCTTCTCAGATCCACACCAGCTATTTAGTTGGCGCAAATCTGGGAAACATGGTGTAAGGGCAGGTGGGCTGGGAGGGGGTTAGAATATTGTGAAGGCCTGCTCCACTGGTTCCGCCCCCCCGGGTCTGATCTGCCTCCCATTCTGTGCCCCCACCCAAAAACTTCTCCCCCCTGTTTCCAGAACATCTCCTGCCACCCAACTCCTGCACCTCTCGGCACAACCTTACCTGTGCTGGCTGGCGGTGCTCTAGGATACAGCAAAAGCAGGCCTGTGCAGGCCCTTGCGCCAGTGCAGCTGGCTCACAAGTTGACATGAGTGTGCCTTACGGCACTTTTGCAACAGTCTGGTCCAGCACAGCAAAGGGTGCACCAGCTCAAGGGCCAGTTAGGATTGCGTGGTAAATGTCTGTGACCTCCTCTTTCTCAAATTGACAACATATGTCACTGTTTTCGTATCTTCAATATTTCATAGCATACCTAATTCTTTATCTTCATAACTGGAGGATCTTTCCAAACTTCTGACAAGCAGATTTTTGCTGCAACTAATAACTTATACAATACAGGGGAAGCCTTGGTATCTGTGGATTACCTATCCATGGTTCTGGCTCAGTGTGTGTCCCCTGAACCCATGTTGACCCAGACTTGGCCCCACCTGAGCCCTCTGGAGGCAAACAGAGCTGTACTCCGGTCACCTCTGGTGGGCTTTCTGAAGTCTGCAGAGGCCGTGCATATCCTCCAGCGGCCTTTGCGCATCCACCCTCAGGAAACCAAAAGTGACATATTTATGCCTTTTAAGGCATTCTGAGGCCCAGGGAGGGAAACTGAGGGAAACGGAAAGCAGCTTGGCTGTAACGGCCATTCTGAAGCCCATTGAGACTGCAGGCAGACACATGTGGCTCCAGCGGGCTTCAGAGAGCCCTCTGGAGGTGACTGCAACACAGCTCTGGTCACCTTCGGAGGGTTTAAAAGGTCAAAACCGCATATTTGCTTATCTGTGGTTTTTGGTATCCACAGAGGGTTTGAGAACGGATCCCCCATGAATACCAAAGCCCCACCTGTAGTATTTTGTAATCAATAGGGATATGTGATGTGTGTGAATGCATCCTAGTATTGTTTACTTCAGTGGTTCCCACACATTTTAGCACCAGGACCCACTTCAAAGAAGAAAATGTTTCAGGACCCACCAAGAGCTAGAAGAGATGTCAGCAGGAAGTGATGTTTCTCACCTAGGAACTCATTAACTTAAAATTACAACTATAAACACAACAATTAGAGTTGTGTTTACAAATTACAAATTACAAGAATAACTGCAAATATGTACTATGCAGAGACTGCTACTGCTTGGGAGGGAGATATATGCCAACCCACTTTGGCATCCAGTGCCATGCTTTATTCCAGCCCAGAAACATTTTCTGGTCCCTCCTCATGCTACCATGGAAGCAATCATCCTGCCTGTCAGCAATCACAAGTGATACAAGAGTTTTTTTTAAAAAGGAGAACAAAGTATTTTTATATATTTCTATTTTATTTATGTATGCATTTATTTATGCAAGCATGATTTTTCTTTATTTACAAAAAATGCAATCTATTTGTCATAATGAGGTGTGTACGAAGGGCGCGCTTGTTTTCGGTACATATGGAGCACAGCATTGAAATACACATTGATTTTTGATACTCTGAGGCAAAAGGAGTTTGATAATTGCAGCTTGTTTTGAAATTTATTTTTGATTGCTACCATTGCCGAAAATCCAATTTCGCAGGTGTATGATGATGAGAAAGGAAGCAGCACCTTCAAAGCTTCCATTGCAGTTGTTAGAAATCTTTCTTGAACAAATAGCCAGAAAAGCATCAATTCTCTTTGACTGAACTGCTGTTTTAAGGATCTGTCTTTGGAAAGATCGATCAGTTCTTCATAGGCCATTGCTGATATTTAGCATTCAGCGTGTTGCGCTGAAACGGATTTGCTATCCAGTTCTTTGGCACGTACTTTCTTATTTCTTCCAAAAAATAAGAATCAAAATTATCTTTCAGCATATTCAAAAGTACAGAGATCTCCATAATTACTTCTTGAGACAGTTTCACCTCCTTTTCTTAAATGGAACTTTGAAATGTCTCAAAACAGGCAAAGCTGCCATTCTCGTGCTCTTAATCCATAAATCACAGCCTCAGTGTGCAGAAGAAAGGACACATGGGCACTACCCACCTCCTTGCGCTACCTTTCAAAGAAGCGGGCTTGTAGTGGTCTTGCCTTTATTAACAGCCCAATCCTGAGCTGCTTGGAGTGCAGGGCTGCGGCAACACCGAAAATGCTGCTGCTGCATACTGCCAAGCAGCAGAGATCGGGCACCTGCCCAGTGATAGCCTGGTGCCAGTGCTGGGCTACCACTGGCAGTAAGCTGGCATGCCGAGCTCAGGATTGAACTCTAAGATCACTATTTTGACTGTAGCGTTCAAAACATTTTTCAAATTTTCTGGCATAGATTTGTAAGCCATCACTTCCCTGTGAATGCTTGGATTAGCCCAGGAGGGTTGCAAACATGCTGTAAAGCATGTCTGTGCCTCCTCAGGAGCCAGGTAGGCCGGCACAGGGACGCACGCCAACCCACGGAGGCCCTCCATACCAACTTGGGGAGGGAGACTTGCATTGGCCAACCTTGGCTGATGCAGGGGTCTGGGGAGGGGAGGGAGAAGGCAGGGAGGGAGGCGTTCCAGCATGGGGAGAGGCGGACGGAAGGCAGTCTTGGGGGTGGGCATATGGGGAGTGGGAGACCTGGCTGCTATGCCGGATCCCAACCCCATTCCCGGAGCAGTGTGGATCAGCTTCAAGCTACTCCGTTCTCTTCAGTCTTGTGCCACCTCTAGAGGTGGTGCAAATCCGAGGAGACCCATTGGGCCCACAGTGGCTTACCCAGGGTTAAGGGGAAGAGTTTCTCCTTGCCTCCAGCTGAGCCACTTCTGGTCCCAGACTTATGCTGGATACAGCACAGGCCTTCTGGCCTGCCTATTCCAGGGCAAGATAGGATTGTGCTGTTAGAGCCCCCTCTTCATGACTTTGAAAGTTAGTTGCAGCAGTAGTCACAGTCTTCTTGAGCCACTTATCCATTCTGCTGAAACTCCAATGAAGCACCAAACAACCTGAGAGAAATATCAGAAATGCCACCTCTTGAATAAGGAGAAGCAGAAGTAGAAACCGCACGTTCACAAGAGCTGGGTGTGCAAAGATCTGCAGGTGATGCTTCTGTCATCCAAGTTTGAAGTAACAACATTCCATTGTTCCTTGTTCCAAGACATTTGATGAGTCTGTCCTATTACCACAGTGGCTGAGTACAAAATAACTCTGGTGTTTGTATCTTCCCAGTCCCTGAAACTGGGTGTTTAAGTATCCAGAGAAAGACTGGAACAATTTTTTTGTTCAATGTGTGCAGTGGGGGAGAGGCATACTACACAGTCAGACCAAAAGAAAACAGTCCTACATATAGGTAAGATGGTGATGGATCTGTCCCCACCACTCAATTTGTGCAGGAGATAAACAGACCAACCCCTTCCCCCCCTCCAACAACATGCAGCAGGCAAAACATCCCCAGAGCTCATTGCCATGTCAGAAAAAGCTTCACTGAAACACAATCTTACACAGAAATTCCACTTTGTTCCATAACGCTTCTTAGGAGTCTTAATTCCTTTATGTTAAGCATCTGGTGAACAAAGCAGGAATAGGTCACTTGAAAAATCAGGTGCAAACCCACAAAAGAGCACACTAAGGAGAAGGGTATAAGGGAATAGCAGCTTGAGAACAGAAACAGGGAGATGAGGAATCTGCTTTGGCCTTGCAAAACCTGGTGGCTTTTCCTATGGTCTAGATCAGGGGTGTCCAAACTTTTTGGCAAGAGGGCCACATCATCTCTCTGACACTGTGTGGGTGGCCGGGAATAAAAAAGAATTAATTTACATTTCAAATTTGAATAAATTTACATATATTTACATAAATGAATATATTAGAGATGGAATTCATATGAATGAATGAAGGTCTTCCAATAGCTCAAGGCCTATACAAGGCCTTACAAAAAGCAAGACCGACCTTTCCTTCACTGCTGCTGCTGCATCACACTCGTGAAACAGCAAGCAGTGGAGGGAGCCCTCATCCCACAGCTCATGCAAGGTCAAGCAGTTGCCTTCACACTGAGAGTAGTTGCATTGGACCAGCACAGGCTCCAGCAAGTCTCTGGATGGCCAGAGGCTCATTGGAGACTGGGTGCTATCCGGGGGCCGGATTGGGAGCCCTCAAGGGCCGCAAGTGAACCCCGGGGCAGGGTTTGAGCACCCCTGGTCTAGATGAGAGATCAGGAAGGCGCAAAAAGTCAGAGTAATGTGGGGTGCAAGCACAGTTGGGAGGTGGGGGAGAAAGAGGTTTTCTGTAATGTAGCACATGGCTTGGAAGGTGATACAGAGCTGAAAGAAATGGAATGCAGGGTGTGGGTATAGAGGGATGGGAAGGGCTGGAGGGTAGGAGGAAGGTGTTTGCAACACATACAGAAAAGGTAGGACTGGTATCAGGGTTAATATTTCCTGTATTGTCTTTTAGAACACCACCCCAAGCTCTGCTCACCAGCTTACCACTGCTGCAAATGTGCCATAAGGCACGTTTGTGGGCTTATTGCCAACCCAGCACCAGAGCTAGCCCAGCGTGAGCCCGTGCTGGGCCAGCGCTGGTGGGAGGCTGTCTGTCTGCCATTTGGCGATTGCCTGTACTGCCTGGTGGCGGAAAGGTCAAAGGTGGTGTGTGGGGAGGCAGGAAGGAGGCATTCCGGGGCAGGTGGAAACAGGTGGGGGGCGAGTGGAGTGTGGGGAGGAGACGTGATGGGGGGAGGGAGGAGGTGGGACCGGTGGAACTCTGCTCCACCAGATCCAGAGCCCCATGTCGAGCCTCTTGGCATGACATGGGACTTTGTTACTCTGTGCCCGCTCAATAGCAGGCACAGAATCAAGTAGCCCCATTGCGTTGCTACTTTCCTTATGCAGAGGAAGGGGATGAAAGTCCCTTTCTCCTGAGAAGGCGGCGGCAGTGGCTGCCCAGGGTGTGTTGAATGCCACAGCCACCATTTTGGCACTGCAGCAGCTCTGTGCTCCAGCAGCTCATGATTGGGCTGCCCGACCACCACCCCCTTTCTTCTAACACCTGTCAGCACTCAGGAAGAAATAAATTAATTCCTTTGGAGATTAAAAGGATTCTTCTGAACTCTGGATTAGTTTAATTTACATGCATATTGAAAAAAGGGAACTAGCAATGTAAGCATGTTGGTGCACTCCCCCCTCAAAAAGCCATAGAGGATCTAAAACACTGTGGGGGGGGGGAGGAATTTTTTGTCTGAAAGGAGCAAACCACAAAACAGGAGCGGTGGCAACAACATGAGCACTGGAGAGCAACCACCCAATATGAAGCACAGTGACTCTGTTGGACTCAAAAGCAAGACTCTCTGTGCTGCTGTGTAAGTGCAGCTAATTCTTAAGAACATCAGAAGAGTCCTGCTGGATCAGGTCAAAGGCCAATCTAGTTCAGCTTCCTGTATCTCACAGAGACCCACCAGATGCCTCAGGGAGCACACAAGACAACAAGATTCCTGTATCCTGGTGCCCTCTCTTACACCTGGCAAATTCCAAACCCTGCCAACTTTTTCCGGGCTTACAGTAGGTCTGTTACTTGTAATTTCAGTAAATGGTTTGACTAAATGAGCATTGGAGCCTTATCACCATATAACTTATTGCAGTGATTTTCAACTTTTTTCATCTCGTGGCATACTGACAAGTTGTCAAGGCACACCATCAGGATTTTGACAATTGACAAGGCACACCATGCTGCCAGTGGGGGGCTCACATCCCCATTGGCCCTACTAATAAATGATCTTCCCCCAAATTCTTGTGGCACACCTGTGGACCACTTGCGGCACACTAGTGTGCCACGGCACAGTGGTTGAAAATGGCTGCCTTATTATCATAAATGGGTATCCTATAATCCTAATTACTGGATTATTATATTTGGAACTTTACATGATGTCTACAACTGTTTCACAGCACAACACCAAGCATCCATCACTAACAACACAACTGTTCACAATATAAGTGATAACAAATACATCTATATACATTTCCTTAAAAAGAAATATAGACCTTCAAACACCAGTTAATATGCACAATGAAAACACACTGATACATTCTGGTACACAAACTCAATCAACTCTACATAGCAATAAACAGACAAACAAAACAAGCATGTCTGTTTTATCAGATCATAAAAGGAAGAAAAAAAAATGGGGGACTCAGCACTCTTTCATTTTCCATTCAACCCTGTAGTTTTTATCAGCAAGTTCTAATGTGGAGCCCTGAAGGCTGGCACATCGCCAAGTAAGGGAGACAGTATTTAACATGCTGATTCAGGCATCTCCTTTCTTTAAATTTCACCTTTTAAAAATATTTTAAGAAACACTAAATTGAATTTATTGATTACAAAGAAATACATACCTGAAATGAAATACACTTCCTCTACGCACAAGTTTGCTTGTACCCTAATATTTTGGGGAGATCATCTTGTGCACCCCACTGTTATGTGAAGTGTGGCTTCATGGGGATGAGGTGCCACAACGTGTATTACAAGTGTGTTCAAGAAAGATGCTGCATACATTAAGAATGTCCAACATGCTTCATATGGATTTATTTGATTGCATGGCAAACGACCAGCACAATAAAGTGCTCTGAACCTGCGTTTCAGATGTTCTCATTTTAACAGCAGGAATTGTTATACAAAACAACAGATATGAATGAGAGCTGCCTGCCAGCGCTGGAATCTAGTCACCATTTGTATCAGAATGAAGACAAACCAATCGTTTCCTTGTCTGCTTTGACTAAACAAGATGGATTAAAATATGGTGACATTCTACCTGACAACACAGCACAAATGGGAGTCTGTCATTAATAGGTGTCAGGATGCATTTCACTGCATTTCCCTTTGCAGTGTCAAGCAACTAGTCATTCATTAATTTCTTGTCTTAAGCACTACCAGAGCAGGATAGCCATCCTTACAAGCATCTCAATCACAACAACTGAACAGTTTTCACTGAGCTTGCTGCTGGCCCCAAGGAGACAACAACAGTGCAAAATGGGACATCAGAGCTAGGATGAAAATTGGTTCACTCTTGGTACCGCCTCACCCCATTGCTACCACCAGTCTGGCACCCACTGAAGCCTCGTGACACCAGGTTAATTTATTTTGAGGCATACAGTGGCACATTATTGATGAATCATGCTCTGTCTCTACTGATTCTTGTTGGACATTTTATGGTGATAGTATATTTTTGCAACATTTTATTGAATTGTTATAATTTGTGAGCTGCCTTGGGAACCTTGTAGTTGAAAGGTATAATAAAACTATCATAAACACATAACAAGGTAGAAGAAAACAAATGGATAGGCTCCCCAATTTGATTTCAACATCTTCTGTTAGACATCTGAAAAGCAACTTGAGGGTGTTCTGACAAAGCTATTGATGTCTGTAGTGCACAAACACATTTATTTTCTCCCCCTGCCATATCTAGTCAACAGCTTTGGTGGTTTTTGAACCAGTTTTGGGGTGAAAAGACTGCGAGCTCAGTGCTGGTAATGAAAACAAGTTCCTAGACTGAGATCTTGTTCCTTACCATCCCAACTCTGAGTTCCACTTTTGCACCTGGCTTCAACTGTCAGAACCTGGGGTTGAAATCAAAAAATAAAACTGATGCTGCAACCACGGTTGGCAGCAGGTTGCTAGGAGCCATGAAGCAAAACCCTGAGCTAAGGCTCCCATGGCATCCTTCTTCATTAGTACTGAGGTTCAAGGGTCAGCTGAGCTGGGTGGGCACTCCAGTGGACCTGGGTCTCCAGCCAGCTTCCATCCCAGACAACCTGATTCCATCCCTGCCACCAGCCCCTCATCTAGCACGTCACTGTGAATCCCCTGAAAAAATGAGTGCCCGTTGGGGTTTAAAAGATATCTCGCCCTGACTCTAATTATGAAAGGTAAGTCTACCATAATAATGCAAAAAAACAAACAAACAAACAAAAAAAAAAACACCTCTCTTGTTTACTACTATTTAAACAAACAACTTCTAATTGTTCTTTTAACCAACAACTTTGGACCCTTTTATTAAGTAGGATATTAAAAGGGCAATACAATATCAACACAATACGATGGCAATTTAAGGACTACAGGTTGAGCCTACATATCTGTGGATTTTACATCTGCGGATTTGGCTCAACTTGAAGCCTCTAGAGGTGACAGGAGTTGTGCTCCGGTCACCTTCACAGGTTCTTCTGAGGCCCAGAAAGATCATGCATGGTCTTTATGGGCATCAGAATGGTCTCTGGAGGTCTTAGAAGGGCACTTCCGCTTTTCAGCCAAAAACTGGTCTCAGAAAAGCAGTTTTCAGTGAAACCAGAAATGGCCTTCTGATACTTTCAGGGGCTGTTCATGGCCCGTAAAGGCCACACACGGCCTTTACTGACCCAGAAAAGGCCCCAAAAGCATCAGAAGGCCACTGATGCTTTTTCTGGTTTTTGGCAAAAGCAGAACCAGGTTTGTGGCCTTCTGACGCTTTGGGGCTTTTTCTGAGGCCCATAAAGGCCATGCACGGCCTCTAGGGGCCCCAGAAGAGCCTGTAGAGGTGACTAGAGTACAGCTTCAGGTGGGCTACATAAATCACAGATTTCTTTATTCATGGTTTTCATTATCCGTGGGGGGTCCAGGAACAGAACTACCACAGATAAAGAGGCTCCACCTGTATACTCAATTCTTTTTCCCCCCATCCTGTTACTCTCAGCTTCCCCAAAAATTACTTACGTGATACCTTGATTCTTGAGGAAGCAAACAGTGGAGTCGTTAGAGGGGTGTGGGGGTTGTGGACCGCACTGGGTGACATGCACGGGGGGTGAAATGCTAAAATTGCGGTGGTTAGGAATAATACCAGCATGTTACATATCATTGAATGCAGAGTTTTGAGAGGAATGCAATGCAAAAAACCACAGTGAAATATCTCCTTTCTATCAAAAGTTATGGCCAAAAACCTGGAGAACAAAGAATGCATGGATCCTTATGGAAAGTGAAAGTGAGCCGTATCACACCTTTACTCGCAAGTAGGTGAACGCGCCTTAGACCATTGGAAAGGGAAGGCTGAGAGGAATCCAGCAACACCAGAATGGTTCTGATCCAAAGAATGCAGCCCCCAAAAACACCTGAGAAGGAAGTCCCTTCCTCCAAGCATATGAATGTATTGAGCCCTATGGAAAGTGAAACTAAGCCTCACGGTCAAGTTTAGTTGACTCACGGTCAAGTAAGCAAACGTGTCTTGGCTAGTGTGGAAGATCAGGTGAAGGAGAATGCAAGGCTACCAGAATGGTCCTGATCCTATGCACCTGGAGCTAAACAAGTGCTCCAGAAGGCAGCCTCCCCCCCCCCCCACTAAACAGGATCAAAACAGAGGCTGCAGCTGATAAGGTGAACATTTCTGAGACTTGCAAAGTCAGGTGGATCCTGACAGTGATCTGGTTTAAACAGAAGTTCTTAAATTGAACTGGGCACTGGGTAGGGCTGAAAACCTTACTGGTTTTGGAGGGGGGGGTGTTATTGCAGGCAGGCTACAAAGGAAATTCATTTGGTGGAACAGGGCTGGCTTTGGCTTATTTAATTATTTTTTACTTTAATTATTTATACTTATTTATTTTAATTTGCCTGATGATGTTACTTCCACCATGACATCACTTCTGGTGGGTCTTGGACAGATTGTCATTCTAAAAAGCGGGTCCTAGTGCTAAAAGTTTGAGAACTGCTGCAATAAGGTGTTAGTAAGTTGACACCCTTGGGGGTGTGTGTGATACCACTAGTGATCAAAATCACTAAAATCATAATTTGGAAGAATAATACCATCATATTATATATAAGTCAATGTGTAATTTCATGCAGAATGTGTTCTATCTTTGTCCTATCAAAAGGTACAGCCAAAAAACCAGTGGGGGCGGAGCGACGGTACATCGCCACGCCCACCACCTGGGGTATTGCCCCACCCACTGGGGGGTGACGCGCTGGCATACCGCACCGGGTGACACGAACCCTAGTGATGCCACTGGAAGCAATGAACACAGAGTTTGCCTGTTCCGATTGTGGACATCAAGATCCACAAATATGGCAGATCATGAGAACCTGCAAATGGAACAGAAATTTAGAACCATACTAGAGCATGTGTGCCAAAATGTCTAGAGAAGCAAATACAACAGTGAATGGATTCCTTGGATATTAAGACAACCATTGGCAATCACATATCAATAATTTCAAACGGATGATGACCTTTCCAAGACAAATGGGCACAAGGTCTTTTTATTAATATCAAAAGAGATTAAACACACATCTTAAAACCAGTTTCCAGAGGAATTAGTTCTGAGAATACAAAAATCTAACTCTTAGATTTTTGTATTCTCAGAACTAATTCCTCTGGAAACTGGTTTTAAGATTTATTATAAATCTTCAGATTTATTTACAACTAACTATTTAATGACACTGCTAGCAAATGGATGAAAGCTTTAATTATGCATTCAATTATCGGTTGAATTAAAAACAGTTTGATCAAATAACATAGATCTGGCAGCAGAACTGAGGATCTGACACATTTAGAAAATCATAGGCTCAGTGATGGGCATGACAAGAATTTGTATGGAAATTTCTTTGGCATTTGACCTGCAAACCACCAGCAAAATGCCCTTGGAAGGGCACCCCACATCCGCTGGAAGAAAAGACCCTTCCAGGCTAGAAATATAGGCTTACTGTCCTGTTGTGGTATACTGTATGGACATACTGTTGTGTTGCAGTAAGGGGGATATTATGTTGAGTGTTCCAAAATATATATTGCAGTGTTTTTCCAAGTGTTGCACTCATCAAAGACCACCACAAATGAATGCATGGCCACTAACATTAAAAACCAACTACCACCCTTGAGATCCCTCCTTGTTCCCAATAAGAGTTGTGGGATGGCGGCGGCGGCGGTGGTGGTCACAGGGCAGCAGGTGGGTGAGAAGTACCCCTCTTGGCTCCTTTCCCCCCCTAGCCCTGTTCTGGTGCCCAGAAGCAGCATGTGCCTTCCTCCATGCTGCAGGAAGGCACATGCTGCTTTTGGGCCCCCGAACAAGGCTCAACAAAAAGGAGCCAGGCATTGAGGCTTCTCGCCCGCTTGCACCCCTGTGACTCTTGCAGGGAATGAGGGAGCGCAGGAAGAATTTCCAATGCAAATTCTTCCTGGGTTCCCTCCTTGCAAGAGTTATCCTTTGTATGAAAGCAGGGTGAATCACAGCAGGAAAGTCAGAGAGCTTTTATGGTTTCTGTTGTTACCTAGAATCTCCCAAAGAGGAAGAATTAAAATCAAATCAATACAAGCATATTTCATTTTTCTGAAAATGGTGAACTTCTATTTTCAGTTATTTTTGTTGACTCAGAGCCCAATCCTGGGCTCGGTGCGCCAGCTCACTGCTGGCATGCACTGTTGCAAATGTGCCATAAGGCACGTTTGCTGGCCCTACTGCTGGGTGAGCGCTGGTGGTAGCTCAGTGCTGGCGGGTGCTGGACTACTGCTGGGCGGGCACCTGACATCTGCCGCTCGGCAGTTGCGTGGACTGCTGAGCAGTGGAGAGGTAAGCAGGGGCGTGGGGGGGGGGCAGGGAGGAGGCGTTCTGGGGAGGCAGGCGGAGGGTGGGAAGGAGATGTTACGGGGAGTGGGTGGGGAAGGCATGCTGGGGAAGACAGGGAGGCAGGACTGGTGGAGCAACACTCCACCAGATCCAGAGTCTCCATGTTGGGCTTGCTGGCCTACGCGGAGGCTCTTGATTCACTGCCAACCTTTTCGTTGGCAGTAAATCAAGTAGCCCCATTGCAGGGCTACTCTCTTTACCTGGGGGAAGGGGACAAAAGTCCCCTTCTGTGGAGGAGCTGCCACAGGCTGCCTGAAGTGCACAGGATGCAGCAGCAACCATTTTCAGCGCTGCTTAGGATTTCAGCTGTTCAGATAGCTCAGGATTGGGCTGTTATTCATTAATCTTTCGCATCATGTATATTTACATTTGGAAACCTACAGTGTATGTTCTAAGAAAAGAGTTATCAAAAAAGTAAAACTTTTTTCTATATTGCTTTATATTTATTCAGTATTTCAAGACTAGACCAGTGCCTAACATTTAATTAGCATAGCAGGGCTCCGTTCAGCCATTGTAATTTGCCTGCCTCTTCAAAGAAATACATACATAGTTATATATCCCTCTTTTCTTTTGCTATGAGGCACATTTCAAAAGAACATCACACGTCCATATGCAATACCATATCAATCTGATTATATCCTTCATAATAAGGCATGCCCCAAGATAAAAAAAACCACTCAGATATTTATTTGGAAGGCTGACTTTGAAGTTAAGTGAGCTAAAGAATTCTTTAAACTCAAAAGGCAAGATGTGATATGGCAATCAATCTAAATCCAGAGTGCAAGTCAATATAACATTATGCAACTGCAATCTTGTGTCCAGTGTTTAGTGCAATAAAGGGAACTTGCACAAAAGCATCACTGTTATGAAACTCTCACCCATGAAGTCAATGGGGGGCTTTGCCCTGGATGCAACTTCCAGTAGATTGCATTTATAGTATACATCTAAATACAGACCACCACTAGAAAACTGGATGGATGAGAGTTAATGGTTTTGAACATGAGATTTTCTAAGCCTACACATGCTTAGCCTGCAGTGGTAACCCTGTACCTAGAAAACAAAATTTCCACACATTAATTGCCCCTTTGGATGTAATCTTCCCATAGAAAAGGATACTGTGAAAGGAAAGACTGGAATCAGCACCTAAACGGCCAGCTGATTTCTGGCAGTCTTCTCCCTGCACGCACAAGTGGAAACTGCTGTCAGAATAATAATCTCTTTGGCAGAGAAGATACTCATGGACAGCATTCTTGTTCTCTGCTGTGCTGTTTCAGGGAGTTGGAACTCAGGGTTCCTTTTGGTGCTATCTCAGTAGCGTGGTGGTTATTGCGGTGGGTGGTTCTTCTTACATTGTTACAGTAATTCCAGAAGACATGAGATCCCAGGGAGAAGCCTGTGGTGTGGCTCCTTCCCATGCCAAATTCTGGAAAGAGCAACAGTAGCGTGGGGAACAGCTGCTCCTTTCCACGTAGCCTAGAGTTTCCAGTGTTACCAGAATGGTTCAGGAGGGGCACAGAGCAGCAGTTCCTGCACCCCCAAAGTATCATCAGAAGAGGCCGTCACACTTTCTGATAGTACATTTTTCATAAACATGATTTCAGAGTAAATTAAGATGTTATGCCGAGTAAAGTTTGCGTAACAAATGGAAACATGGTCCTGGGAGGAATATATATCTTATTAATAAATCAACAGATTTATGGCCCAATCCTATTTGCATGAACCGCAGCAGGAACTACCACTCTGATGGCAGAATGTGCTTCATGGCTGCCACAAATACACAGAGCCGCCCGCTACCGGACCGCCAGCAGCAGGGCTGGAGCAGCTCCATATGCGATGGCAGCATGTAGAATGCCCGCTGAACCTGGTAGGTGAGCAGGGGAGGGTGTAACAGGGCAGGGAAAGGGTGAGAGGCATGATGGAGGTAGGAGGGGTGGTGCCTGACACAAGCAGCTTACATCAGGTGTTATCCCCTCCGATAATAGCAGGCACGCCCTCTTGGAAGCTAAAGCAGGGTCAGGCCTGGTTAGTATTTGGATGGGAGACCGCCTGAGAATACCAGGTGCTGTAGGCTTATACCATAGTCTTTCGAGACTGAAGGTTGCCAACCAGCAGCAACCTCTTTCTCTCCTCAGACTTGACCAGCTAAGGAGCTGACGCAGATCTCATTGTCAGTTGAGAGGCTCATGGGCAAGTAAGGAAAAATATTCTCCCTTACTTCCCCAAAGCGTCCCGATCTGCCCCTCCCGCCCCAAAGGTGGAAGCTCAATCCTTTTTGGCATGGCTCCACTGGCAGAGAGGGGAGGATAGAATTGGGCTGTAAAAATATTAACATCAACTAGTGAGGTTAGCATTCAGGCAACTGCCCCAGAAATGTTTAGGAAAAAAACCAGTTTCCTTCCCTCCTGCTCAGGGTCTTCTCATCTACAAAGGCAGGGATAAGGGTGGTTAGATCGCAATCCTTCTTTACCCTTCTTTGTGGTGATGCACCCTGTTTGAAACACTTCCTAATCACAGCAGGGACCAAGGCAAGTGGAAGAAAATATTATGCAGACATTAACTGCTGGCATCACATTGCTCAGAGCCTCGAAGCACAGTTTTGCACAGGGCTCCTCATGCACGACACCCCCTGCCCACCCCTAAAGTACAACTGAGGTTACTACTTCCACTGGTACTGAAGTTTCAGGGGTTGGCCCAGCCAGCTGGGCCTCTGATACAAATGGTCCTTTGGCTCCTGAACTAGCTGATTCCTGATGTCATCCATGCAGACACCTGATTGGATAACAATGGCCCACAATTTATTGATCATAGCTTGCAACATGACCTTGGCATGACAAGGGCAGAATCTCTGGCAGCCCAACTATCTACTGGAGTATCCTGGAAGGAGCACTAGCTTAGGGCAGCCAGCAATGCAAGTTATTAGTCCTGCCTTTGGCCACTACCAAATGTGATCTGTACAGAGTTCCAGCCTTCATGGTTTGGATTTATAAGCACCTACCTCCTGTATTGGACCCACAGCTACTATTCCAAGGAGCTAGAGTATGGTGCCTACAGTAAACCTTTGCTCTGGTGAATCTGGGAGACATGGGCTTAAAGCCTGGACTTTCAGCAGGGAGTGTGCTGCACAGCTGCAGCCACTAGAGGAAATGTGGCCTTCAGGGTTATAAGCAGCACCTGATGGTGGGGGAGAGTTTGTGGGTTGTAATTGGAGACAGAGTAGAGGAGGAAAGAGGAGACTTGCTGGTTAAATGGACTGACTTTTTGGTTAAAAGGGCCTGTTGACTCATGAACTGACTTGCTGGCGAACTGACTTTCTAGCACGCTAATTAATGGACTTTCTCTTAATCACACTAATTAATGGACTTTCTTTCACTCTTTCTCTCATACCGAGCTAAACAAACGCATTGGTAAAAGCAGCTACCACGTTTGCCAGACTCACAAAGAGAGTCTGGTCCAACAAGAAGCTGACAGAACATACCAAGATCCAGGTCTACAGAGCTTGCATCCTGAGTACACTTCTGTACTGCAGCGAGTCATGGACTCTTCGCTCACAACAGTTGAGGAAACTGAACGCATTCTACATGCGCTGCCTCTGACGCATCCTCGGCATCACCTGGCAGGACAAAGTTCCAAGCAACACAGTCCTGGAACGAGCTGGAATCCCTAGCATGTATGCACTGCTGAAACAGAGATGCCTGCGTTGGCTTGGTCATGTCGTGAGAATGGATGATGGCCGGATCCCAAAGGATCTCCTCTATGGAGAACTCGTGCAAGGAAAGCGCCCTACAGGTAGACCACAGCTGCGATACAAGGACACCTGCAAGAAGGATCTGAAGGCCTTAGGAGTGGACCTCAACAGGTGGAAAACCCTGGCCTCTGAGCGGCCTGCTTGGAGGCAGGCTGTGCAGCATGGCCTTTCCCAGTTTGAAGAGACACTTGGCCAACAGTCTGAGACAAAGAGGCAAAGAAGGAAGGCCCATAGCCAGGGAGACAGACCAGGGACACACTACATTTGCTCCCAGTGTGGAAGGGATTGTCACTCCTGAATCGGCCTTTTCAGCCACACTAGACGCTGTGCCAGAACCACCATCCAGAGCGCGATACCATAGTCTTCCGAGACTGAAGGTTGCCAACAATTAATGGACTGGCAAACAACTTCCTGGCACCCTGACTGGAAGACAGACCACAAACTGGTGCACTGACTGATGGATGAACTAACAGATTAATCCAATGGAGACTGCTGAGTGGTGGAGAGCTGAGGTGGGTGCTGCTGTATCTGAAAGGGCTGCTCAAAGGAGAGAACCTGCAGACTTATAGGCAAGCCAGCCATCTACTAGTCTCCTTCCTGCTGGTGTTGGGGTACAGTGGTAGTTTTTGCAGTCTGCTAGATCTAGCTATGGCTAAGCTGGAAGAACTAATTAGTTTAACATGGGCAAAAATTCTTTAAGGAAAGCAACGAACAGGAGTTTGACAAAACACCTCCAAGGCCCCTTAATGCCCCTGCAGAGTCCACTGTCAACAGAATGGAGGAAGTCAATCTGTTTTTGCTAAGAATTTTACTGCAACAGAAAGAAAAAGTAACTAATGAGAAGTATAGTCAAAGTAGGAGAGAACAACCTGAAAGCCTTTCAATTAGCAAAAGGCTAGGTAACAGCTTTCCCTACAGATGGGAATCAACATAGGTACACCCACTGATTTTATACTGGGTAACTGTGTTCACATGCTGTTGCTCTTTCAACATCCACCTCTGCTGCTTTTCAGGCTATGGGACAAAGTTCTTAGAGCAATATATCTTGCCAACTCTCCAAAAACTTTCTGAAGATTAGCCAGCTGTGCCCTTTTAGGAGGGTGGTTGAATTGTTGAAGTAGATCATGAATCATGTTTTAAAAATGTTTGCTGTGGTATATAGCATGCATTGTAAAGTATGTTTCTAATCTTTTAGAAACTACTTAAACTATATTTTTTCATGTTGATATTATTTATGGCCCAATCCTATGGGACCACTGCATTGCTGGAACTCACATTCCGGCAGTGCTGCATGGTTTATAGAGGTCACAAAATGCAACCCACCATTCCACACAGCCAGGCTGCTGGTGTAGGTTGTGAGCAGCCCCCTGAAAAGCTGCAGCAGGTAAGTTGGCATGGGGATGGGCAGTTGGTGGGGATAACAGGTGGGGAAGGGGAGGAGTGGAATGGAATTCAGGGGGAGGAGGGTGGTGTGTTGAGAATAAGAAGGAGATAGTATTGGTGGCATCAGCTCTGCTGACATCATGTTCCCCTCCCTGGTCTCATTCTATCTTTTCCAGGTCCACTTGGAGTTGTACAGCAAAATTGTTGCAAATTTCCTAGTAGACTGCTCATAGCAATGGAGGCTCACCCCAGGCGAGGGGGTGCAGCTGCCTCAGTGGGGGGCGGGGGCGTAGATAGGATTGGGCTGTCAAACTACAAGAACCTTTGAGTTGAATATACTGGTGTTTAATTATAATTCAGTTCTGTAAACAACTGGAGGGACCTGTATCCGTGGATCTCATATTCATGATTTCACTTATCCACAGATCGGGGATCTGCAGGCCCCCATGCACCCACCCCACATGCACCCCACTTGCCTCCGGAGGGTCTTCTAAGCCCAGCAGAGGCTGCGTGCATTCTCCCATAGCCTCTGTTGGTTCAGAATGACTCTTACAAGGAAAAAAAGTCCCAAGCCTCATAAGGCCTTTTAAAGGCATAAAAACATCACTTCTGGTTTTGCTTTAAAACCTGAAGTGACTTTCTTCCCTTGTAAGAGCCTGGCAGATGCCACAGGAGGAGCTCCCCTTGTCTCCAAAGGGTGGGAGGAGGCATCCCCTTGTATCTGCAGATTCAGGTATCTGCCCCGGGGGGGGGGGGTGTTCCAGAACAGAACCCCTGCAGATACGGAGACATCCCTGTACAACAAAGACATAGCTAATCTGATTCCTATATAACCTTCTTATCATAGGAGAAAGTAATCTACCAAACAAATACTAACTCCTACTCTTGCGTCAAATTCCTCCATCTGTAATATGTGCAAGAAACTGGGAAATACACACAGGCTGAAAAGTTAAAAAAATTGAATAACTAGAGTAAACTCATTCAAACCTTGAAATTTTGAAGCTAGTGGTCATAACATAAGAGTTCAGACATTGTTTAGACGATAGAAGGTTTAGTCTACATTGCCCTTCGCATTGTATTAACTGTAGGTTACATTGGTTTATCATTTGGATACAGGTAAGTCTGGGTTATGTACAGTCTGGGTACACTGTAATCAGTGTATAGATTACACTGATCTATATCCTACTGAAATAAAATCTGATTGTATGTTTTACATACATGGCAGACTATCTTAGTATGCCAACTTCTTATTTATAGTTATGATTTTCTTTTGTATTTTGTATATTTCTTGGCCCAAAGGACATTACCAAGTGTCAATAATAATCACCCAATGCTTTTCCCAAGTTCCCATTTTTCCAAGAAGGGAGGGGAAATTGGGATTTTTAAAAATCTTCTATGAAAAATTCCAGAAATTTTACACCTTAATTCTTAAAGTTTTAAAATGATTTAAGATTTAACATTGCAGTCCTATGCATACTTGGCCTAAACCCAATTGAACTCCTTTGCGTATAGGTTAATTTGCCTAGAATGAGGCTGCATGCAACTTATCACACTTAAACACAATTCTGCAGCTTCATCTGATTCTTCTATAAACAAAGAAGACAGAAAACATTTTAGAAAATTGTCTTTTGGAAAAGAAGAGATTTGGAACGCATTATGCCATACAAAAAAAGCATCTTATCATACCTTTCTGTTTCTTTTACTGGTGTCACTATGTTGGCCTTTTTTCTGTGCTCCTGTCACTTACTATTGCAGTTGAGGTTATAGGTAGATACTTCATTCGACAGCTTCTCTGGCAGAAACATCAGCAATTCTCTCCTTTTATCAGTACAGCATAGCTTCAACAAAAAAAAGGGGGGAGTTTCATTTGTAATTTAAGAGTCCATCAACTTTCAGGCAAAAAGCATCTTCTTAAACCTGCAAGAGAATTCTGAATCTGAAGTTTTTTTGCCTCTTTCCACTCAAGCACTAGACACTAGATGAATACAGCAGCCCAGGAGGCAAGGTTTACAGAAGCCATTCATGAGGAAGGCACTGATGGCACACAAGCCCCTCGGTGGATGGCGAGAACAATAAGATAGCGTTTTTATGCTGAGATGGTAGAAAATGAATAATGCATATGTGGGGTTAACGGCTATCCTGTTTTGACTTGGGGGGGGGGAGGCCCCAAGAATTCTTTATTCAAGCCTGCAAACCCAGATAAAATTTATATCAATCCATAAACAGAGAACGATAAGAAAACAGGTGCAAACTTTGAAGTGAAAACTAAGAAGTTGTTACATTTGTACTCAATAAAACAGGATAACTCATTCAATTATAGTTGACCTGTTGCAACGGTGGAAAGCACTCCTGTATCTTAAAGATCTGTTCAAAAAAGGCATTTTAAGCTCATCTTACCCCTGTATAAGTAGCTGCCCATGTATGGATTCTGTTCTCTCCCCAAAAATAAAACATAAGAAGAGCCCAGCCCTCTGTTGCAGCCCTTTGCCAACCTATTCATGCGTAAAAATGCACCTATACACCTCATACACACTGACTCTGAAACAAATATGCACTTTTTTCTGTGCATATTCCAGTGCAATTCCTTTCCAGTTTTATTACTGCCCAGCTAGTCTACTTCACGACAGAGTATAGCAGCTAACCTGCCCTTTCAAAGTATTGTTAATTAAGTAATGCTTCCTGAGAAATCTCTCATTAATGGCAATGTGTAGCTGGTTTATTAAGTTCCCCCAGGCTCTGAAAGCTCAAGCAAATTAGTTACTAAATGTAGTATCAACTTATTTCTGCTGGGTTCCTTTTCCAGTTTTAGAACTGACTCGTAACATTCTTTGTGCTCTTCTACCTTGTCAAAATTTTTTCTTTTTCTTCTGCATAGCTATACTGAGGGATAGTTAAAACGGCTGGGTGCTTTGCTAGTGATTTCTCATGGAAATAGCTTGTTTGTAGGAAGAGAGGGCAAATTGTACTAAAAATAATGTAAAACACTGCATACAGTTTTTAAACATGTGCAACCCCTCCGTCCCTTCCCCCCTCCAAAGCCTAGGGTTGCAAAACTTAGCATTCTAAGCAAGATGCCTGATTGAAGTTTCACTTGTCACTTCAACAGCCTTTGGAGGAGGTCACTGTTTCCTAGTGAGGTAGATGCTGTTTGTTAGTTTTCAGTTCACATCACTGCTTCTCTTTGAAATGTATGTTATTAGCACAGTGGGGGCCTGTTATTTGTATGTCATGAACCTAAGTCTGACATCTCTTCCTAACAACTGTTTTCGGGATGTCATATGGCTAGAACAATTGTCCAACTTGTAAAACAGGGGAGGAAAGTAAGGAAAATTCAAGCAGAAACAGAACAAACCAGGGATTTAAAGTGATTCTGTTGGCAAATTTTCTCTTCCTCTTTGCTCGGGAACTGAGGAAAAAAGCTTTTAAAAAAAACCTACCCTTTTCATCATACTTTTAAAAGCATTCGCATGCCAATTTAAAAGAACTGCTACTTCAGCGATTTCTTAAATAACCTGTTCCTTTCTTCATAATCATCCAATACATTTCCTTCACCTTTTGACTATTTCAAGGCTTTTCAATAAAGCAAAATACTCAGGTTTTGCCAGAATTATATTTTAGAAAGCTTCTCAGAAATATATTATCCTTATATACTTTTTAAAAGGTTGAATTAATGTGGAATTCTGATTTGCTGCAAAAAGAGACGGAAAACGTCTTAACCTCTACCCTGTCTCCAAACACCATTTTCTTCTATTCACATTTCCAAATTAATCTTACAGTAACTGTTATCACTCATAACAGAATCATTCATATAGCTTTAAGCCACATATAAAAGCATTACAGTAATCTATGGGAGTAAATATACAAAACAGATTCCACCCCCTTCTCACCAGTTCCCAATTTGTGCTAATTTCTTCAATCTTAGTTCTCATAGCCTTTATTATTTTCTTTTTTAGTCTCTCTCTATTCCCCATTAGGATTTGAATGGGTGGTTCTTTAACCAATATGTCGATACATGCCTGAATATACTTGTAGAAAAGTAGCGTCCCCTTTTGTTTGGGTCCTGTATGGTTGAGTGCCCTTCCACACCAACAGGCAATGGCTTCCCTCACAGTGGGAACTTTCCAATAACTGCCAGAACGAATTAAACTGGAGCTTGTCTGTTCCCTTCCCCTTTCAGTTGGAAAATGAAGGGAATGGAAGAACAAGACCAATTTAAACAGATGACAATACATATAGTGCAGAAATAGATTCAATTCAGCTGGTGCAGAGTCATGACATGGACATGCTATTTTTAATGGGCGAAATGGTATTAAATCATGAACACTTTGAAATAGTCTTCCCAATATGATGAAGACTGTCAAAGTGTTCTTGTGGGTTAACTAAGAATCCACCCATTTAAAATTGAATACAGAAATAACAAAGGATATACTCTTACTTCATATATATGACTACAAGTAAGGCACGCAAGTATTTGACATGACCAAATGATGATTTGACATGACTCTTAATGAACAGCCACATATGTACCAAAAATAGACAGCTTATTATATCATAATTTATGCTGGAACTGAAGTTCTGGTCATGAAGAATGTAAGGCATTCACAAAGACATTTGGGTGAAACTGGCAAAAGCAATGCTACTCTATTCCATGATCAAAGGCATTTGCTTTCTTCAGTAGAGGTTATAACAACCCAGTCCTAACCAGCTTCCTAGTGCTGAGACTGCTGCAATGCAGCCCCAACATAAGGGAACAAATGTTCCCTGACCTTGAGAAGGCCTCCATTACTTTCCAACATCAGTGCTGGAAAGTTTGTTAGGATTGGTCTGTTAGGTTAGATGTTGTGAAGAATTTCCCAAGTGTAAAATCTATCTGGTATTGAAACAGTCAACCAGTTACAGTGACCTCCTCCTTGGGGGTTTCCAAGCAGAGGCTGAATGGCCACTTGTCAGGGATGTTGCAGCAGTTGCCTGCACAGAGCAGGCAGTTGTGCTAGATGACCACCAAGACACCTATGATTCTATGAATTCTTTATTTTTCTTTTCACACATTTTAATACATAATGCTAACCCTTTTCCTTTTCAAGAAGAGCCAATGGCATCTTATGAATGCCATTTCAATCATCATAATTCAAGCTTATTTCAATCATCTCCAAGCGTGTTTCCCTATAATTCCTTCCTGCAGTCAAGAATCTGCAGTCAAGAATCCTGCAGTCAAGATTCTTTTTTTCTAATGACATTTCCTGATCTTCTAGTAAGAGCACTGTACTGGCAGCACAAACTGACATGACCACATCTTATATCAGAACATTGAAGTCTACCCTGCTATTCTCTCAGAATAGATCACGTAGCTGCATGATTTTCTCTAGATACTGGAGCAACTGTTCACACACTTCTTTCCTAGACAGAAGTCAAGAGATGGATAAGGTGCCTCAGGAAGGGGTGATGAGTTGGTTGCTCTGGTAATAGTCTTACAAGTAAATCATTTAGGACGTGAAAAATGCATTCCTTTCTAAGAGAAACGCCATGTGCAGTGTGGACTACACGTGTCATAATAATTTAAGATTTATCTAAAGTATGTCCACAGTTAGAACATTATGCACAGCTGTCAACTCAAAAGAAACATGCCATAGTTCTGGAAAAGG
The DNA here is from genome assembly GCF_035046505.1 of Tiliqua scincoides. Lineage (NCBI taxonomy): Eukaryota > Metazoa > Chordata > Lepidosauria > Squamata > Scincidae > Tiliqua > Tiliqua scincoides. The sequence goes on from NC_089824.1 coordinate 85,008,382, forward strand.
TACCCCCACCCCCAAAAAAGCACCTGAAATGATCAGGGATTGGTACATCATCCATAGGAAGAAGACACAGCGAGTTTAGGGTTTTATAGTTTCAGAAGAGTTGACCAGCAGCCCAAGCCTATACTTAAGATATGCCAGCACATGTCAAAGTACATCAGTGCAATGGAGTCCCCACCAACACAGAGCTCCACCCACCAGCAGACATGCAGTAGATACTGGTGCAGTCTTACAGGCACAATGTGGAGGACTTAGGGGAGTAATGTAGGAGGGATGAGTAGTCAATATATGTCATATTCCAAGAGCGACTCAAATAATGAATGCTCCTGCAATGCTGGAAAAATGGTATGCCAATGAAAGAGATGGGATAGGAAAGCGTAAATGCATAGGGAATAATAGGGAAAGGCAAAACACCAAACAAATCGCACCTCCTGCCACTCCCTGCCCAGTTCATTTTCCTATGATGGACACAGGATACAGACTACATTAGGCAACCAATCACAGAACACCAACCCCAATATGTAAGCCCCTTGCCAGGGAAACTACAACTCAGATGAAAAAAAAAAGTGAAGACAGCAAATATATACTTTGAACTGTCTTCTCTGCCATGTGATATCTGTGGCATGCTGCTGAATTAAAGAGGTTTTTGAAGCAGGGTATCTTGGAGTCCAATCCTGAGCTTTTCTGCACTAACAGTATGAGTGTACCACCAGCCATAATAAACATGCTGTAAAGCGTATTTACAGAACCTTGAACGTAGGGACTGCAGGCGCTGGCCCACCACCAGTTGGTGCTGAGTGAGAGCAGGATAGATGCCACCTGGAGCAAGGGAAGAGCTCCAGGCAGGGGTGAGGTTTGTCGGGCAAGGGAGAGACATTCTGGGGGGGAGGGTGGAACGGGGGAGAGGAACCATGGTGGGACTTGTGGAGCCCTGCTTTGCCGGATCCAATGCTCCATGTCAGGCTGAGAAGCAAAATAGCTGGCGCAGACTGGAGCTGACCCATTGAGAAAACTGAACCCTTATGAATGTTCCCTTCCCACGAGAAGACTCAGACATAAGAACATAAGAACAGCCCCACTGGATCAGGCCATAGGCCCATCTAGTCCAGCTTCCTGTATCTCACAGTGGCCCACCAAATGCCCCAGGGAGCACACCAATTAACAAGAGACCTCATCCTGGTGCCCTCCCTTGCATCTGGCATTCTGACATAACCCATTTCTAAAATCAGGAGATTGCGCATACACATCATGGCTTGTACCCCATAATGGATTTTTCCTCCAGAAACTTGTCCAATCCCCTTTTAAAGGCGTCTAGGCTAGACGCCAGCACCACATCATGTGGCAAGGAGTTCCACAGACCTGAGCTCATAGGATGCAGCGGTAGCCATTTTGGCATCACTGCTCCTCTGGGTGCCGGGTAGCTCAGGAATGGGCTATTAGTAACCTGGTTTGAGAGCCTGAAACACCAGAGAAGTTTCTAGGAAACTGTTTCCCAAACTATGGGTTGGAAACCACCAGTGGGTTGCTAGCTGATTTTTGGTGGGTAGCATAAAGCTTTTGAAACTTTAAAAAAACCCAACAACTTTGGAAGCACCTTTGCCCAATTTGCAGAAGAAAATCATTAGCTGGAATGCTAACTTGTAGTATGAGGTGATCTTCATATCTCCCAAATTAAAAGGTTAATTTTTCCTATTTTCTCTAGTAACTGGCATGCTGTAGATTACATGTGAACGCAGTTTCAGCCTTTTGTCTGGCTTGGAAGTCCATAACTGCACATCTTGCTCTCCAGTTCAACCTTTTGGTACCCTGGAATGACTGTAGAAAGATTTGAGGGAAGAGTCCTTGAACTCCATTTCTAGGGAGAATTTAGCAGATCTCTACTCCATGCTATATGTAAGGTCTCTATCAATCTTGGGAGCTCAGGATCCCAATTATTATTAATAATGTACTAAAATTATTAACAAATAAAATTTTTAAAAGATTTTTATGTCTAGTGGGTTGTGATTGTCATTTTTAAAAGTGGGTCCTTATGCTAAAATGTTTGGGGAGCACTGCTCTAGGGAGTTGAAAGTGCCTAAAATAAGGGAAAAAAGGCCAAAGGGGGAGGGAGCAGGGATTTTCATGACACTTGGCCTTTAAGTAAGACCCAATGTCTCCTCTCAATAAGGGAACATTTGTTCCTTTGCCTAGGGCTTAAGTCCAAGTGGACACAGGAAGGCAGATTTAGAATAGGAAGGTGGATAGGATATTGGCAGCACCACTGCCACCAATACCAGCTTCTTCCCAGCCTTGAACCACCGTCCTCCCTGCCCCAGTCTCCTGCTTGTTTCTCCCCCTCCCTGCCCTGTTCTGCCCACTTACTGCTTCCCTCTCATCCCCCACATGAATTGACCAGTGTCAGGGCTCTTTCCAGGGTGAGTGGATGCAGCCACTCGCTGTTTGCAGCAGTGTCCTGGTCATCTGAATGGCATACCATGCTCTGTAAAAGACATAAAGGACCTTGTGCTGCTGGAACACTAGTTCTGGCAGTGCAAAGCCCTCATAGGATTGGGCTGTAAGTAAAGAGTTTCCTAAAGGGAAGTAATTATTCATGATGCAATTGTCTAAAGCAGTGTGATCCCAGGAGATATCTCTTGCCTGAGAAGACAAGCACTTTGCACCTTAAAATCTTAAAGAGGGTGATGTATAAAAAAAATGTCATGGTGCATAGCATATTAATGACATTTTGTGAATATACTGCGAATATACTGTGAATATACAACAGACATAAGTCTGTTGTGATATGGGCTAAGTTACTGTGTCTTGCTTGTGTAGCACTCTTTCCCAAGAAGTATCATTAAGTATAAATAAAAGTTAAAAGGAACTGGATGCAGAATAGTGAGTGTTACAGCAACTAGAATTAATCACTTCCCAATTGCTATATGAGGGGGAAGTACTGTTCAGCACCAACAGGTTATCTTCTTCAATGAAAAGCAGCAAATGTGATTGTATTAAAGACAAGATAATGAAAAAAATAAGTGCTACTCACTATTTGTTACATTAGTGCTTACTAGAATTCCTGTAATGTTACATTAAGACATTACTTACAGAATTCCTGTAAGTTAATGTTGCTGGGTCATAATTAATCAATCAAGACCTAATTACTTCCACTATGAAATGTTCTTGAAATCTTTTACAGCAAATAATGCTGCAGAGCTTTGTCCATTCTCTCGCTCTCTCCCTCTGTGGGCATGTGTATAGGTAGATAAATTTGCAATTAGAATACCAAGGCCTTGATTCAGAAAAGTTGCACTGAAGTCCTGACAAAATTAATGGTACTTACACAAGTTAGTTGTGACTTGGAGCCCAGTCATATGATCCTCCCCTCACTGGTGCAGCCACACATAACAGGTTGCTTCAGAGGGGAAAGGGGAATTTCCCCTTTCTACTCTGTCTGCTTTTTGCTCTGCAAGTGGTTATCTCAAACCTGCACCAGCTCTGTAGCTGGCCCAAATTTCGGGAGAAGGGGCAGGGAAGCTTGAAAAAGAGAGAATGGGCTCTGGCGAGCATCATTACTGCTGGATCCACCCATCACACTTTTTCCCCTCCCCCACCTTACTTTGTCTGGCAGGTGTGTCAGGGTCCATCAGTTGAGATTGTTGTGCTGCCTCCTCTGGCAGTATTTTGCAGCTCTATTGTCACAGACTCTTACATGCCACAGTCCTACCTTGTATAGGACTAAGCTATAACCTAAGTCCCATGAACTTCAATGAGATTTAACAATAATTATCTTTCTCAGGATTGGGATCATAACATGAATGCATGAAGTTGTCTTATACTGAATCAGAAAATTGGTCTATGCAGATCTGGATTGTCTATACAAGCAGGCAGTGGCTCTTCAGGAATTCAGAAAGTGGTCTTTATCCACCCTATGTGAAGTCGCGAGGGATTGAACACGGAACTCTCTGCATGCAAAAGCTTGTGGTCTACCACAGAGATATGGTCCTTTCCCAATCTTTCTGTTTGAAGCAAAACTCACCAGACTGTAGGTTTGGAACATGTTTTCAGTGCCTGTGTTTAACATGGTAACATTAAGTACTTATCAGGGACAAAATGTTTTGAAGAATGTACTGGGTGAAGTTCTCTAATCACAGAACAGCAACCAAAACAAGTCTTCACATACCTGGTATTTAGGAGAGAACTTCAGCTGCATTTAAACATCACACAGAAGCATGATTTGTGCTAACCATTGTTAAGAATCCAAATTATGGTTTGAGCATCTATAACAGACAAACCTCAGTTTACCTAAACAAATCATGTTACACATTATATCTGAACCCAGACAGTGTTAGGTTATCAAGAAAGTATCATATGAGTATATTCCTTCTTGGTAATGCTACATTTGAAAGACAGCATCACTGAGAAGCTAATAATAAAGACAAAAAAATCCAATGATAAATTTTGATTCTAAGTATGAGATTTTTTGTTCAAGCTCTTTTAAACATGTTTAACTACTGAAGACCAGAGGAGAACACAGATGGGTCAAATCAGGCAGCAGAATGGGAATGCAATGAGCAAGTAGACCATATCACTTCAGACTGCAGGAAAAGAGGTATCACTTTTGAATACTTCCTCTTAGGAGAAAATAAAATCTCCCTGGAAACAGAAATCAGCACAACTTGGAGAAAGTTTTAACCCAGGGCTTTGCCTCTTGTGTTGATATTCTACTTGCAGGGAATTTTTAATGTGGGGAAGCATTCATTCACAAGAACCTTGGATTGAACCTCATTGATAAATTAAAGATTAATAAGTCACCAGGCCCTGATGGCATCCACCCAAGAGTTATTAAGGAATTGAAGAATGAAGTTGCAGATCTCTTGACTAAGGTATGCAACTTGTCCCTCAAAACGGCCACGGTGCCAGAAGATTGGAGGATAGCAAATGTCACGCCTATTTTTAAAAAGGGAAAGAGGGGGGACCTGGGAAACTATAGGCTGGTCAGCCTAACATCCATACCGGGTAAGATGGTGGAATGCCTCATCAAAGATAGGATCTCAAAACACATAGACGAACAGGCCTTGCTGAGGGAGAGTCAGCATGGCTTCTGTAAGGGTAAGTCTTGCCTCACGAACCTTATAGAATTCTTTGAAAAGGTCAACAGGCATGTGGATGTGGGAGAACCTGTGGACATTATATATCTGGACTTTCAGAAGGCATTTGACATGGTCCCTCACCAAAGGCTACTGAAAAAACTCCACAGTCAGGGAATTAGAGGACAGGTCCTCTCATGGATTGCGAACTGGTTGGAGGCCAGGAAGCAGAGAGTGGGTGTCAATGGGCAATTTTCACAATGTAGAGAGGTGAAAAGTGGTGTGCCCCAAGGATCTGTCCTGGGACCGGTGCTTTTCAACCTCTTCATAAATGACCTGGAGACAGGGTTGAGCAGTGAAGTGGCTAAGTTTGCAGACGACACCAAACTTTTCCGAGTGGTGAAGACCAGAAGTGATTGTGAGGAGCTCCAAAAGGAACTCTCCAGACTGGCAGAATGGGCAGCAAAATGGCAGATGTGCTTCAATGTCAGTAAGTGTAAAGTCATGCACATTGGGGCAAAAAATAGGCTGATGGGTTCTGAGCTGTCTGTGACAGATCAGGAGAGAGATCTTGGGGTGGTGGTGGACAGGTCGATGAAAGTGTTGACCCAATGTGCGGCTTCAGTGAAGAAGGCCAATTCTATGCTTGGGATCATTAGGAAGGGTATTGAGAACAAAACGGCTAGTATTATAATGCCGTTGTACAAATCTATGGTAAGGCCACACCTGGAGTATTGTGTACAGTTCTGGTCGCTGAATCTCAAAAAAGACATAGTGGAAATGGAAAAGGTGCAAAAGAGAGCGACTAAGATGATTACGGGGCTGGGGCACCTTCCTTATGAGGAAAGACTACGGCGTTTGGGCCTCTTCAGCCTAGAAAAGAGATGCCTGAGGGGGGACATCCTGCCTGAGGAGGGATTGAGACATACAAAATTATGCAGGGGATGGACAGAGTGGATAGGGAGATGCTCTTTACACTCTCACATAATACCAGAACCAGGGGACATCCACTAAAATTGAGTGTTGGGCGGGTTAGGACAGACAAAAGAAAATATTTCTTTACTCAGCGTGTGGTCGGTCTGTGGAACTCCTTGCCACAGGATGTGGTGCTGGCGTCTAGCCTAGACGCCTTTAAAAGGGGATTGGACAAGTTTCTGGAGGAAAAATCCATTATGGGGTACAAGCCATGATGTGTATGCGCAACCTCCTGATTTTAGAAATGGGTTATGTCAGAATGCCAGATGCAGGGGAGGGCACCAGGATGAGGTCTCTTGTTATCCGGTGTGCTCCCTGGGGCATTTGGTGGGCCGCTGTGAGATACAGGAAGCTGGACTAGATGGGCCTATGGCCTGATCCAGTGGGGCTGTTCTTATGTTCTTATGGAATACTTCAGCATTCTACCAGGGATGGGCAAATCCAGTACGGCTTGACTCGAGTTGAGTCGCAAGTCATGATTCAAGTAAAAAAACAAGTCATTTTTTACCCCAAGACTCAAGTAAAAAAAACAAGTCATTTTTTACCCCCAAGACTCAAGTAAAAAAACAAGTCATAATGGGGGCACTTTCTGAGTTGCATGAAGCATTTTTGCGGTTTGAAAAGACTCAAGTCATGAGTCCTTTTGATACACATGACAGGTGTGGAAAAAAAACCAGGACTGCTGCTGGGTTGTGCTCCCCCCTCCTTGGACTTCTCTATCTAATCCTAAACCAAGAACCCCCTTGGGATACTCCTCCTGCCCTCCCTCCTCCAAAGAAAAAAAACCAGACCATCCTTCGTCCAATGATCATTGATCCTTTAGGGAGGGGCAAGAGAGCCGTCTCCCGCCTCTTGCCCTCCTGCCCAATGCAAAAAGCAAACATTAACTCTTCCCTGCAGCTCACCTGGTCTGAATGATGGCACCTCAAAGATTTTCATGCTGCAAAAACAGGAAGCAAGCACACCCAGTCACAGACAGACTCGAGTCTGCATGCATGGCAACTGAGTGTGGTCAGGGGCCCTTGACTAGAGTGTTTTGCCAAGTCTTCCACATGTGTGACTTGAGTGTACATGAATCAGCGAAAAACACTGACTAGAGTGTTTTGCAAATTCTTCCACATGTGTGACTTAAGTGTACACAAGTCAGCGAAAAACACTGATTTTTGTGACTCGAATTTGAGTCATCTGACTTGAGTTCCCGTCCCTGACTTGAGTTCCCAACTTCATTCTGCTTGTATGCAGACCAGGCCCAAGATACAGGAAAAGTCATATTGCTGAACAGCTTGCTATTGAAAGTAGGAAATATACTCACCAACATTTAGGACTGGCCCTGCAGATGAGAAGGGCTATGATTGCCTTTTCAGGCCTTTTTTGGGGTGCTCTGTGGTGTCCCATGCCCACCAGCTGCCTCTGCTAGTCACTTCCCCCTGCCTCCTTGTGCTTGCCCACATCAGTAGCAGTAGCCACATGGAGGCCACCCTCACTGCTGCATTTCTTCTCTCCCATCTGCTCTTTTGGCAGGATAAGGAATAAGAAAGCGTGGAGTATAGTGACATTGGTGGGCTAGTGAGGCCATTGGTGTACCACCAGTGCCACTCTATTTGTCTTCTCCATTTCCTTATGCCTACTGCCACCTTCTGTTTTTTGAAAAGGCAGAACGGGCAGAAAGATACTGGTGGTGGCAGCTACAAGGTAAGGCATTGGTTCTCACACATTTAGCACAGGGACTCACTTTTTAGAATGAGAATCTGTCAGGACCCACCAGAAGTGATGTCATGACCAGAAGTGACATCATCAAGCAGGAAAATTTTTAACCATCCTAGGCTGCAATCCTACCCACACTTACCCAGGAGTAAGTCCCATTTACTATCATTGTAAAAAGAATATATATAGTAGCTTGTTTAAAGTACAGGTCTGTAACATTTCCCCAGATGCAGTCACATACCATGGTATCATCAAGTCTAATATATTAAAAATAAAATATTGAAATAAATGGGAACCCATCTGAAATTGGCTCATGACCCACCTAGTGGGTCCTGACCCACAGTTTGAGAAACACTGAGGTAAGGGAAACCATATTTGTGATCAGGTTGGAAGGAAGAAGGAAGGAAGCCAAGGGAGATGCATGGATCAGGCAAGGGATTCAGGTTGGGTGGGAAGATGGAAACTGCAAAAGGGGTCCAGGTTAGCTGGCAGAGGAAGGAAAACATAAGGGGATAGGATCAGGCTATGTTTTACATGCCCAGACATAGAGGATACTGAACCTCACAGGACCACCTCAGACATAGTTTGGTCCTGTTAAGCTGTAAGGGCACTTGACAAATTTTTCTTAAGAAATTTAGGACACAAGTCTAACCAGGTCTACTCAGAAGTAAGTCCTGTTTAGTTCAATGGGCTTACTCTCAGGAAAGTGTGGTTAGGATTGCAGCCTTAGCCTGTTTTTTTAGAAACTTCAAGAATTAGTGGTGTTTGCATATGCCGACATTTGCTCATTCTTCATGAAGAAGTATGAGATGGTTTTGTGAAAGGAAGTCCCTCCTTCACTCCAGCGTCCTACAGTATAATATTGTACAAGGACAAGTTTCTTCATTTCCCCTGCCATTTACAATTCCAAGTACATATATTCAGTTTGACATCTCTATCATATTTGCATACTGGCTAAAAAATAACAAAAGAAAACTCAACACAGTTAGGAGGAAAGTAATTTGAAGAGAGAACTAGATCACATTAACAACTAGATTTTGAACCTAGCCATGGCCTTTCTATGCCAACACATGGAAAAAAATGTAAGCATAATCTTAGGGTACTTTGATATGATACTCTGATATTAAGCACTATTATGGTATTATAAAGTGCTTTTTATACAGTTAGCAATCCAGAATGTTTAAAGTACAAACTTTCATTAATTTATGTTGAAAAATTTATAATGTGTTTAATGTATATAATCTATTAGCAGAAATTCTTTGGTAGGGAACTAAAAAATTTGTACTGATTTAAAAAAGTACAAAACATGACAATTAATATGTACTGTTAAATAACTACTTTAACAATAGATTTTGCCATTATTAAGTGGGAAAACCAGCATTAATTATACCTGAATAAACATGATCCATGGCTGCATTACTTCCAAGGAGAGGTGGCAGCTTCCTAGGAAAAACACATTTTCTGGTTTTGGCCAGGATACTGGCAATTATTGGGTTTGATCACAGTTTTCCTGTTACCTATCCACCAATAACAAAAATTATGATTATCGACTAATAAAAGTGGCCTTACAGGTTGAGACTCATTATTTGCGTGGGTTCCGTTCCAAACACGTGGATGGCAAAAAACACACTATAGCAAATCAATTTGAAAAACAAAGTTTCTTTGCTCCAGTGATTTAAAAACAGCCTTGTTGACCTTTGTGATGTAAGATAAGAGTCACTAAGAAGGCAATCCATCAATCAGTCATCCTCCAAGCGCTTACAAAGGCGTTTCACTCAGCCCTTCCCTTCACCAATGCAGAGTGATCACCTTTCTTTCACGTGCTCAGGGGGAAGGGAGGGGTTGCCTGAAGAGAGAAGGATTGATGGATTGCCAGCCAGCTGCCCTCTCTGTCTCAAGGAGGCTATTGTTAAAGGACTGTTCAGTTTTTTAAACTGATTTTAAAGGGGTGCATTTCCCCCTTCTCCAGGGATCAGCACATTCCTTCTCATTTGCAGGGGCCATTCGTGTTGAGCCAAATCTGTGTATAAATAGGCTGGGCCTGTATTTTGAAATGCTTCAAAAGTTTTGCAATTACTGTATATACTTATTTTAAAAAAAATCAAAGTTGCAATCCTATACATACTTTCCTGGGTGTAAGCACCACTTAACACAATGAGATTTACTTCTGAGTAGACATGCATAGGATTGCACTGCAAGAGAGGCTTTACTGAACCTGCATGCTGTTGATTAATATCTGAGTGAGTGAACAATTTAGCAATGCATTTGTCAAAGAATGGAAATTCCCAGATGCAGAAATTATCTTTCATTACTGTTTGTTTAAATTGTTGTGCTAAAACAAATCAACAAGATTCATGTCCCAATACTATTTAGATGTTACACCAATGGTCTGATACAAGCACAACAACTAGCATATCCTACCGTGCTTCCCCGAAAATAAGATCTAGTGTGTTTTATGAGAATTGCTGAAATATAAGACCTATCCCAAAAATACGACCTAGTTGTGATCAGGGCCAGGACAGGGGGCGGGATGAAAAAGGTCCTCGGGCAGGGGGGCCGGCGGACAATGTGGCCAGGAACACTGCACTCCCGCACCCGCCACCTAGAAAGTGCCTGCTGTGCTGCCTTGGGCAGAGGACACTGAGGAGGAGCTGAGGCGGGAAGCAGCAAGTGAGGCAACCCTGCCTACCAGGCTCTGAGGCTCTCCAGTCCCATTAACTATAAAGAGACTGACTTCTGAGCAGACAGGCAGGCATCCCCCTGGGTACCGAGGGGATATTTTTGTAAGGTGTATTTTTGTACATGAATGACTGTGGATTGTGTACATTAAAAAAAAAATAAGACATGCCCCGAAAATAAGACCTAGTGTGTTTTTTTGACACATATAAAGAAAGTGTCTTTCCTATAAGCAAGTGTCTTATTTTTGGGGAAACACGGTAAGTCCATCTAGACAATGTAATACTGACACAGTCTTCCTAGTATGCATGGAATCAGCATCCATGGAAACCTCAGCACAGCCTGTAGTCCATGGAGCAGTGTCCTGATGTTGGTCCTATATCCGTTGTGTCCACCCAGAGAAGCACCACCAGGGCAAAGTGATCAGGGGGCAAGGCAAGCGCAGAGCCAGTGAGCTACCACTATTGGGGTGATGCCAACTGGAGGGAGACCGTGGGGAGATACTCAAGGATACTACACATGACCAGCAACGGTAGATAGCTCCCTTGGAAGATGGCAGCTGGGTAAAACAAACACCCAAGTTGCTCAATGGCAACCTCCCACCTCTCATCTGCCAACTCCCTGCTCACTGACTCCCCTGTTTATCCCCCTCCCTGCTCCTCCCACCACCTCCCCCCCCCCCGGTTTACCAGCAGGCCCATGTGTAGTTGGCTGTACATCAGGCTGCAGACACCACAGCCATTTGTGGTGGCTATTCTAAAATGGATTCCTCCATCCTCTCTTACTCTAGCAAAATAGCTGGTGTGGATCTGAAAAGACCAATAGGCAGCCAGAAGGCCTATTGATGAGTAAATAAAATGTTTTATTTACCTCTAGTTGGCCTACTGGTTTTCCCCCACTATAACACACCCTCCATTGGTGCGGCTGTATGCTATAGCATGGTGGGGGATAGGATTGGGTTGTGAATTACGTTCATATGGGATACAGTTGTATCACTCTAAATCTCAAGACGCTTGTCTGCATATTGTGCTGCTTATGCATTCACAGTTTATTCTATTGTATGATATTGCTTCCAACTAATTACTGAGTTTTAATTTATGTGGATATTGTATCCAGTTCTGACACGCTAACAAACCATCTCAGTTGCAGAGGTATTTTCTCCAGCTGTAATTAAGCTAGCATCACTAAGGGGAAAAAAGGTTTCCTCTGGGTGAAATCAGATGCACACACAAACACACACACAAATTGTAGGGACCCTACAAACAAATAAGAGGAAGTATGTGATCCCATCTTAAGCTTGTCAACACTTGAATGAAACCTTTTGATCCTGAAAATCTGTTAGGACTTGTGAATTTCACACAGAAAACAACTGTGTTTCTCAAGATGACTGCAAACAAACTAATTACCCAAATGAAGCCAATGGCTTTAGACTATTTTTATGTCTCCAGAGAAAGACAAAACTCCAATTCAAATCATGTTGATTACTATGTGATGCAAGTGATGAATTTTCAAAAATAAAAAGACTGGTTTAATGCAAGAGTCGAAACCACAGTGGGACATTTGCTCAAAAATTATGGTATCTTATTAAAAACCACAGAGGTAAATTGTGCTTTCCAAAACAGCTTTCGACAGAAGTACAAGGCCAAGTTTTTATAAAGCTAGTACTACAGTACACAGTTCTCAGCTGCTTGGTCAATTCTGAATCATTCTCTGTGAACAGAGCATAAGGCACAACATACTGCTAACATTCAAATGGATGGGTACATGATAGATTATTGTTGAGTCTAGTGAAACATATTTATATGAATTTTCTAGTACAGGGGTGTCCAAAGTTTTTGGCAGGAGGGCCACATCATCTCTCTGACACTGTGTCGGGGGCTGGGGGGAAAAGAATTAATTTACATTTAAAATTTGAATAAATTTACATAAGTTTACATAAATGAATATATTAAAGATGAAGTTATATGAATGAATGAAGGTCTTGCAATAGCTCAAGGCCTATAAAAGGTCTTACACAAAGCAAGGCTGGCCTGTCCTTTGCTGCCGTTACTGCATCATAGACGTGAAACAGCAAGCAGTGGAAGAAGCCCTCATCCCACAGCTCACACGAGAGGCCAAACAGTCGCCCCCGTGCTGAGAGCAGTTGCATCGGGCCAGTGTGGGCTCCAACAAATCTCCGGAGGGCCAGAGACTGGGGGCTCCCTGAGGGCCACATTGAGAGGCCTTGAGGGCCACATGTGGCCCCAGGGCCGGGGTTTGGGCACCCCTGTTCTAGTAGACTGAGGGCCAAAGTAGATATGATGCTCATCCTGTCACTCGCCCTTCTGCATGAGCTTTTTCAAGTGGGAATAGCAGCTACTGAAGGGGGGTGGTGGAAAGCCCAATTGGAACTGAGTCCATCACAAAAGGAAGAGTTTTTAAACCCTTTGTATCAGAACAGCCCCAACAAAAATCTCCTTCTACGGCTGTTATTTACTTTTCAACTCTCATTTCAAGCCTCTTGGCCTGAACAAACTCCACAGAGCTTTAGGTCACAGAAATATGCCAGGACTGCAAGCTATTTAATGCAACCCTCAGGCAGGATCCTGACCCATATTCATCCACATTGCACTATCAATCCCATTGCACTAATAACAGCTGTTAGCGCCAATCAGGTGCTAGCAGCCGATTGCCCCCTCCCCGCCTTGTGCTCCAGGGCAGAGGCTTGAGCCGTGATTGGGCGACGCAGCTGGGGAGGCGGGACTTGAGCGCCAGCGAGGAGCGCGTGCTCTGGCTGGAGCTCAGTTTGCTCCCAGTTGGCAACCCCGCCCGCTCGCCCTGTTAACCAGTCTGGGATTAGCTGGTCGCCTTCAGGGGCCGGGTAGGAATTTTTTGCAATCATCCTGATTGGACCTTGGACGGCTGTTTTTTCGCCTACCTCAGACTGGCAAAGGGTGGTGCGGTTATTAGGTTAGTCTGGGTTGGTCACTCCCAGTGTGGGCAGGGTACGTGCGGGGCTGGGTAGGCAGGTACTTGGCTCGGTGTTTATCCAAGGCAGCAGGGTGAGGGGTAAGTCTGAACCGCTCATATGATGCCTGACCGGCTCCAGGAGGCAGGCAGGCGAACCCCTTGCCTGGACTGACAGGATGGTGCGGCTCGGCCGACTAGCCTGAAGTCCAGCTGCCTTGCCCCCCTTTAGGGGGTGGCGGTGACAGACCTAAGCTGGCATCTGACGGCTGGGGCCTCGAGCCAGGTAGTACGCCCAATGAGAACGCAGGGGGAGGCAGACGGCTAGGACCGTTTCCCCCATATGGCCCCGCACAATTGATGTTCAGTGTTATTGCCCTGCTGCAGTTAAAGTTCAATAAAGTGGCCCATTTTCATCCAAGCCGAAGTCTGGTGTCTTTATTGCGGGGGTGGGGGTAATCTACTTTATACAGAGTACTACATGTCTCACACACGACAAGCAGGAAGATACATAGTACAGAGGTGTCAGCAGTCAATGAACACTTTATCAAGATTTTCCAAACTACTCAAGCAAATGATCCCAGAAACCTGCTAGAGCAGGGGCTAAAATCCTGTCCCTGTTCTGCAAGGTGAACATCATTACACAGTTTTGCGATTGTCAGTATGCCTTGTTGTTGCGAGAAGAAGCCTAAAGTGGTCAAAGAGTAAAAGGAAAATGCTTTCCAAAGAACAAGCAGACTAATTGCCCCTGGTACCAGATCATCTGATATCAGAATTAATCCTAATGTATTAAGTATTCCCCATTTAACATTATCAATGCAGAAACAAGCAGTTCTGTTTACCTGAACCAACTCAGATGACATGACATATGCTAGGGATACGAGACTGCCCAATCTAAAAACTACCAGTGCTGTCTACAATGCTAGCACAGGTCTAAGCATTCTGGAATCCCTAGTGCAGTGGTTCTCAAAGTCTCTGGGAGAGTTTGAGAGCCACTAAGTTCTTGCATGGGTGGGAGGAGGGAGGCAGCAGGGGCAGGGTAAAGCGGAAGTGGAGCACAATTGCTCCGAATCTACTTTGACTGCTGTGCGGAGCTCTGCTGCAGGTCGCGCTGGGCTCCCCGCACTCCCGGGAGGCTGCAGGGGCTTGGGTACATGTACCCAAGCCCCTGCAGCCCCCCTAAGCGGCACGATCCTGGGGATCGCGCCACTGCCTCCTCCCTGTCTCCAGGCTGCCCCTGCCCCTTAAGAGGGCAGGGGCCAGGGCCCGTAGGCTGGGGCGTCATGATGTCCCAGTTTGAAAAGCCCTGCCCTAGAGGATTAAAATTGGATTTGGGTGCTTTTTTTCTCTTTACAAGGCATTTTACAAGGTGGAACTTGGTATCAGTGGTAAGCCAAATCAGTTGATACCAAATCATTTGATATTGAGGTCCCGCCTGTACCTCTAAAGTTCTCACCTGAAAGATGTAAAGAGAGGGTGAGCAACCTGTGAGAGAGACAATACAATGCCTCCTATTGTGCATCTATCATAGCATGTAAAAGGACAGTAAAGGGTATTGTGCAAGCTCTTTTCCACCCAGAACATGTATATTTTCTGATCTTACAGCCATCTCAAGAGAAAGTGTTGAATTTTGAACAGTTCTGCAGCATTTGCCCTCTATACCCATATAATCCAATGTCACTTTGAATGCCTGAAAGAAAACTACAGGATATGCACAGAGTAGGTGTGGGGTGGGAAGCAAAAATGATCTGAGGCTTCCATTGCAGCCATGTGCATTACTTGGCAGACAAGAGATATCCTGTTCACATGTTTTGGAAACTTTAAAGAACCCCTTGAAAAAGAAGGTTCCTCAAATTTACAGCACAATCCTATTTTGTACTGGAACAGGCAAGCCAAGAGACTTGAGCTGTATCCAGCACAAGAAAGGGCTGCAAAGTGGTTCAACCGAAGGTTCTTACCCCCCAGTTAAACCACTGCAGCCCCATGGGTCTCCTTGGACTTGTGCCACCTTCTGAGGTGGCAAAAGTCAGAGGAGCGCAGAGTGGCTTGAAGCCGCTCCGTGCTGCTCAGGGAATGGGGTTGGGATCTGGCATAATTGCTGGGTCCCAGCCCCACCTCCCACTCCCCGCCCATCCACCCCTGGGGCTGCCTACCGCCCAACCTCCTCCTGCCCTGGAACACCTCCCTCCCACCTCCTCTCCATCCACCCCAAAGCCTTGCGATGGCGGAGCGTAGATTATGTAAGACTTGGTCCCTCTGACGGCAAGGAAGCTGAATTCATCCTCCGTGTACCAGCCTAACTGACTCACGAGGAGACACAAACATGCCTTGTGGCACATTTGCGATCCTCCTGGGCCAGCCCAAGGGTGCCTCAGGATTGCGCCCTTAATTGAAGATTGCAGAGCATAGACTGATGTCCTTACCCAGAGCTCTTTTTTTCAGAAAAGCAAAAGTTCAGGAGAAAAGTGGTTTTCAGATTCTGTGACTCATTAAATAAGCTTTTTAAAGAATATCGTCAGCTTAGGTAAATTCCCACTAGCTTTCCAATGACATATGTTTTTCTAATGATATTTTCTGCCCTAAGGTATGCTTGTTCATTTCCATGTAGAGTTAAGCAGTAATTCTTTTATTCCAAATGCGATTGAGTGAGTCGATCTTCTTACATTTACCCTGGGGGTCTTTAAATTGAGTGATGCATCTCTGGTAGATCCAAGCTTACCATGAATCAGCACTGCTATTACAAGAAAAAGCTGTTTTCTTTGGGCTGTACAAATCTCAGTAATATGCAACCTCATTAAAGAAGGCTGGTGGTTTTGTTTTTTTTTGTTTTTTTTCAAAACAGCAATGAACAAATTTATAACATGAAGTCAGAGTAGGAGACCATTTCTGAATAAAACATTTTTCACCAATATGTAATGACTTGGGAGAAGAGAGATAAATCAAATTGACACAAATCAACTACAGATAAAACTGCACATGTAGAAGAATACTTTCAATCTTTGCTGGCTTCTATACATCTTTACTGATCATTCATAGTTACTGCAAAAAACTGTCAGGGTTGATTAGCTATTAGCAGGAGTTAAATTTAGTGATGGGTTTATTTCTGAAATTTAAATATAGTGGTATGAAGTGTCTGTTCTCTCCAAATCCTAAAATTTTCAGCACAACCGCCTAGCGATAACGACTACTTATAGAGACACTTGATGGATCTATTAGATTAAGTCATGCACTTAAGAGTTCTCATATTTTAAGAAATGCATTAACATTTTTCCGTAAACCACATAAAGCCAGAGAAGACTGGAGATCTATGTCCCAAATGAAAATATGGTTAAATACAACAAGTAAAAGTCATTACATGAAGTAAAATTCTGGAAATAAATTTCATATATAATGGTAGCATTTTCTTAATATAAATAAGCTCATATAGTGATACGATTTTTTTTGAAGATGTTATTAGCTGCATTAATTCCAAATTATAACAAACATTGATATTTATTGATACTTATGTTCTTTTGAACTATCTGCCTATTTCATGGAAGTTAATTGCAAGACAGCAGAAATTGACTCTTTGTGCCCTTATAGTAGTATATTGTAGTACAAAACTAACAGCCCAATCCTATCCACACTTTCCTGGGAGTAAGCCCCACTGACTCTAATGGGACTTACTTCTGAGTAGACATGCATAGGATTGGGCTGTAAGGCCACAATCCTAAACAACTGTCCAGCACTGACTTAAGGGCAATGCAACGCTGAAGTAAGGAAACAAACATTGCCTTACCTTGAGGAGATCTCCATGACTGTCCCCCAAACTGCAGGATGAAGCACATGCCCCAAGTAGCACAGCTATGCTAGTGCGGGAAAGTTGGTTAGGAAAGTTGCTTAACCAACTTTCCAGCACCAAGGTAAGGGCAATGAAACTTCAAGGTAAGGGAACAAACATTTCCTTACCTTGAAGAGGCATCTGTGTCTGCCACCCAACTGCAAGATGCAGCACATGCCCAATTGGCACAGCTGTGTCAGTGCTGGAAAGTTGGTTAGGATTTGGGCCTTACTGTGCAATCCTAACTCCTTGTTAGGCCAGTGCAAGGCACTTCTGCGCCACCGTGAAAGTTGGGAGGTCAAATCTGTCCTCTGCTGCACAGGTGCCAGGTAAGTCTGCACCAGCCAAGTCAGGCCGGTGTCGGGGTTTGGGGAGGGCAGGGGGAGGGTGGAACTGGGATGTTCTGGAGCAGGGCTGCTGTGGGCAGGCCGGGCCCAGGATGTGGGTGGGACCAGAGTCTGGCACAAGACAGATCCTAACCCCCATCCCAGGTGGCCCAGCCTTGCACCTTGCTTGGATCTGCACTGTCTATTTTGGTGGTGCAGATCCAAGTAACCCCACTAATTCCCCTTAGTCCAAGTTGAGCTGCAACCTGGCCCAACCCCACTCTAGATACAGGGCAAGGCACTGTGGCTTCCAGCACAGGTAAGGATTGGGTTGCCCTATTAAAACACTAGAAGAATAAGTCCCCCCCCCCCCCCCACACACACACTCTATTACTCACTGGACTGAGGATCTCTTAACTTTTTCAGCATTTGAATGTATGGTGTATAAACGGCAACAACATATGAATAAAGTTTTGGACATATGGAAACTTTTTAAGATTAATGTATAGATTGCTTATTAATATTCCTTGTAAGCATGATGTATTTTATTTACATTATGCATTTTTTCCTTTTTATTCTTTTCCATTTCTTTTTCTTTCCCTTTTTTTCATTTTTTATTTACTAATGGGGAGGAGGAGATGTACAAGCCACTGGATATATTAAATAAAACCCATGGCGCTGGACTAGTTTGAAGGGAACAATTAGCACAACTTAACTAAAGTAAAATACTTTTAATTCCCATTGATTTCAGCTGGGCTGAACAAAGAACATCCTAACAATGTGCTGAAATCAATGAGACTTAAAAGTGTTTGACTTTGGTGGGTTTATGGCCAACATCACCACATTTTTTGGGAAATGCATCACACCTTGATTGGACTAACACAATGTGTTCTAAATAGGGTTGCCTTCAGCTGGTGAACAGACTGACATGTCCAGATTGGTGTCACTTGTAGGGAGCATGTAATATACAGTCAATCCTCACTAACCATGAATTTGCTACCTATGGATACTGTTATCCATGGGCAGCAGGATTGCCACTTCCTTCACTCAATTTGCAGTCTGTTCTTGACTATCCACAGTCTCTACACCATCTATGGCCACCATAAAGTTATCTGAGGCATTCTTGAAGGCATTTACAGGTGCATTTTAAAGGTTTCCATGCCATTTTGAAGGTCTTTGCTGCATTTGGAACGCCAACATAGACCCTCAGAATGCAGTGGAGACCCTCAGAATGTGGTGGAGACCTTCAAAATGGTGCCCGTGAATAGTGTGGAGACCTTTAAAATGGCTGTGAGAAGGTGAATAGGTAAGGTGGTAGACAGAAAAGGAGATGAACACATTAATGGGAATTAAATTGCGAGATATTCACATGCACCAATTTGGTTACTAATTTGAGAAATTCTCCAGGTTAGCCTAGAAGGAAGGAGAGGCAGAACACTGGAGCAAGCAAACTCACAGAACAATAGTGAAACAGAAGCAAATTTCCCAAAGATCTTCCACTTTAGGTCTTTTGGGAAGTGATTCTGACTCTTTCCATTAGGATGGACCTACATGTATTATGGTTATTTAACTTGAGATTAATTACTTGTCATGTTGATTTTATTGTTGTGAACTGTTATGTATGTAAGTTAAGTAGGATCGAAATCCTGCATAACTGATTGGCCCAGACTTATGGCTGGCCAATTGGGTGATGGATCAAAATCCTACCATCTGATTGGCCCTCTAGTTAATGTTTCAACTGCAGCAATCATGGGGTTAGGCACAATGGGTCTGGGTGGAGCTAAAGGGTATAAAAGCCAGGGCTGTTTGCCTTGTGTCAGATTCATTGCCAGGTCCTGTTCTGAAGATGGAATAAACGTATTGAGCTGTTATCTCTATGCCTTCCTTTATTCGCATGGACCCACTATATAACATGAACCACCCTGGGGGCATAAATAAACATAGATGGAAAGAATAGCAGAGGTCAATACAAGAGATGCCTTGCAAGATTTGTGCTGATATCAGGAATATGGTGCAATACTGGTGTGGAAGGCCTCATCTTAGTAATGCACTTGCATTGAGACTCAGTACGACAACAGTTGTTGAAGGTAAGGTTACTTCTTTGTTTAAGATTTGAAGAAATCCAAACAGAAGTAAACAGAATGGGCTAAGGAAAGTGACACAGTATCATGGTCTCTGGTAGGGTCCTTGCATTTATGCACAAACAAATGATCAGAAAATTGGAAGAGGCAGTCATGGTAGAGCTGGTTTAGTTAATACTGCCTGCGCACATCATCTGTTTAATTTTCAAATCACAGAAAGTCCAGAACTGGTTGTAACAGAGAACAGCTTTATTAATGTGATTTTTAGAAAAGTCAGATTCTACCCCTTTCCCCCCACCCCACCCTGCTGCCAAAACCACTACATATTTGTATCTTTCACAGCAAAATAGGGTCCTTGAGCCTGAAGGGATTTCTCTGTGCAGCTGTAATATGTGCACGTAAATAATACATAATAAGAAGCAGTTCTCATACAGAGGCATATGAGCTATGACACCATTTCTCTTTATTTATAACTACAGCAAGCCAGATATCCCCGTGTGGTTTCTGGTTATGACCTTTTAGTGGTGACAGCTCTAAAAGACATTTTGAATAATTACCCATGAGAAATGATCTTTTTATATAATTTTATAGGCATCCTATGGTGAGGTGATCTTTCACAGAGTCTTAATTCCCATTGTAAAATATTATTAATGATTCTCCAAGTTGGAGTCAAAAAGGAAAAAAAAGTACAACTTTAAACATGGTCCACTCCTTTGAGGTGCTGGGCTCCTATCTCAAGACAAAAGTCATTTTGCATTTTGACTACTTAAAGTCCTTTTACAACAGAGGCACAGCAGATTAGCTTTTCCAAAAATGCTGGAAAGGTCCGCTTCAATGAACTATAAGTACCAACTAAAGAAATGATTGTTAAATGCTGTCCCTTGTGGTAAAAGGTCTATACTTTTATCCTGTGAAGGCCAGGTAAACACCAAAGCTCTAGCCCACCATTCTCCTCTCCGCCATATTTTCTCTTCTGCTCCTCACCCAAGTTTCTTTTCCCCATAGCAGCTTCCTTCTGTATGGGTTCTATAGTTTAGGATGGTGTCAGCAAAAACTACCTTTTGCCCAGTTCGTTTCCAGTTTATGGAAATGAACAGTTTCTAGTTTACCCAGTTAAAAGCGTGAAGCAAGAAGCACAAAGGTGAGTTCCAGTCACTACCCCATTGACATTGTGCCCATCTTGTCCTCTGTCTACCCTTATAGTCCCTCTCATGCAAGGAAAACATCAATACGTGCAGAAAAGTGGGAGCCACAGGTGAATGTCCTCCTCCTCACTCAGTTTGTTTCTTTAAGGTGAGCCTTCTGATATCATCACCAGCTGTGGGGGGAGGGTGGTGGTTATTGGTCTGGGACAATTGGACAAGTTCTCTTTGTGCCCCTCAAGTCCCAAGCAAGTGAATCCAAAAAGTCTCCGTATGCAAAGAACACTTGCCAGGACTGGCTATCCTCACAGTTTGCTCCAGTTTTGCCCTCTCCCCAACCCCCACAATCTTTCCAGTTTTGCTTCTCCCCAATCTCTATGCTTTAAAGAACCTACGTGTTTCAAGTTTGGACTGGCATCTAGGCAACAGCGCAATCCTATGCATATCTACTCAGAAGTCAGCCTCACTGAATTCAACAAAAGTGCAGCAATGGAATGCGAACACATGTCATCTCAGGTAAGTCTGCACAGGGAACGGGAGGAAGGTGGGGAGAGGGCAAAACAGGGCAGGGGGTGAGCAGAAGAGAGTGGCAACAGGGGCGGAAAAGGGGCAGCTTGGGCACAGAAGGGGGATGGTTCAGCAGCAGCAGTGCCCATCGGATCATGAAGCCCTTCCCAGGCCTGATCTGCCTTCTTGAGTAAACGTGATATTGCTGGCGCAGGTCCAAGTAGTCCTGTCAGTACGACACAGGCTTTCCTCAGGGCAAGGAAGCAAATGTTCCCTTACCCTGAGGAGGCTTCAACATACCGCGGGATACAGTGGACCCCATGCTGGCGCTGTTGCATCACCACATGGGGAGTTATGGTGGATTGGGCTGCCCCTTACCTTTGGCTGAAATCCTATCAACATTCAGTTCCACCACACTTAGTGGGCTTCTTTCTGCATAAATGTGCATAGGATTGCTTTACTGCAGCGTTTGTATTTCCTGAATGGATGGGAGAAGGGTATAACAATTTCTAGCTTCCTTCCTTTTGTATGCATTAAAGTCATCTCATATTATTCAGGGCTGAGAAAAGAAAGTCAAGCCAGGCTAAGCAAAGTACTTCTTTATATTTGACAGTCTGAAGACTGTCGGGGCTCCTACAAGATGCTCTCCCCTGTCTTTTTGCTAACCAGAACTTTAATTTGATTAAATGTTCTGCAGAACACAAAAGCTTGCTCTCTTTATTTAGAACAAATGGAAAGTATCATTCTCCTTTGAATTTTGGATATTTCTTCTTATGTCTACACAGTCATCTACAAGTTTATGTTGTTCTGCTATCTGGGGAAGGGCCCGTCTCATCCTTCACTTCAGGCAGCAGAATGCCTTGGGCCAGCACTGGCTCTTGCCTGCCTCTCAGTCTCTCAAAACTGTCTTCCCTTCTGTTTCTACAACACTCCTACATCGGCCGAGCTATCTCATTAACAGTTTGCAAGTAGTTTGACAATTAAAGAAAACATCCCCGGTTATTAACTCCCCTGACAAATATCGTGTATCCACACCTCTCCATTAGCAAGGTTGGTTAGCGACCCCCCCATTTGGAACAGTATCCATGTGTCCATTAACTGAAAACATTCGAATTGATGACTGAATTGACAAGAGATTTCAGGGGAAATGTGGGGGGAACAGGGAGATGTGGGGGGAAACCTGCATGTATTGAAGTTGCCAAGTAAGGAGGTAAAACTTTTAAAGAAAGAACATTTCATGGGTGAGTATCATTATGAGAAAGAACAGATCAAGAAGAGAGCTGCTAGTAAAGAAACAAGAAAATAACAAGGTGATCAAAAAGAGTTATGTTGAAAAGAGAGGCAGATACTGATAACTGGCATTTACAAAGCATTTAGGCCAACTTCTAGAGAGTGCAATGCTTTAGGGCCCCTTTCCTTTTGATGTTTTGTACTTGATGTTATCAGGTGTGCATTTAAACACATGTAACTTGGTTTGGTGGGGAGGGAAGAGGAGGCAAGGGTGAAAGGTGCAAGTGAAACAACTTTATTGTGAAGATCTTTAACAAAATTGAGAAGGGGATATCAAAATAAAGCAATGCATGGTTTCTTAGGCTGCTGCTATGAAGACAGGACAAAAGAAAGCGGTAGATAGAAGACAGGAGGGGCGAGGAAGTCCTTAGGAGGAAAGGGGTAAAATGTGAGCATGTGGGGGGAAAGGGGCATAGTGAAATTATGTGAGTTTCCCAACAAGACTGGGGGCTAGGGAAATAGGAGTTCTGTGGTGCAGAGAAGAAAGGGAATACTTGCTCTCATATAGCACTCTCACAAAGGAAGAAATAGCAAACACTAACTATGTCATCAATTTGACTGCACACAAGACAGACAATGAAAGATAGTGGGGGAGTCTGTGGATCAGTGGTGAGGCTGCACCAAAGACAAGGTCTGCTGATCCATTTCTGCTAAGCTTGAGTGCAATGCGTTGCAGGAGCTGAGAGGCAAGAGTGTCAAGTGCTAGTCCTGATCAAAGCAGGTGTTCCTCCTGATCAAAGCCAGTGTGTCTGCTGACCAAAGCAGGTTTGAAAGATAGAAAGAGAGCTTTGAAGTGGGTCCTAAATACTAGGCAACAGCAGAGGGAGGGAAGCAGGTTTAGAGAGTGGAAGCTGTTTTTTTCTGGGGAGATAGGCATTCAGCGAGGTGGACTACAGTGTTTGGCTGTCCAGTTCACACTGGTGCAAAAGCTTTAACTGCTTTCAGGGATAGGAGTGGGTGCTGTCTTTGTCTTTGAACCTCGTTGAGGGTGCTGTAGCTAGCTCAGGAGGTCCACTGGCTCACTAACATGCCTCCTTGAGTTTATCCATGAGTTGGTGAGGACTAACTAAGGTTGGGAATCCTTCTCTTGTTTTGCTATCAACTTGTTTTTCTGGGCAAGAGAGCTTCTAGGATGTGGCTTTTGTGACAAAGTTAAATTTGCTGCACCAATAAGGTGCGGTAGCTTCATTAGAATTCTGCAGTAGGCAAAGCTCCATCAGAGTCAGCTGATTGCTCTGTGGTGGGTGGGTGTGGGAGGGTGATTTCTCTGATAGATGAGAAATGTGGTCTTCCTGGTCTGAGGATATGACAGTTCTGGAATCAATGCAACACTGCATTGGGTTGTGCTCTTTTGGAACACACCCAGTGTTCAATACACACATTGACCCACATGATCCCTGCATGCATTAAAATAAATGCTATCAGGCAACACTGGGTACACAGACAACCAGCTTCAGCTTTTGCCCAGCTTTGGCTGGTATGCCAGCTGAAGCCATACCTGAGTTGGTCAGACTTGACCACAGTGGTCCACGCCTTGGTGACATCCTGGTTAGATTACTTTAATGTACCCTACGTTACAGTTCTATGTGAGGTTGTCCTTGAAGACATCACTGAAACTGCAGTTGGTGCAGAATGTGATGGCTTATGTGATTAGTATAGCTTGGTGGTTTAATATTTCCTGCTTACTTCCGGAGAGGCCGCTTGGCTGCATATGGATTTTCTCAGACTTATGCCAGCTATGTAGCCAGCGTAAATTCAAGGAGGGAAAAGGGTGGTATGAACTGGAAAAGAGGTGATAGGATCCTGATGCAAGTCACTGCTGCCAGGATCCATCCGTCCCCTCCCCCTTCATGCCCTTGCCCTCCCCATCCTCACCTGAAACTCCCCCTGCACTCCTCCTCTCTGCCCACAACACCCTCTCTGTTGACATACTGGGGCCAGCACACTCTAGGCTCCATGGTAGCAGGCATGTAGAGTTGCTACTGCTTTGCAATGGCAATCCTGAATGGCCTGGCAGCAGCACAATGTTTGCACCCTCAGTGGGTCTTTTACGACAGTATATCAGTAGACCTTTCTTTGGGAAAAAGTCAATCAGACCAAAGATAGGAAAAACATAACTGTAGCAACTTTTACTGTTTCTTGGAAAGTTTTCATATCATTCTTCTCTCTGGACAGTTGGGGGGGTTGACTTTAATGGATAGCTAACATACAGGACTGGGAACTCAACTCGGACGACTCGGACTTGAGTTGTGAAAATTTTGGGTGACTTGGCAACTCGTGAGTCGCACATGTGGAAGACTGAAAAAGACTCGAGTCAGGGCCCCCTTGACTCAGCACTCACCCCCACACATGCTGACTTGAGTCTGCCTATGTCTGGGTGTGCTTGCTTACTGCTTTCACGGTGTGAAAACCGTGTGGGGTCAGCATTCCGACTGGGTGAGCAGCAGGGAGGTTCCAACCAGGGGGCAGGAAAGAGTTAATGTTGCAGTGAATGGGATGGAGGCAGAACTGGGCTCTCTTTTCCGGTCTCTGATAGGAAGGGAGGAACAGATGATTATTGAACAAAGCATGGGCATTCTAATATTTTCATTGGCTGAGGGAGGGCAGGAGCGGGAGCCCAAGGGGACTGGACTTCCTCATCCCTACTAATGTATCAACACATATCCCAAAGGGGTTTTTTCCATGGCATGAAACTCCCTTCTCTTGCTCTGCCCCTTCTCTTGCTAGTCTTCATTTCAGTCGATATTCCCAGATGGTTAATTTTATCCATGTCTTAAACTCCCTAATGGTGGGTTTTATGACGGTTTTATTTCTCTTATTATTATTAGTGCCTCTTATACTTATTTAGCAATTCTGTTTTATTTTTATTGCAAACTATTTTCTCCCAGATGTATTTTAATTGTGGTTTTAATTTTTAAGTTGTTCATGAATTACTTTGACAACCTTTTCTTTAAAAGAGAAGTGACTAATAAGCTTATAAATAAAGAATACAAATCTTCACTTGGTCTCTACTTTCTCTATGCCATGCCAATCAATTGCTCCTCTGTCAGGCTCTGTGACCTGACACTGCAACTACCAGCACAGTAGTGTGATTATACTGGTACAGCTCCTGCATCTTGCGGGGGGGGGGGTTCTGGTCCCTAGAGGCCTCCTTGGGGTAAGGGTAACGTCCTCCTCCATCCTTGCTTTGCCCCTTATTGTTTCTGAGAAAGACATGTAAATAGGAAGGTTCTTTTTTTAACAAAACACATCATTCATTCAGTATCTCAGAAGTATTGCCCTCCCATGATATCCTAAGCAGCACCTCCCAATGTTGCCCATAGTTAAAGCTGATTATATAGTCCAGCCCAAAAGGGGAATGGGAATGAATACATTTGCCCCTCAAGTAGGAATACCATAAATGTTTAGTTACACTTTTGCGAGAACCCATTGAGGTGATAGACTACTCGTAATTCATTTCATGAATTCTTTGGCATTATTGCCTTTCTGGATTAAGGTCAAGCCTGGGTGGATGTAAACCCTGCTAATCCACAAGAGAAATCCCAAATCAATATGCTGTCTTCATTTTCCTGCACTTTCAGCATGATAGAAAGAATAAAGAATAGGGCAGAGCAAAAGGAGTTTCTCTATGATACCCATTACTTACAAAAGTAGATATAAGCATGAAGCTATAGCCAATGGGTTTTTTTTTCCTTTTCTGTCATAGTCATGTATAGTATAGTGATTCTAATACCAATACTCATATTTTCAGGGGAAGATTACCTTGGATCTTTATAGAATTGACTGAAAATAAACTCCATGAAATTCAAATGAGATACTTTTTCTTTTTAAGATTGCAGGAACCTCAAATCCTTTTCACACAATCGTTAGATGAGTTGATCTACTATATCAATACTTTGAGTAAGTTATCAGGTTTTAAAAAGCAGAGACTACAAATGAATGATGTTGCGGATAAAAGGCATGAGCTCTAAAATCCACAATTCAGATTTCAGCTCAGCTGCAAACTCATGTGATGCCTTAGTAAGCCACACTCTTAGTTTTGGCCCTCCCTACTTGCAGTGCTACAGCTTTTGTAAATTGTAGGATAAATAGTTTTGCTACCTTATGCTATCATCACAGTACTATCATTAACATATGCTGCAGCATTGGGTGATGACTTTCATCTGTGAACCGACCAAGCATTACTGACAAAGCCTTCATATCACTACGCATGTCCTGAAACACAATACTTTTCAATGGAGGGAGTTCACATATTCATCAAATTAATGATGTGCATGCATGTATTGATAAGCTCCCAAGTGCTTGGATCCTATCGGTTGAAAAGAATCAGTAAGGTTGTGGAGTAAGAAGATCCCAGAGGCATCATGCAAACCTTGCACTGCTGTGGCTCACTCTGAACAGTCAGGAGGCACTTGGCCATGATGCCATTGCTGAGTGCCTCTGAGAAGCAATGATGGACTGATAGCTCTTCGGCTATTAAGCAACCAAAAACGATGACAACTGAGGGCTGGTACCAGCCCTCAAATGGGCTGAAGCAAGTGGCCAGAAGGAATTAAGAGTGAGAGTAAGACAGCCAAGAAAGAGAAGGAAGAGACTGAGAAAGAGTAAGAGAAAGACAAGAGAAGGAGAAAGGGCAAAACAGAGTCAAAGACCTGGAGAAGGGGACGAAAGACTCAACAAAAACTGAACCCAAGCAGAGAAGGAGGGATAGGAGCAAGGGAGGCACAACTCTCCAGGAAGGTAGACCTGCAGCAGGGAAAGGACTAGAGACTCCGGAAAGGAGAAACCCATTACCAACATCCTGAGTGGCTCCAGGAGAGACTTGCTCCCAGAGGCTGAGGCAAGGCAGAGCTGCATATCAAGTAGGCAGATTTGGGGGAACCCATTTATAACAGCACCCCCCAGAGAGATGAGACAGCCTGCAGAGAACTCCAAGGCCTGTCTGACCTGGGCAGGTGAGCTGGGTTCTGCGGTAACACTGCACAACTCAAGGATCCTAGGTGCACTGGGCCCCCACTTGACAAGGCAGGAAGTGGACCTACCCTGAAGGGAGTGACTACAGAAGGATTGCTTAAAAGATTCAAAACCTCTTTTGTGTTTGCCATTCCAAGCAGGATTTTGTTTTGTTATTTCAATCAATCAATCAATCAATCAATCAATCAATCAATCAATCAATCAATCAATCAATCAATCAATCTCACTTCCCCTTTGAGTCTCATCTGTAGGGATGATGCATGTAGTAATATGGAACTCCTTGTCTTTGTCTTTCATGAAGTCAAACTGACTGCACATGTAGTGACTGTCTCTGCCTTTCCTCTCTGGGAGTGCTGTTGGGTGAGCATGGGTCAGTCTATCTCCTGTTTTTTGAAGGCCCAAGATCAGCCTCAGGCCTCCTTTACCAAACCAACTCTCTTGACCAAACTAGTAAATCCTCAAAGGCTTCGTGTTCTTGTGTATTGGTCAAGTGAATTTGTCCAGTGGGAGAGACTAGCCTACCCTGAGTGAGAGTGCTTTCATTCTCCCCATGTTGCTCCACCTGCAACTCCCTTGAGCTGGAGTCAGAACAAACATTGGCTGCCTTCTTGGCAGCTGCATCAGTAGGCGTGGTGGTAGCAGTGGCTGCATCAGCTGGGTTGTCAGTGGAGGTGACGCTGGACTTAAGTTTTGAAAATTCTAAAGTCATATTGAGATGTCACAAAACTCTGGAGAATCTTCAGAGTTAAACAATGCCTGTGAACACACTGGCACACTGTATCCTTTAAGAGTACACATTATAAAAATCATATATATAAACACACATGGCTCAGTCTTATCCTAGGCCTAAGGCAGTGGAGCATGCAGTTATGACAGAGCAAAAGGTGCACCGCTATCAGGTGATCCAGCTCCCCTGGTGCAAATGGCTGGAGACTTCCTATGCCCGCCAATGGCCCACCAAGGACACACTGGAGCAGATAAGGTGATCGTGGGGGTGGGACACAGGCAGTTCAGGGCAGGATGGGACAGGGACACGGGAGGAGAAGGGCAGGTTCAGGGGCAGGAGAAGATAGATCTTGGTGGTGGCAGTGCACATCCCCTTTCCCAGTATGGACTCACCTCTGACTCTCCTTGAAAAGATCTGGAATTGATCACCATTGATGGCCAAGTGATTTACAGGGAAGTAAGTATAAAGTGTTTTTACCTCTTCCAGGCCATCTGGTCTTTCCCCCTACCATGACGTGCAACACGTTCTCCACTGGCAGCAAAGCATGCTGGCAGGGAATAGCATAGGCAGGGGATACGACATAGACACGGGAACACACTCACTCACTCACTCACTCACTCACTCACTCACTCACTCACTCACTCACTCACTCAGCCAAGTTTAGTCTTCCAAGCTTGTCTGGAATTCGGTTAGAATTTATGTATATTGTTTCTAAAACATTCCATATGTACAAAGCAGCCATCTGAGTGAATACAAATGATGGAATTGCAAATATTGGCCATGTGTTCTTTGTTTTGTATGATATTTGTTTTGTTTGTTTCACTAATTTGACCATTCCATAACCCAGTGGTTTTCAAACTCTCCTGGAGAGTTTGAGCCACTTAAGTGCTTGTGGGGACGGGGGGGGGGAGGGGAGGTGGCAAGGGGCAGGTGGAAGGCAGCAGCATGATCCCCAGGATTGTGCCATTCAGGGGGCTGCAGGAGCTTGGGAGCACTTACCCAAGCCTCCTGCAGCCTCCCCAGGGTGCGGGGAGCCCAGTGTGAACCTTTGGCAGGGCTCCCTGCAGCAGTGAACATAAAAGCGGAGCGATCGCACCCCGCCTCCGCTAAAGCGGAAGTGGAGCGCGATCGCTCCGCTTTCACTCCCTCCTCCCTGCCTCCAGGTTGCCCCCACCCCTTAAGGGGGCAGAGGCCAGGGCCAGCGGGCTGGAGACTTGCGACACCCCAGTTTGAAAAGCCCTGCTATAACCAGTTTTGGAAAGGTTTTTTTTTTTTAAGTTGAGATGTGTTATAGATAGAGTTCAGTTATAATAATGAATTCAATATTATTCTACCCAGTATATTTGAGGTAAATTTTAAGCTCAGTTTTTCTAAAGTGGAAAAGTTTAGCTAAGTAAGATCAATTGAGGAAAATACTGCAGTACAAGGTGCCACATTTTAATCACTGTACAAAAGCAAAAATGAAATGGCATAATAGTTTTATTTGAATGAATAAAGGCATCTTAATTTATTCTTAGAACATTTTATTATCTTGCTAAAACATGGTTTGTTTGAGCAACGTTGTGTGTGTGTGTGTGTGTGTGCGCGCTTCCCCCCTCCCCCAGCTGAATCCCAGTGGCATTTAGTATAATTATGAAGCAAGTCAGGAACTTCTGTTATGAGAGGATTTATAAAATAATTTTTTTACACTTCTCAAGTATGGTAAATCATAAAGCAAGGGGATTAAATAAATCCTTTGGCACAAATGCAGGCAAAGCATACCTTTTCTTTGTTTTAAGAGGTACACTTTGTCTTAATATAAGAGAACATGGGGGCTTGTGAAGTCTGATCAGATGGAGGGAAGCACTGACTGGAGGTGGAAGTAACAGATTTCAGTAATAAGTCTGAAGATGCTGAACATGGAACTGAGGGCTCTAACAATTGTGGCATTACAATGGGATAGGAAAGAGTTCAGCTCAGTTCCCCCATTACTCTCTCGTGTTACCCCATTGCTTCCTCCTGTAACTCTGAAGCTAGTTTTTCTTTTTACAATACTAGGGAAAATATGCATATATTTATTTATTCCATTCCTGCCCTGCTTTTCACTCATCCTGGAACTCAAGGCAGCATAGATGGGTTTCCCAGGCCATCTAGCATCCAGACATTGACCAAATTAAGACCTGCTTAGCTTTAGCACTATGGCTATATCATGTGCACTGAGATTGTATCCTGGCATGAATGTCGCTGCAGATCACGTTAACCTTGAAAATGGCTTAGCAGAGAGTGTTACCTTAATTGTCAATCTCAAAGAAAAAATTACTTCATTTGACAAGCACTTATGAGCAGTATGAATCAACCTAGAAGCTTCAGGGTTTCAGATCTGACACCTGAAGCAGCTTGACTTGGGCTGACTTGCCCATTACCTGAGGCACAATCCTAACAAGAACATATTTATGAGTCTTGGTGAGAGTCCCTTTAAGCATGATTCAAACAGGTCGTATTTATGCCAAAGGTACCCTGAGTCAGTCTACTTTAATATTACTACATTTGAATTCACCTTTGCTCTAAGGAAAGGTATAATTGGGTTTTATCCTATTTAACCTTACTCCAAACCTCTGAGGTAGCTGAAGAGGAGAAAAAAATGAGATCCATGCAAGGACTGGCCAGGCTGAGCACTAGCTAGGAAACCATGCTCATCTGTGAGGCCAACCCTGCCAGACCAATCCCTGAATCCTTGTACCATTCAGCAGTATTGCCCAACGTGCCATCTGGGAGGTGAATGGAGGAGACCATAGGGGTGTGTGTCTAATACAGGACTTTGCCCTTGGGGGCCATAGCCATCTGATACTGGAACCGGGTCCAAATCCCAGTCACCAAGTGAGCTTTTTGGCTGAATGAGTTCGATCATGATTAGTTTTAGATTTAAATTTTTGAGTAGACGTTAGGTGGATGAAAGGGTCAAGGACATGTGTAAGCAGTATAAGACGAAATTAGGCTAAGGTTCTGTGTGGCCAAAGACAGCAGATCACCTGGCTTAAGACAAGGCCAGGCTTCAGAGAATGCAGCCTACTGTCTGGTTCCAATAAAACTTCCAGTTGTGAAATAAACAGCTGCAATGTACAGGAATAGTTGGAGAAATGGAACAGGAGCAAAAGAAACAAACTGTTTCCCATGGAAGAGGCCTGGACTACAGAGGCTGCATGGCACATACTTTGAAAGCAAAGGGAAGATGGAAGTGCACCTGCTTGTTTACCCACCTGCTTTCCATAGGAGGAGTGCCCATGGGCACACAAGAACATTGGCAGAAGTGAGTGATGGATCCTGACAGTGCAGAGGCATGTTTCACCCCTACCCAGATCTAATTGTCACATAGGTCTTTTAAAAATCTTAGGGCGCAATCCAGAGGCGCCCTTGGGCTGACGCAAGTCCCTTGTGCCGGCTGAGGAGGGTCGCAAACGTGCAGTAAGTCAGGCTTGTGCCTTCTCGAGAGGAAGCCGGCTGATGCTTCCTCGGAAGGCTGACGCAAGCCTCTGCGCCGGCTTGCTCTTCGACTCGTATGTCGGTCCAGCTGGGCCGACGCAAGGACAAAAGGTAGGCAGGGGAGAGGCGGGAAGGAGGCAGGAGGGAGGCCTTCCTGGGTGGGGGGAGGGTGGGCAGCTCCGGGGGCTGGGAGGCAGGGCTGGGATCTGGCAGTTATGCCACATCCCACCCCCCGTTCCCAGGGAGAACGGAGCAGCTGCAAGTTGCTCTGCTCTCCTTGGACTAGTGCCACCTCAACAGGTGGTGCAAGTTCAAGGAGACCCACAGGGGCCAGCGGCCCTTACCCAGGGGTAAGGAGAAAAGTTTCCCCTTGCCTCTGGCCGAGCTGCCTATGGCCACAATCCTGCACTGGATACAGCGCAAGCTTCTTGGCTTGCCTGTTCTAGTGCAGGATAGGATTGTGCCCTTACTCTCCTAACTGCACACCTCTATCAAACACATAATTCCTGCAATTATCAACCAACAAACAACTAAATCCCAGTGCACTGTGGGAAGAAACAACATTCTGAGCCAGGGCAGAAGGTCTCAAAATGTGCCCATTACATCCTGTTCATGAAATGGTTCTTGTACAGAAAGGGCAACTCCCTTTAACTTCGTTTTCTCCCTTCCCACCGCTTATTTAATAGCTAGGTCAAAATTGCAAACAGCAGCCTTTTTTTTTTTTTTGCCTTTTCATGTTTATCATCATTATGCTTCTTTAAAAAAATTCCTTTTTGGTAGTTATTTAATAAGATGCCCATTAGCTTTTCCCACTGGATTATAAACTGGGTCCATTCAGATAGAAATAGATAAGAATGCCTGATTGTGGTTAGAGAAATGGCACCTTACATGAAGCAGTTCTTTCATTATGAAGTCTCATCAATACTC
The DNA here is from genome assembly GCF_035046505.1 of Tiliqua scincoides. Classification (NCBI taxonomy): domain Eukaryota; kingdom Metazoa; phylum Chordata; class Lepidosauria; order Squamata; family Scincidae; genus Tiliqua; species Tiliqua scincoides. The sequence continues at coordinate 85,041,002 of NC_089824.1, forward strand.
AAAACCTGCTTTTATTTATTTATTTTTAAATATTTACACCCCACCTCCCTCATTCTTTTAGCAGGGATGTGCTTTGCTTTAATAAAGGCCAATAAAGACAAGTTTAGGCTCAGAAGGATTGTGTTTTAAGACTCTAGAGGCAAGGAGTCTTATCCTATTATCCCATTCTTTACATGAATATACAGATTCAGCATGAACTGATTCAATTAACACATGACAGGATAACGCAAGAAATCAATGGTTTCATTTGGTCGTTAACAATGATAACATGTTCTATTTCGTGTATATGATTCCTAACTTGAGGATTCTTAACTTCCTAACTTCCCCAGACCCCTCGTGCTGGTGACCCACCATCGGCACAGACTTGTTTTCAGTTCAGCACAACTTTTTCTTGTTTGCAGGAAAAACCTCAGATTAATTTTCTCAACAACAAATTTCTATACAAAGAGCTTCACTTTAAAGACTGAATTTTAACAATGTTTCATACATGCATTTCTTTTGTCCATCATTCAAGAACTGTTTGGAAAAATAGCAGATTTTTTGGGGTGGGGTGGGGGGGGGAGGTTATCCCTAAATGCTATTTCAGGGATGCAAGAAGAGAATGAGTGAGAGCAAAACTACTGGGTTCAGACTTTGTATAAGATAATCACTACAGAGACCAAGGGATAGCATACTTGGAGGAATTAATTGTTGAGGAATAATTGCAAGGAATTAATTTCACGGAATAAGTAAACTGGAATGCCAGATATAAGACAAGTGTGTGCAGTGATATAGACTACATAATGAGAAAGACAGTCTCAGGCTGAACTGAACTTTTGTGTGTGAATTCAGAACGGAATAAGGAGATGCACGGTTCTGTAGTGCACCCATGCTAGGTAGCCATGGCCAACTGCAGCTCTCCACTGCATGTCTGTGTTACATCCAAATCAGGAAACTGTGCTTTAAGTACGCCATACAGATCAGATCAATTTGATTCTGGTTTGTAAGAAGTGCTTCAGCACAGTTTCCTGATTTGGATGAAATACAGAACTGTGGTTTAAAAAACTAGGACTCCTTCCTTTCAGTCAGGTCTACAAAGGAGGAAAGGTGAGGGGAAACATTCAGGTTCGGTTTTTGATTAAAAAAAACCATGATTTGCTTTTGGTTCAACCATGGTTTGTTGAACTGTATCATAATGCTTTTATTCTGTGGTTAGAAACATGCATGTGCCTTTCATATAAGAAGTCATTTATTCATTTACTGAAATTATATTCCATGCATCACACTGGAAGAGCATCGGTGTACTCGTGGCTACCCCCCAAAAAAGAAAATGCACTTTTAGCTGCAGACTTATTCAGGATAAATTTATGGTAAATCTTAGCTATTCAGAAATGATCAGGTTTTCATCAGGGATAAACCAACCCCAAATATTGGGCAACTCTGAATGGGGGGAGGGAGGATGAAAAAGAGTGCCAAATGAGTAGAGAATTTGATGCTCGTTTTAAGCTATCATATCACAGTCTTGCATGACGTACACGTATAAATGGGGATTTTCATTTATTATTGTATGGGCCAGTTGTTTCTTTCCATTATGAATGCTTCCTTTTGACCAAATCCTTTCTGTGTCTTGTGCTGATGGAACTTGAATTCTGGCAGCGCGAGGTCCTTTGTGGTGGCACAAAAGCCAGACTGTCATCTTGCGCTTCTGGGTGGCTGCTGCAAATGGGCACGGGTGTGGTCCATGCAGCAGCAGATTCTAGGAGATATGCTTGCTCTTGTTAAGTTGGTGGCAGTGGTGGGGATGAAGGGGGTTTGGGGATGGGGAGGGCAAGGATTGTGTTGGGGAAGGGGGGCAATGGATCCTGCTGGCATCAGCATGCACCAGGACCTTATCACCTCTTTTTGAACCCATTCTTCCCCCTTTTGCTCCTTGCATTAGCATTATAGCTGGCCTAGATCAGAGAAGACCCATAGGCCACCAGGAGGCTTATGAAGTGTTAAGGGGAAAATATTTTTTTCTTACCTTTCCCAGACCAATTGATCACTCCCTCCTTGGATACAACACTGACCCTGTTTGTGCAGCTGCATCATCACCAATGATGGTAGAGAGGATTGAGCTATTAGGGTCTACAACTCTGCCCAGAAGTGGGTAAACGTATACACTCAGAGCCCAACCCTATCATCCCTCCCCCTACAGATGCAGTCATGCCAAAAAGGCACAAGCTGTATTCAGGAGGGAGGAGCAGAGGGGAAAGGGGAATTATTTCCCCTTATCTCTCCATCAGTCTCCCACTCTTCAAAATGGCTGCCAGTGGAGTACTGTATGTGCTGTAGACAGCCATACTGCACCAGTGGAAGTGACTTCCAGTGTCACAATACGCTCCACAGTACAGCCCAATCTTGGATACGACTGGGCTGTCAATGAGTCAATCTGCTTCTATAACTGTACCTCATCTGAGATAAATACTCATCAACCTTAACTTCCTTCTGATCACTCACATCACATAGGCAAACAGTGGATCCCAGAGAGTGATAGCATATTTTGGAGACACATGTTTAAAAGTGGAATTATTCCAGTTCAGTCTAACTTTCAAAGCTGCACACTACATAATGGTAGCATTACATTACACACACTCTGTCAGGTTTCATCATTGTATATAATTTAATATGCGATAAATTATTGATGCTAATACTTAACACTACACAGTACTTATCAAATAAATGAGCAAACCACTTTAGATAATCCATCGCATTATAAAATAAAAACTAGCTTGTTAATTCAAGAAATTCATGTGGTCACAAAAGACATTTTAACACACAATACAGGAAGTGAAACTACAATATCACCTGGCTCCTTTAATTGACTGGCTAGTGTAGTTGAACATATGTTGGCTGATCATCTTTGGAGTACCCAAAGTGTCTGAAAGCAGAAGGTGTCTTGTGAATAGTATTCTCCAGCAACGTGGTCTACAGGAGTGCGTCACTTAACGATGGGCATACATTCTCCTATCCCCATTGTTATGTGATTAGGTCATTAAGTGAATATTCAGTCCAATCTCTTGCCTTTGTTGTGTAAACAGACACTCCCTGCCAGACACTAGCTGGCTGCATAGGCTACTGGAGATGGATTGCCTCTTCTTTACATTAAGAGTCTCTCTGTTGTGTAAACAGACACCCTGCTGCAGGCTATGGGACACATGATTGCCTCATTAAGAGCATCTTTATTGTGCTTTGGCAACTATCACATACGTGGTCCATTGTTATGCAAATGGTTGTTAAGTGGCAGACGCATGTGTATTGCCTTTTAAAACCTCCTTATTAGGACATAATAGGATCGGGTTCAGACCCAGTGTCCACATATCCCGTTGCCTCTGGATGGGGAAGCCCACTGGGACTGTGGGGACGGGTGTTTGCCCGTAGCCACAGTTTCAGCTATTTGCGGGGGGAATGGTTCCAGAATAGAACCCCTGTGGATAAGGGGACATTATTTTAATGACATTGTTGGTCAATATAGAATACATTCAGATTGGTGAATAAAGTGAAGTTCTGCCTTCATTTAAAGCAGGTGTGCCTAAACCCCAGCCCTGGGGCCATTTGCAGCCCTTGAGGACTCCCAATCTGGTCCTCAGGGAGCCCCCAGTCTCCAATGAGCCTCTGGCCCTCTGGAGACTTGCTGGATTCAACTGCTGGCCTGATTCAACTGCTTTCAGCATGACGGCCAACTGTTCGACCTCTCACGTAAGCTGTGGGACGAGGGCTCCCTCCACTGCTTTCTGTATCACATCTGTGATGCAGCAGCGGCAGCAAAGGAAAGGCTGGCCTTGCTTTGTGCAAGGCCTTTAATAGGCCTTGAGCTATTGCAAGACCTTAATTCATTCATATAATTTCCATCTAATATGTTCATTTACATAAATTTATTTAAATTTGAAATGTAAATTAGTTCTTTTTTCGCAGCCCCCAACACAGTGTCAGAGAGATGATGTGGCCCTCTGTTTGGACACCCCTGATTTAAAGAATCATATGAGATAAGCTTAAGTTTTCAAATATACCAGTTATAACACACACAAACTAATTTATGTTTGTGTTGGCATTCCTTCCTTGTTAATGTTGCATTGATATGTGTGTGTATTTTAATAAATAAGTGTGTGCATGCACATAGGTGTTTAAATATACATTTCATTATTATTCTTATAAATTTAATGCCCTGCCATTCATCTCAAAAGCCCTCAGGGTAACTTTTAAGTACTACCACAAGAAAATATAAGTTGTAGGAGCATACATTTGCAGAAGAGGGTAGAAAAGGACTTTTTTCTTTCTTTCACATGTTGCACAAACACATGCTTTGCTATACTTAAACAGCTCTTCTGCTGCCATGCCATCATCTTCAGGATTAATGACTGTAGTAAGATTGTCACCACGTTTCTTCAAGAGCCACTTCTGCAAAATATCTCATTTGCCCTCAACCGCGTGTCTACCAAAAGGCAGTTGAGAAAGCAATGGATAATTGAGGGTAAGCTAGTGTACCTTCATATAAGCTCTGTGAGCCCAATCCTATGCTTGTCTACTCAGAAGTAAGTTCCATTATAGTTAATGGGGCTTACTCCCTGGAAAGTTTGGATAGGATTGGGCTGTGTGCCTCTTATCACATTAGTCACATGGGGTCAAGATGCCTCAGATGTGGGGTAGCAGCAATTTACAATAATGAAAAACATTGAAGACCACAGTACTAGAGCAATACCAGGTAAAGCGGGAGCCTTCTGGTATACCCCATCAGGTACCAGGAGATTGTGTCCCAGTCCTGCTCAGGTTCTTGGCAATTGTGCTAAAATAGCTTTCACTACTGCCAGGCTTCATGGTAATGTTTTCTCTTTTTGCTAATAAGAAAATTTGGTTACACTGAACAGTGCTGAGAAGGTGTACTGGAGGCAGGGAGTAGGCTGCGATAGGGGCAGGGAGTGTGTGGATAGGGTCCCAGGAGGGGAGAGGGATCAATAGTGGGTCCTCTATTTATTTATTTATTTATTTATTTATTTTATTTATTTGGGGTTGTGGCATGAAGAAGGTTGAAGACCACTGGTCTAAAAACATGTGATAGAGGAGTGATGGCAGCATCTACTTAAAAAAAAGAAGAAGCTCAAAATGCGAACATTTGCACATGCTTCAAGCAATTCTCTGTATTGTGGCCATTATGATGATGTTGGTATACAGATGGAAAACTGAGGAAGGAACAGTCTACCCTTAGCCACATTTCTCATTCTCAAATGAGAAGGCACCTATTTTTGCTGCACTGCCATTTCTCACAGACCCAAGCAAGCAAAATTCTACCTCTCAATGCTTAAAGGGCAGGCAGAAGTTTGCTATAAGTGGGACATGCTTCCTAATCAGAGACCTTTGAGATGTGTTCTCCCTAGGGAACATTGTGCCATGGAGAGTTGGTAATCTGCTTATTTATTTAAAAGTTTTATACGCCATGGCTGTCCCAAGAAGGCAGCTGTCATTATCACCTGATGGCTCCCAAGTAAAATAGTAACTGCAGGAGGGGGTGATTTGGATGATAACTGCTGCAGGTGCAAAGGATTAGAGAAGCCATTTTCAACCTCTGTGCCATAGAGCATTGGTGTGCCACAAACTGTCTGCAGATGTGCCGCGGGAGTTTGGGGTAGGGTCATATATTAGTAAGGCCACTGGGGGATGTGAGCCCATGACCAGCAGCACAGTGTGCCTTGACAATTTTAGCACTTTCTCAGTGTAACATGAGATGAAAAGAGTTGAAAAATATCACTGGATTAGAGTCTTCTCCTGCTGAAGTCCCAATCTGGATTTCTCCCCCTGCCCCGCTGTTTCACACATGAAAAACTAATCACATCAGCGTAAGCATAGCAGTAGTTTTCAGCTGGTACCAACTCTGACATTCAAATTTTCAGGACAGGTTCTGTCAGAAACGGGTGTAAGAACATGGAAATAAAAGTTGAACAACCTTTAGCAAAACAAATGCCACACAGTATTTAAGTAAATTGGCTGAATGCTTAAACGTGTTTAATTTTGGAATCATCTGCACATTTCAAATAATCTACAAGCTGAAACAGCTGAAGCATAAAATGTGTTTGAAACTGAACAAGTTTAAATACTGAGTCAATTTTGTCACATATGTGTTTGCATATTAAGGCATTAAAATGAATCCCTGCTCAAATATTGAGTGATGAAGAAAGAAATGCACTGGGAGAAAAGTGATTAACAATGGCTAGTAAAATTGCTTAATATCTAAATGCCAGAAAAACCTCACAGTTTGTTATTTAATCATAGTAAGGCGGCTAAAGCAAACCAATAAGAGAAAATAAGCCTCTGTAGCTGCAGGACTTGGGCGGAAGAGCTTGATATCAAGGAACACTGAAGGGTGAAAGATTCTGAGTCTTCCCGCTGACCAGTGAGCTCTGAGATGCTGGCTATAGTTCTCAGTTGAGAATCAGGAACTGGAATCTAGCCTCTCAGCTATGAATCAGGCTCAATAAGGAGGTGGGGATGCTTGCTTGATCCCTCCAGTTTCCAAAAAAGAACTTGATACACACTGACACGGAGCAAATTTCTATTTGCACTTGAATATCCAGATTTAACTATTAGAGGAACCTTGGACACAAAGTACTAGCCACAATTCAAAGACATTCTTAACAGTAAGGGCGGTTCAGCAGTGGAACCAAATACGAAGGCAGGTAGTGGGTTCTCTTTCACTGAAGCCTCTTCAAGCAATGGCTCAACAGGCACTAAAGGAAATCCAGGAGGATTGCTGGAGGATTTCCTGCTACAGACAGCAGGTTGGACTAGATGACCTTCTAGATCACTTCCAGCTCTATGATTCTATGAACTCCATAAGCTCAAACAAGAAGCTTCCACTGTACCACATATCAAGGCCATTTTGGAACATTTTGTTAGATTACTCTGCACAGGATTCTGTTGTTCAAAGAGAAAAAGTCATTCAAGAATCCACTAGGGAACACCCAAACGCTGGTCTGAAGCTGCTCTTTACACCCTGACCACTAGTCCCAATTTGTGTAACATTACTTCCAGGGATGCTATGCAACCACTCCAGGCTAGTAACAAAAAGCTGCTTGCAGAGCTGGCTGGAATGCACATTACAGCAATAATCTTTTCCCTGTTGAATTTCATGAATATGTCTGATGCTGATGAGGATATGCACCCCCATTGAGGGTCACTGAAAGCAAAGAGTAATTAGAGCCAGACAAAGGTCAGACTCTTTCCATGATTTATTCCATCAAATCTTCCCTTTAGCACGTAACCTAATGATCTGCACTTCAGAAGGAGAATGGAAGTTGAGCATCTTTGTTTTATCTAGTGCACAACGAAACTGGTACTGCAATCCAAAAACATCCAACAACATGTGTGTTTTGATAATTTGTTATAAGTATTAGTATGGATAACTTTCCCTTGGCACCCTATCACATACAAAATGGCATACATGTGTGAGATAAAATAACTTCTCTTTAAAGGTTGGTGGGACGGGACCCACACATACATACACTATCACCATTGCTGCTTTCACATCCTGAATGGGTTAAATTGCCATGGTTACCTCTTCCATATAGTTAGACCTTGAATTGCATCTCTATTTCACTTTGGTTTTCCAGGCACAAAGTTGAACTCTAGACAAATTTAGGAAGACTTTTCATCAAGATATTGATGTGTCTCCCCACCCTGCTCAAAAAAAGCCCTTTTGAGTTTTGTTAATGCCTCCAGCTTCCTTCTGTGCCTGCCTAAACCAACAGTTGCAGCAAACCTCCAAATCAACAGCCTTGTCAGAAGGAATAATCTAAAATTAATGTGCGCTTGTCGACACGTATTACCATTCCTGACAGGGACGCTTTGCCTGCACTGGCTACAAACTGACAATCTTTCAGAAGCTGTTTGTTCATTGCCAAGGTCTAACGGCTGATAGAGAGCAGAGATAAAACAGGGAGTCTGATTTCAAATGATAAGCACAATGGTTCCTGACATGTAAGACTCTAAGTGAATTCTCCAAAGCTTCTCAGACTGCTTACTTTTTTTACCCTCCTCTCCTTGTTTGCTTTATTCTCACTGGTGACTCTTATCTCATTTATACAATCCACTCAAAAGAACCATCTAGATCGGTTTTCAACAACTTGTATTCAACACCCTCAAAACATCACTTGCAATGACTGAACATGAATAATCAAAAATATGGTAACTCGGATGGTACAGTCTGGATTTTCCACTTTATGTATTATGTTTCTACTTCTTTTTTGATTTCAAAGAAATATTTTCTGGTCAACAACAAAACACAGCTGAACCACATATATGCTGCACTGCAAAAACATGGACACCATCCAAGCAAATAGAATTTCAGCTACTGTTGTGGATGGGGACAAAGAGTTAACACTATATGCTGATAAACAAATCAATTACACAGTTTTAAAATCTAAAGGAATAATGGCCTTTTTGCATTAATATGAAATAAACAAAGATAAAATTGCATCTTTATGATCACCACAGGTTTGATCTTTCTGAAATTTAATCATGAACTCAACCACTGTTGTCAAGCATTTATAAAGTGGAAACCACAGTGATGTTTTGCTCCTTATTTTCAGACTTCTACTGATATCATTACCATAATCTCCCATATCAGTGAGAAATTTCCCAGTTCTTTTGCAAAGCAATGTACAGTTGTCTGGAAACAATAGGACTATGTATACAGTAAATTCATTGTCCCCAAATTCTTGGGCGCTGCCTTGCAAAAGAAGATCTCGCCTATACTATTGACAACAGTGCTATTTCTTATGGGACCATCAGAAGTAAGAGGGTGTGTCTACATTGCAGACTTTAGCAGCAGCAGCATCTGATTATTATTAAGAAGAATAAAAGCACTTCACCAGGGATGGGAACTCAAGTCAGGTGACTCAAGTCTGAGGTGCAAAAACACATGTTTTTGATGACTTATTTACACTGGAGCCACCCGTGTTGATGACTAGGGCATTGACTCGAATCTGATGCCACTGACTTGGTACTCGATCCCCACACAAGCAGGCTGGAGTCTGCCTGTGTCCAGGTGTGCTTGTTTACTTTTTTTGCAGTGTGAAAGACCTTGTGGGGCCATCATTCAGACCAGGCAAACAGCAGGGAGGCAGGGAAGGGTTAATGTTTTGCTTCTACATCGAGCAGGGAGGAGGCGGGATTGGGCTCTCTTTACTGTATGTAAAGGAACAGATGATCATTGGACAAATGCTGGGCTGTTTGGATGAGAGAGGGCAGAAGGAGGATCCCAAGGGGGCTCTTGCTTTAGGATTGGTTGAAACCTGTGGAGGGGGAGGATGCAAGGAAGCAGGGAGGGGGGAGGCAATTTGAAAACAATTGCATTTCCCAACCACATGGCTCCTTTTGGCTCCATTGTTACTTAGGAGCAGGAAGCCTCATTGAACAACTGGTGCAAATGGGACTACTTCTGAGTAGAGCTGCAAAGGATTGGGTCATACCAGTAGGCCTCCCAGGTGCTGCTGGTGATCTTCCTCCATCTTGCCACACACCAGCAGCAGCCCTGTTTTTTTCCACGGAGCTGCAGCGGGCTTTTGAAAGGGAAAGACTTGGGACTCAAGTTTTTTGAGTCACTAAAACGCCCTGGGCAACTTGGAAAGTTCGTCTGTTAGGAGTCAAGTCGCAGGGGGTAGAGACTCATGACTCGACTTGAGTCAAGCTGTGCTGGACTTGCCCATCCCTGCACTTCACACACATGATTTAGATATAACATTTATAATATCCTAATAAGGAAAGGCATTATTCGGCACAATCCAGAGAAGTACTTGTGCTGGCCCAGGAGGATAGCTAATGTGAGTTGGCACAGCCTCGTGAGTTGGCAAGGCCGGCGCACTGAGGTGCACCAGCCTGCATAGGCTGGCACAAGCCTTTACCCCGACAGAGGCACCGAGTCTTGCGTTGGCCGAGCTTGGCTGATGCAAGACTCTGGGGTGGGTGGGGAGGAGGTGGGGAGAAGGCAGGCGGGAGGCATTCTGGGGCACGAGGAGGGTAGGCGTTAAGTGGCCCTGGGGGAAGCCAGGGTGGTATAGTGTTTTGAGAGGTGGACTCCTGGAAGATCCAGGTTCAACCCCCGCCCCCCCCCAGCCATGAAGCTTCTTGGGTGACCTTGGGCCAGTCACTTTCTTTCAGCTTCACCTACCTCACAGGGTTGTTGTGAGGAAAAAAGGAGGAGAGCAGACGTGTACACCGCCCTCAGCTCTTTGGAGGAAGGGCAGTATTAATTAATTAATGCGGGGAGCAGGAAGTGCGGCTGGGACCCGGCGGTTATGCCAGATCCCAACTCCCATTCCCGGAGAGCTTGGAGCGGCTTCAAGTTGCTCCACTCTCCTTGAACTTGCGCCACCTCAGGAGCTGGTGCAAGTCCAAGGAGACTCATAGGGGCCAGGGTACCTTACCCAGAGGTAAGGGGAAAAGTTTCCCCTTACTTCTGGTTGAGCCACTTGGGGCCCATATCCTGCACTGGATACAGTGCAAGCCTCTTGACTTGCCTGTTTCTGCACAGAATAGGATTGTTGTACCCATTGTTGCCATAGTGCAGATGGGAGCTGAAGAGAAGCTTAAGGGGTTTAAGGGTCCCTATTGTGAGTGTATTACAGAAGTAGGATGAAAGCCAGGAACTTTCTGATTCACAGCTTAGTATCCAATCCTACCCTCTGCCATGCTAGCAGCGGTTCTCAAACTCCCAGGCAGTTTGAGAACCCTGGTAAGTCTTTGTGGGGCAAGGCAGCCACCCAATCCCCAGGATTCAATTGCTGTCAGGGACCAAGGGGCAGGGGTGGGCAAATCCAGCATGGCTTACTCAAGTCGAGTCATGAGTCTCCACCCCTACGACTCAAGTTGTTTCCAAGTCATGAAAACGCTCCAGGCGACTCGGAAAGTGCCCCATTAGGACTCTTCCCTAACAGGGCACTTTCCGAGTCACCTGGAGCATTTTCATGACTCAAAAAGACTCGAGTCACGAGTCTTTTTGATACACATGTCTGGTGTGGAAAAAAAAATGGAGCTGCTGGCTGTGTGTCTGTCGGAAATATCTTTAAAAACTTCCCTGCTGTCCCCATCCCATCTGTAAACAGGATGGGAGGGGTGGGACGGACTGCGCGAGAGCAGGGACAGAAGCGGAAAGAGTGTCACGTGCAGCAGCTATGAGGCTTACCAGAACAACCCAATCCTTTGCAACTGCACTCAAAAGTTGTCCCACTGCAGCCAGTCATTTAATGGGGCTTCCCTACTCCAGTTAACAACGGAGAAGCCATGTGATTGAAAAGCGTGATTGCTACAACCCACACTCCTGCTTACCCACCTCCTTTTTCCCTGGGCTTCTCCAGCCAGTCTTAAGGTAAAAACCACTTTTGGCTCCTCCTTCTGCCCACCCTTATCCAAAGAAAAAAAACCAGACCGCCCATCCTTTGTCCAATAACCATCGGTTCCTTTAGAGATGTGCAAGAGGCCTGCTCTTGCCTTCCACCCTCTCACCTGATGCAAAAGGAAAACATTAACCCTTCCCTGCCTCCTGTTGGAACTTCCCTGCTGCTCACCCGGTCTGAAGAGGGGAAAGGTGCAGGGAGGTCTTCAAAAGAGGGGATAAAATCTGGCATGCATGACTGCTGCTGGATCCACCCCATCCTTCCCCAGATACATTTCTTACATTGGAAAGCCCCCTTCCTTCCCCTCCCTGTCCACAACCCACCCCCACCACTGACCTGCTAGCACGGGGGATCCAGGAAGGCTCCTGCCTCATGGCCAGTACCGCTCGCCATTTCTAGCAGTGGCTAAGTAGCATACTATAAAGCATCATGTTTTGCAACTCAGCAAGTTGAGCTGCACTGCAAGAACACTAATCAGTGCACAGTCTGATGATAGGATTGGGCTGTTAGTTCCTTACACACAAATCTATGCTTGTCTACTCAGAAGTAAAGCCCACTGAGTTTAATTTACTTCCAGGTGTATAGGCTGTGTATAGAGTTGCAACTTTATGGCCCAATCCTATCAAGACCCAACAGTGGTGAATCTCATGAATCACCACTATAACTCCCAGAACAACAGCGCAAAAGTCACTTCAACATTGTGCAGGATAGGCAAGCCCATGCAAACGGCCAGAGGCCCTATGTGGGTGATACTGACCCACAGAACCACCCCCATCCTCCACTAGAACAGGTAGGTCAGCGGTGGGGGTGGTTCTGGAAGGGCTCGGGGCAGAACAGGTGGCCTGGGATGGGGGTAGGAGGGAATGGTAGAGGAAGGATATTGGCAGCAGCTGCGTGCGCCTAGAGCCAGTCCCTTCTTCCTGGCCCAGACTTGCCCACTGAGTCTCCTCAGCTAAATATACCAGCTAAATAGTCTGAGGAAACCCATTGGAGGCCAGGTGACCTATGGAGAAGTAAGTAACAAAGATATTTATTAAACCTCTCCTTGATTGTCTGGTCACATCCCAACAGCATGCAGCATATGCCGCCTCAGAAGGGCTGTGTTCTAAGGATTTGTGGGGTCCAGGATTGGGCCCAAATCACTACAGAATCAGATTTACGCTGGATGAATAGTCAACTCCATCTACACCAAGAACTCTGATTCTGTGATATGGGTTAAGGATTTCTAATGTAACTGTTAGTGCTCACATCAAACTACAGTTTGTAGGATTGCATTTAGAAAACTATGACAGGTAACCAGATACAAAACTGATTTACATTTGCAGTGTAGACAGACCTAGAGAGGGCTTATATCCTGTGATGGGTTTATGTGCTGGAGGCCACAGGAAATGCCATCCACTCTGCACTAACTGCATAAGAAATTGCCATTGGCATCCCAGTGCACAACAGTGCCTTATGCTCACATGAGCCATGGCTGGGTGGTTTTCAAGTGTGTATAAAGCACCATCTGTTCTGTATTGATTTGTGCCAGATGGAAAAAGCATATTATGGATGGAAGAGGAGGAACTGAGGCTAGTGAAGCTAAATACTGATGCTTTATTTCCTGATAACAGAGAGATGGATGCCTTTTTTCCCTTGTTGCCTGCAGTGACTCCTGAGTGGTCCAAAATAGTCCTAACTTTTCAAAATCTGTCGCTGAGAAATGCTGCTTGTCTTTACCAATACCCTGAATACATGACAGGCTGTTTGACCATGTTTGCTGCCTCCAGCAGAGAGCTCTAAGCTTAGCCTTCTAGTATCTTCCTCTTGGTTGGAGCACTGAGCCAAACATAGCTTCAGCAGCTGATGCAGGGCGATGGACCTCTCAGTGAGTTGCCTGCGGTCACAAAGGACTGCTGAGCAACCATAAAAAGAACAGTCCACGTGAGAGTCAATTCAATCAGCTTGGGTTTAATTCAACTGGAAGAAAAGGAATAAATAGCGAGCTGGTGTAGAGTGCTAGCCAGGAAGTCTCCACTTCAGATCTCCTTCTAGCCTTGAACTCACTAGGTGGCCTTAGGCAAGACATCAATTCTCAGCCTCAGTCCTCAATGTGCAATGCGGATGTAATATTGGCTGAATAAGTCTCTTGAGATAATGTACGTGAAATGCTTTGAACATTTAAAGAGTCTATATACATTTTAAGTATTAGTGTTAACAAGTAAGCACAATGTAAAGTAACCAACTGCCAGCTGTCCTTGGTGCTTTGTATACTATTAAAATTCTCCTTGAACCAAGCTTAGAGCTTGCCCACGGAATATCCGGTTTCATTGTTATTGAACTATATTGCAAGTTTCATCATTCTAACCTGCAAAATGCGTAAATAAAGAAAAATATGAGACAGACTGCAATCCTAACCACACTTTCCTGAGAGTAAGCCCCATAGAAAAAAATAGGACCTACTTCTGAGTAGAGCTGGTTAGGATTGTGCCCTAATGCCCAAATCCTAACCAACTTTCCAGCACTGGCATAGCTGTTCCAATGGGACGTGTGTTGCATCCTGCAGTTGGGTGGCAGTCACGGAGACCTCCTCAAAGTAAGGAAATGTTTGTTCCCTTACCTCGGAACTGCATTGCCCTTATGTTGGTGCTGGAAAGTGGGTTAGGATTGTGTCCTAAGTGCACTATGATACCAGAGATTACAGCATTGCAGAAATATGTTGTGCATATTTCTTAATTCACAACACAGCAGCCATTGATACATCTAAACGCCAGCTAAAGGACTTCCAAGAAAGAAGAGTGGCACATATATTAGGAGAAGCTGCCAACTGGTAAACATCCACATTAATTTTACCAAAGCTAGTATTTCACTGTACGCATGTCACCCTTAATTTAATACTGCATGCAAACTGGATTACGGATTCTGACATGACAAGAAGCTAACAGTATCAACAGACCCTTGAATTAAACAAATCATCTGAAGGAGCAGTTACAGAGCTGACAGAAGAGACTTCCTCATAATAAACTGCACACCTAATTAAAGGAATAGAAAAAATAGCAGAAGTTAGAGAGTGTGTTTCATTACAGGGGGATAAAACACATCAGGCTTTGTCACTGTCATAAGCGCAGAAACCCACATTTTGGGGCATTGCATCCTAGGCATTTATGTGCACATAGTATATAGAAAGTGTTGGTCAGGGGAGGGGGGGGAAGGTACATGGAACTCTTGCAATGGGGATGCTGCCCAAAATGGTTTCTCAACAGCAACTGAATCCTCTTCCACCATTATATCCATACACAGTCTCCATGTGTATTTTGGCCATTTTGTTGCAAGTCTTTCACCCTTTTCTTCTCTGTGGTTACTGAGAATGAAGTTAGTGCATGGTGAAGACTCACAACATGATTGTTCCTACCCCCGTGCCATAGTAGGAAGGGGGTCATCAGGGCAGCAGCATTTTAGCAGCATATATTTGGCAAAAGAAAGACGTGCTTTGGACCTCACAACAGACCCCATAGACAGGCTCAAGACAAAGCTCAAATATATATTCAGCATGGCATGGTTAGGTCACAGGAGTTTGGCAAACACGTTTAACTTTCTGAGAACATACATGGCATTTTTTTGCCAATTTTCTTATGGCAAATTTACCTTCTAGGAAATGCAATAGTTTCAATAGGTTCAATAGTCTCAATAGGGTATTGAGAACAAAACGGCTAGTATTATAATGCCATTGTACAAATCTATGGTAAGGCCACACCTGGAGTACTGTGTCCAGTTCTGGTCGCCGCATCTCAAAAAAGACATAGTGGAAATGGAAAAGGTGCAAAAGAGAGCGACTAAGATGATTACGGGGCTGGGGCACCTTCCTTATGAGGAAAGGCTACGGCGTTTGGGCCTCTTCAGCCTAGAAAAGAGGCGCTTGAGGGGGGACATGATTGAGACATACAAAATTATGCAGGGGATGGACAGAGTGGATAGGGAGATGCTCTTTACACTCTCACATAATACCAGAACCAGGGGATATCCACTAAAATTGAGTGTTGGGAGAGTTAGGACAGACAAAAGAAAATTTTCTTTACTCAGCGCGTGGTCGGTCTGTGGAACTCCTTGCCACAGGATGTGGTGCTGGCGTCTAGCCTAGACGCCTTTAAAAGGGGATTGGACAAGTTTCTGGAGGAAAAATCCATTATGGGGTACAAGCCATGATGTGTATGCGCAACCTCCTGATTTTAGAAATGGGTTATGTCAGAATGCCAGATGCAAGGGAGGGCACCAGGATGAGGTCTCTTGTTATCTGGTGTGCTCCCTGGGGCATTTGGTGGGCTGCTGTGAGATACAGGAAGCTGGACTAGATGGGCCTATGGCCTGATCCAGTGGGGCTGTTCTTATGTTCTTATGTTCTTAATAGTTAAAACTGGTTATGTGAACCACAGAAGGACAATATATTAAAGTTTGGGTTTAAACCTTTCAGATGTTTCTCTTCTGTGATTACTTTTAAGACACCCAATTTTTCTCCTTGCTCAAATCTGTCAACTTGTTCTCTGACATTCATCTTTGCTAAATGCAGAATACACTATGGGTGCAATCCTAACCAACTTGCCAGCAACGACGTAAAGGCAATGCAGCTCTGAGGTAAGAGAACAAACATTCCCTTAACTTAAGGAAGCCTCCATTACTGCCATCCAACTGCAGGATGCAGCACAAGCTCCTTTGGCACAGCTATGCCAGTAATGGAAACTTGGACAGGATTTGGGCCTTAGTCTTATACTAAAAAAACACATACCCTAATTAGGGGACCAAACAGCTATCCAGTTCAACCAGAGGGGACAAGTCAAAGGAGGCAAGAGTGGCCTGTTGCAATAATAGTAAAATCAGAAGAGAAAAAACTGGATGTTTCTAATGGAGAAATTTGAAACATCCATGAAGCTGAAGACCTTAAATATTAGGTCAAATCTCAAAGGAAAAGAGAAATGCAACATCTAAAATATAAAAAGGTAGAAGAAATGCCTAATTCTTCAGTTATAGGAAAGAAGGCGAAGAACACCAAAACAGGAACTGGAAAGTATTAATAATCCCATGCCTATAGCTACAAGAAATATGAGAAAAAAACCAAGCTGAAAGCAAAACCCTGAAGCTAATGATTAATAAGATGGAAGTCAGAAGACACAGAATGAAGCACAGTATATCAAAGAGAGCTGCCTAAATGTGACATTGCAAAGTCTTCTTATAAACTCCTAGGGTTCAGGCAGCTTACATTGCTTTCAACTGAAATCTCAGGTTAGAGCATGACTACTGTGTATCTCCTGTTTCTACCAGTAGTATAGGAAGTTCATGTGGTGCCCAGGGTCCATACATTTTTGACACCCTCCCCATTTTCAGTATTAGTCATGATATGAAATTAATAATAATAATGGCCAGAGAAGAAGTGCAGACAGTGAACATTTTCGTTTTTGAACTTACATATAATAGGTTTCACATATGTAGTGAACATTAGAGATCATAACCCAAAACAAAACAGGAAACGAATGCAGCGGGCTTGTGGTCTATCATACGTACATACAAAAGCAGTTTTGTTGTAATATAGAAGAAAGGAAAAACACACATACATTTATGAAGAATACATTTGGTTTTCTGAAATGCTTGCAACAAGCTACTTATTCCCAGTGGTAATCCCAGTGTAACCCACTTTTTGTTACATAAGGCAGTTGTGTTTTCCTTTTAAGGGTTTTTGGCTGTAACTTTTGATAGAATAGAGGTATTTCAACACAGTTTGTTTCATTGTATTCTGCATGAAATTGTGGTTGGCAACCTTCAGTCTCGAAAGACTATGGTATAAGACTACAGCACCAGGTATTCCCAGGTGATCTCCCATACAAGTACTAACCAGGCCTGACCATGCTTAGCTTCAGAGATCAGATGAGATCAGGCATGTGCAGGGTAACAGTTGCTGTTACACACTGAATAATATAGAACATGAGGGTATTATTCAAAAATAAATGTAAGAAAGTGATACGGGAGGCCAAGCGAGACTGTGAGGAACACATGGCCAGCAACATTAAGGGGGATAATAAAAGCTTCTTCAAATATGTTAGAAGCAGGAAACCTGCCAGAGAAGTGGTTGGCCCTCTGGATGGTGAGGGAGGGAAAGGGGAGATAAAAGGAGACTTAGAGATGGCAGAGAAATTGAATGAGTTCTTTGCACCTGTCTTCATGGCAGAAGACCTCGGGCAGATACTGCTGCCCGAACGGCCCCTCCTGACCAAGGAATTAAGTCAGATAAAGGTTAAAAGAGAAGATGTTTCAGACCTCATTGATAAATTAAAGATCAATAAGTCACCAGGCCCTGATGGCATTCATCCAAGAGTTATTAAGGAATTGAAGAATGAAATTGCTGATCTCTTGACTAAAATATACAACTTGTCCCTCAAAACGGCCACAGTGCCAGAGGATTGGAGGATAGCAAATGCCTATCTTTAAAAAGGGAAAGAGGGGGGGACCCGGGAAACTATAGGCCAGTCAGCCTAACATCTATACCGGGTAAGATGGTGGAATGCCTCATCAAAGATCGAATCTCAAAACACATAGACGAACAGGCCTTGCTGAGGGAGAATCAGCATGGCTTCTGTAAGGGTAAGTCTTGCCTCACGAACCTTATAGAATTCTTTGAAAAGGTCAACAGGCATGTGGATGTGGGAGAACCCGTGGACATTATATATCTGGACTTTCAGAAGGCGTTCGACAAGGTCCCTCACCAAAGGCTACTGAAAAAACTCCACAGTCAGGGAATTAGAGTGCAGGTCCTCTCCTGGATTGAGACCTGGTTGAAGGCCAGGAAACAGAGTGGGTGTCAATGGGCAATTTTCACAATGTAGAGAGGTGAAAAGGAGTGTGCCCCAAAGATCTGTCCTAGGACTGGTGCTCTTCAACCTCTTTCTAAATGACCTGGAGACAGGGTTGAGCAGTGAGGTGGCTAAGTTTGCAGACGACACCAAACTTTTCCGAGTAGTGAAGACCAGAAGTGATTGTGAGGAGCTCCAGAAGGATCTCTCCAAACTGGCAGAATGGGCAGATGCATTTCAATGTAAGTAAGTGTAAAGTCATGCATACTGGGGCAAAAAAAATCAAAACTTCACATATAGGCTAATGGGTTCTGAGCTGTCTGTGACAGATCAGGAGAGAGATCTTGGGGTGGTGGTGGACAAGTCGATGAAAGTGTCGACCCAATGTGCGGTGGCAGTAAAGAAGGACAATTCTATGCTTGGGATCATTAGGAAAGGTATTGAGAACAAAACGGCTGATATTATAATGCCATTGTACAAATCTATGGTAAGGCCACACCTGGAGTATTGTGTCCAGTTCTGGTCGCCGCATCTCAAAAAAGACATAGTGGAAATGGAAAAGGTGCAAAAGAGAGCGACTAAGATGATTACGGGGCTGGGGCACCTTCCTTATGAGGAAAGGCTACAGCGTTTGGGCCTCTTCAGCCTAGAAAAGAGACACCTGAGTGGGGACATGATTGAGACATACAAAATTATGCATGGGAAGGATAAAGTGGGTAGAGAGATGTTCTTTACACTCTCACATAATACCAGAACCAGGGGATATCCACTAAAATTGAGTGTTGGGAGAGTTAGGACAGACAAAAGAAAATATTTCTTTACTCAGCGTGTGGTTGGTCTGTGGAACTCCTTGCCACAGGATGTGGCGACGGCATCTGGCCTAGATGCCTTTAAAAGGGGATTGGACAAATTTCTGGAGGAAAAATCCAGTAAAGGTTACAAGCCATGATGTGTATGTGCAATCTCCTGATTTTAGAAATGGGCTGTGTCAGATGCAAGGGAGGGCACCAGAATGCAGGTCTCTTGTTGTCAGGTGTGCTCCCAGGGGCATTTGGTGGGGCTGCTGTGAGATACAGGAAGCTGGACTAGATGGGCCTATGGCCTGATCCAGTGGGGCTGTTCTTATGTTCTTATCACATTCGTGTTTTAATGTGGGGAGGTTTGCATGCTGGCGAGAGGCAGACAAAGCAACAAAAAGTTCTTGATTGCAATCTAGCTAGCTTAAGCTACTTACATTGCTCATGGAATCTCCAGAGCAAGTAGGTGCTTTATTCTGAGCTACCAAGAAATGGGTCACTCAGGCAGAGAACAATGCACACTTCCTGTGGGCTGTAAAATATATAACTTTGCTTTGATGATGTCAACAAGGGTCTAATCCTATCCAACTACGATGCGGCCCTGAGTAAGGGAACAAACATTTCTTTACCTTAAGAAGGCCTCTGTGACTGCCCCCATCACTACAGGTTGCAGTGCATGCCCCATTGGCATGGCTGCATCACCACTGGAAAACTAGATAGGATTGGGCCCCAAGTTAATGGTTGGAGGAGTGGAACCCACCTGGTCTCTCCATTCCAAACTCTTGACCTAAATGGACAGGTTTGGTTGTCCAATCACTAAGCACATTCCAGTCCTGGGGGGGGAGGGGTTCGCTATTCCAGACAGGAAGGAAAGCTGAATCCAGAAACAATACACGTTTGGGGAATAATAGAGTTTCCAAACAAAGGCTGTTTGCAATGGATGCCCCAGCAGCTTTTTGGCTGCTGAACCTGCACAGGTGCTCCCGGGGAGTAAAACATGTTCAAAAATATATGAAAATAGGCAAAAAATCGGAAGAAAGTGCATTCATTCCAATTGCATAAGGGTTCAAGACAACCATAGAGTCTACTTGTGGTAACTATAAGGGGTAATTGTCTGAAACTCTATCAGCACTCCAGAATCCTGCTGCCCCTTTCATAGGAACAAATACCTGAGTGACTAAGAAGTGAGTATAAATGCAGCTTCTCCAACCTCCCACCCCAGCTGGTAGAGAAATCACTATTGGGGCAGCAGGCAGCACATCTAGTTAGGACAGTCAGCATCTAGTATAGAATAGTGGCAGTGATCCCGTTTGAACATACACAGTTGATGCGAGTAGGATTGCCACCATTGCCACCATTGCCACCTGGAATTAGAGCCCCACCAGAAAAAAACATGGTGGCAATCCTAAATTGGTTGATACATACCTAAGGGCAGTCTGAACTGATGGTGTTATATACTATCCATTATGCCAGTCTGGTACTTTCTACTTTTTTAGTGGCTCCTGTAATAAATATGGGTTTTGATCAGCCCATAGGTTAGCTCTTGGTGCTTAAGAACCTGCTCTTAGTTTGAGTGTTGCTCCTGTTTCAAAGAGTTGAGATACTTTCCTGAAACTATTAAGGACTACATTCGTAGCAATTGAGTACTAAAGCCAATTTATCATGGGAGCTGTGCATTCTGAATGCACCCTTAGCCTTCACATGCAAAGTCTTTTTGAAGAAGTTTTTCTGTTTAGGAGGAATGACCAGGGAATTTCCACAACAGAGGAAGAAGAATTTCAAGAAGTGACAACTTGCCTGTAGTGAGCAAACTTAAAATATGTAGCAACTCTTTGGCACAAGTGATCCTGGAGGGGTAGATTCGTTCCTGAAGTTTGTCTCAGAAGTTTTTCTGCATATATTAAGAGTTGCCTAGGGTCAATTTTAACTGAAGTATGCTGAATTTGCTCACTTTTTAAAAAAGGATTCATGCAAAAAGTTCAGCTGCACTTTAGGTTGTGTTTTTGTTATACCTGAACTAATTTTTGCCAAACACTTTTATCTTCTGAGGTGAATATCCCCAACCAAATATAACAGGAGAATTCTCCAGGGTTCACATCACTGTTTAGAATGAGAAGTATGGAGTTATTTCCCCCAAATTAAATATCACAAGGCCCTCTTATTATTCTGACTCACCTCTCACATGGAAATTATTTGACATAAATCCCAAATGAACCTTTTATCTCAAAGCAAACTCACGTTGTTAGCACTTAAAAATTAGGAATTGATTATTCTTGCATTTGCGTGTGATAAACCCACCAGTATTCTGCTACAGTTTATTACATCATAAGGGTAAGAATACTTCTGGTAGGATTGTGAGGAACATCTCCCCCCCCCCCCACATTTTGCTTATGTTATTGAAACTCCTCTTGAAATTCTTTGTCCCCCAAACTTTACTGTATATGCAAAGATTGGGGGCAATGCAAACTTTTGGTGAAGCAAACTACCTTATCAACCATAGCATTCACATTAAAAATCTAAGATACAATTCTGGAAGGGGGATCTGAAGTTGGTGGATATCCAGCTCTGAGATCTGGCTCTGCGAAACCTTTTATTGAATATAAGTAGGTGATTCCAGCACCCCTTAGGAAATAAACTTTGTGATATCTAGGTAAAGTCTAGCCACCTATACAAGAGATACAGAAGCTGCTATTCCAGTGGTTCCCAACCTTTATGCAAAGATAAGAGAATTACTAAGTGTGTGCAAGGAATGTGAAGGAAGTGGCAAGTCAGTAACGACAGCACTTCCAGGATTGCACTGCTGCTGATAAAAAGGGTTTTTCATGTATCTGGGGGTTGCTATGGTCCTTGGGAGGGTGTGGGGGGCCTGCAGCCCACTCTCCGGACATCCCCACACTTCAGAATGTCTCCCTGAAACTATTGTGACCCACTTCAATTTTGCGACAAAAACCGGAAGTGGGTTGCGATCACTTCAGGAAGCTATTCTGAAGTGTGGGAAGGCCTGCAGAGGGGGCACAAACCAACCCCCCCCCCACACACACACAGCCCCAGAGGTATGTGAAAACCCCTTTTTCTCAGTGGCGGCACAATTCTGGAAGTGACATCGCTACCATCATCACCATCCCTACCATCCCCCTTTAAGGGAAAAAGGAGTGTTTCTGGTAGCGCGCGGGGAGGGGGGGGAGGAATCCACAAACACTGGGAAACACTGTATTATTCTATATGCACTTTCCTTAGAGTAAGCTCCACTGAAAACATTGTGGTACATAGTATTGTGCTATGTAGTATTGTGCTACATATTGTGGTACATTGTATTGTGCTGCACTTCACATTAATGTCACAGAGTTAGGTGTAGTCAGAATAGCGAAGATGTAGTCAGAATAGTGAAGAACAAAAAAAGGCCAAATTGCATCACTGTTTGAATGACCGACTGCTATCACAATATTTCTTGCTTATGTGAAAACAGCAGCTTCTCACCCATAAACTCTCAGTGCTATCATGCTAATAATCATATTAACTGGGTCCTGGTGCCTTATAGTAAAAGCACCGTAAATAACAGCTGTTGTATTAGGACCCTCACAGAAATCTTAGGTGTAAAATGTTTGAAGTATAACATTTAAAGGCTGACATGTTTCTAACCAGCAAGATAAAATGGCTTGACAATATTTCACTATTTATCTATGTTCTTTTCCATAAAGTAATCCAAGTCTTTTACGCTCCTCCCATTCCAGGAAAAAGCATTCTATCTGTCTTTTGCCGATATTGTCAATTGTTGTAAAATAGAACAATCCACCGAATCCATTACAAGTTATAAGGCTGCTAGAATGTCTGTAAGAGAACATTTTATGAAGGACATGATAGAGTAGAAAGACATGCCCTTCACTGTGTAAACTACTGACTTCTTTTTACTCAATAAAATATCTTTATTAGCTTCCACTAGGATGTTCTCAGCAGCGGGGGGAGGGGGTGGGAATACTCCTGGCATGCTTCAAGCAAGGCTGAATGAAATTTATAAACATTTCTTTCAGCAATTCACATTAAGCCGTCATTCTCATTTTGTGAGAGTACTCATATTGGAAAGAAAAGGTGTATTAACTAGATCAGGATTCGAAGTTTGTGATGACTATTTGACAAAGTAAGACCAAGTAAAGGTTTCATATCTGAAATGCCTAAGGGCCCAATCCTATCCAATATTCCAGTGCTGGTGTAGCTGTGCCAGTGGGGTGTGCACTGCATCCTGTGGTGGGGAGGCAGTCACAAAGTCCTCAAGATATAGGAACATATGTCCCCTTACTTCGGGGCTGCATTGCGGTTACACCGGTGCTGGAAAGTTGGATAGGACTGGGCCCTAAATTTCCTAAACTTTTCTCTTATTCATTTGTCTTCATTGTTCTTCCATACTTTTCAAAGGTGTGGAGCCTCTTAGTACTACATTATTTGTTGCAGTTCTACAGTTTCGGTGCTACGAGAAGTAACTTTTCTTTCTGAGATTACATAGGACATATGTTCCCCACAGGTAGCTGTCCCATAGGTGAACACATCATGCAGACCCCAAGGGAAGCCTATAGTCTGCCTGCAGTGTGAACCCAGTTGCTGCATGGCGAGGCTGCAGACCTACTCCTTCCAGTCAGGCCCCTGTACCTTGACACCATGGCAGACAGTGAACCAAGTGGTGTAGCCAGACCTCACTGGCACCTGTTTCCGGAGGGGAGGGAGAGAGTATATGTTTCAGAGACTGAGCTTGGAGGGGAGGAAAGGGGGAGAGTGAGTATATATATTGCCACCCCAGAACTGGATCTGGACTGACATCCATCCAATGGCCATAATATCATGATGCTTTATGTCATAATGACATTGGCTGTGGCAGCCAATGGTCTGTAATACAGGCAGGGAAATACACCATCGAATTGTATCACATGTGGAGGGAGAATAACTAAACATGCAACTGCCACTGTCAGCAGTAGCTTTATGGTTCTTGGAATACATTCTTTATCTCTAAGACGCTTGATATTTGCAGCTTTAGAGATTATCCCATCCGCATCCCTTATTAAAAATGCTGCTTTAAGAACCTCCAGGCCAGTCTTGCCATAGGATCATCTTGAAGCTAAACTTATTCAAGACAGGGATTCAAATATCAAGCATTTATATCCGTTTCAGAGCCTTCTGTTCTTTATTTTGATTTTCCTGAGAAAATGTCCACAAAGCCTCTCAGCGTTTACATAATTCAGGTATAATCCATTTCAGTCTCAGTGGAGAAAGGAACTTGTCTCTGCGACATGTTACAAAATATATTATCTTGAATCCAAGGAGTAGATGAAACAAGGAAAGACAAACTAAGGTCAGTGTCTGTAGCTGGGTTTTAAAGATTTGCTGACACTTCTGCATATCAATTTTGACAACATAAATGGTTAGTGATGCAATTTTATTTTTATGTGATGCTAAGACTAAAGATACAGAAGTAAGAGGTGTATATTGTTCACAGAAGACTTCAATAATAAAAGAAGCATTTTCCCTGAGCTGCAAAAAATAATACACAAACCCAAACATGAAATCATATAAAACCAAAAGCATATTGTGAAACCATCAACTCGGTGTCATTGATAGAAATAAAATGAGAATTTGGTCATTTGTGTTAGGAAAACCTGCTTCCAGTTGATTAGAAGGAGACACGGATTGCCATCTGACATGGATTTCAAGGGCCATATGTATGTTTTGGCTTGAACCTCTCCCCAAGGAATCTGAGGCCAAGGAATGCTTGTTTTACAAGCCACATAATCACAACAGAGAAATTCAAGCAGAAACATTAAATTATCGAGATGGAACTGAAAACAGAGTCATATTTCTGGATTATTTTGAAAAATGATGGCAGAAAGTGGACAGCCATTACAGCGGTTAGTATTTGTGGTTATTGAAGCTATATGGCTTAGGGTCATCATAAAGATAAATTAATTTGCTACTAGAGTGCAGGTTAAGCACTCTGTTGTGGCAAACTGTTCATTTTATTAAACTCACTTTGGCTTATTCTCTGTTTTGGAACACAATATTTTGATGTTGAATTAAATATGCTCTATGACAAGGGCCTGCAAGAGTGAAAGACTGATTTTTATGCCTTTGGCTCTCACATGTAGTCTAATATGATATGCACTTTGTAGGAAAAGCTGACTTTGCAGAGAGGGGTTCTCTCCCCCCCCCATGGCTATGGGTGAATTAGTAGTTATTACTTTGGGCACAATCCTAACAGAATTGTGCCCGAACAGTAGACCTAACAAGGTCTACTCAGAAATAAGTCCTATTTTGTTCAATGGGGCTTACTCTCAGGAAAGTGTGGTTAGGATTGCAGCCTTTGTCTCGGGGTTTGTCTTAGCTTTTCACCACCCAAGTAAATCTCTATTTCTTCCCACTTTGTCATAAGCATTAGAATTGGAGCCTGAACACTCAGCAAAATAAATAGAGACATTAGTATCATCTTACAAAGAGCAAGGGCATTAAAAATAGCATTCAGGTCTCTTTCAGTTTCAAAATGCCCATTGCATTACGTAAGCAAGATGTGACAATCGAAAGGAACCCAAATTATCACATCTTACCCTTCTTTTAAGAAGCACAAATGAAATTCTCACATTTACTTTTTCTTTCAGTTACAACTTCAAATCCACCCAACCCTACAAATGAATAATTAAAAATACAAGGATACCATCTAATTAAGCACTTTGAAGTGCTGTTGATTTCAATGAGAAAGATCAGAACAAGTGTTGAAATATCTTCTGCTGGAATCAGTGGAACTCCAAAATATTTACTTTTGGCTAGATCATTATCACGTCATCAACCTATCTCACTACCCCAAATGTGGAGTTAATATATGTAATAGCGTAGAACTTCATTCCTTCAAGTAAAAGTATGCAGTGAAAGTGCAGAATAACCTTCCAGATGAAGCCATTAACAACCAGCTTACCCTTGTGCTATGATTAATGACTGCAGTTAATTAGCACAGGCCAGCTGAGGATCCAATCCTAAGGACCTCCAGCTCCACTGTGTCGTAAACGTGCCGTAAAGCATGTTTACAGTACCCTGTGAAAAGGAAGCACTGGCACGAGTCCAGCGCCAGTCAGTGCTGAGCCCAGCAGCACAGATGCCACCCAGAGGAAGGTAAGAATCGCTTCATTTTGGAACCAAATGGACACTTGAGAGGATGGGTGGGCCCAACATCAGGCAACAAGTGCACACCCCCCATGGAGAGGCCAGGAAACACTTGGAGTATGGCTGATGGGAGCGCACTACTGCTACTGCTCACTCCCATAGTAAGTCTGTGCTCCTTTAAGTGGTGCCCAGGGCAAATGCCCTGTCTTGCCACACCCTGGATACCTCTGCACTAGGGTGGGGTGACTGCTGTGAGCCTCCCTGGGCATGACACTCCTAGTGGATGACACCTTGTGCCATACCTGAGTCTCCAGCTCTTACTGCATTGTCGCCAAATGGAGCTCTGTGTTGCTTCATGCTGGAAGGGCCATTCCGCCAGTCCTGTGCTCTGGTTGGCTCCAAATGGTGGCAGTCCAGAAGCAATTAGCGCTGATGCAGTGATACTACCATGTCATTACGCCACCCCCAAACTTCTGAAATGTCAGTGAAGTACTGCTGCCACCTCAGGTGTGCTCCGAGGCAGGACCCCTCTAGCATCACTTGAAAAAGTGTCTCTTTGCCCACTTGGCAGGGATAACAATGTTATTCCTACTCCCTTAAGCAACACCTGTATATACAATACGTATATAGTCGGCCCTCAGTATCTGTGGGAGATCTGTTCCAGGACTGCCCCCATAGGTACCCGAATTCCATTGATAATAGAATCTGGGGGGGGGGCCTGTGCAGCACTGTAGTTGTTAATTGGGGGCTGCACCAGTCCTCTAGAGGTCATGTGTGGCCTCCCAGCCTTCTCAGAAGCCTTCTGGATGCAGCTGGAAGACATTTCTTCCATAAATGTATAAATTTCTTAAATAAATAATGTTCAGGAGCTCCTCTATGTCACTCCAACTGCAGACTCGGCCTCCGTGGATAGTCAGATCCATGGATGCCAAGCCAATGGATAAGGAGGGACCACTGTATTTATCAATACAAAACACACACACACACACACACACACACACACACACACACACAGAGAGAGAGGGAGAGGGAGAGGAAAACCAACAAATTACAGAACAGAAAAAGAAAAGGTGGGGTGGGAGGAGAGGCACTGCCAAGTCTGAGATAATTACTGCAGGCTCTAAAAACTTTCCTCTCTTTTATTATTGTAAATCACAAACTTTTTTTTATTGATGCATATTTTATCACAGCACTCTTGCCATATGTGATCTGAAGATTCAGAGCTTGTCCTTGGGGACAGCAGTACTGATGTAGATAATGAAGAGTTCCTTTCATGCTCCTCTCAATGCAGCCACAGCTCCGATTGAAATTAACATCTTCTTACAATGTAACAGCAATTTTCTGCCACAACCAGAAACAACAGCTGCAGAGTTTATCCAGTTATTCCCTTCAACTCTTGCTCCCATTATAGTTTGTAAGATATGTGCTATATACAAGCAGGGTGAAGGGTGCAAAAGAAACATAAAATGTACAAACGTGTGTGTGTGTGTGTGTGTGTGTGTGTGTGTGAGCAAACACACATGTACTTATAGCAGAAGATGCTGTTCAAAAGATACATGTAGTGTCAGTTTCTCAAAAAAGTAAACACTGGAAGATGACTTTAAACCCCATGAGTTCTATGTGGGGTGGCCCTTGAAGATGGTTCAGAAGCTGCAATTAGTGCAGAATTTGACAGCCCAGGTGGTTACTGGAGCTAGGCAGTTTGAATCTGTTGGACCACTGCTTCAGTGACTGCACCGGTTGGCCATTCATTTCCAGGTCCAATTCAAGGTGCTTCTTCACAGTTTGGGGCCAGGTTATCTAAAGGACCGCCTTCTCCCATACATTCCAGTATGATCTCTTGGTCATATGAGGGAGCTCTCCTTCAAGAGCTGCCTTTATCCCAAGTTAGAGGGATGGCAGCACGGGAGTGAGCCTTCTCTATAATGGTGCCACAATTAAGGAACCCCCTAGTGGGGGAATTAAGAACTATCCCCTTCCTCATGGCTTATCGGCAAGGGCTCAAAACATTTCTGTTTAGACTTGTGAGTGTGTGATGTGTCATCTGTCTGCCACCTGTGCCTCTGTACGCCCTTATTTTGTTTTTATTTATTTTTCTACTGTTGTTTATATTGTGGTGTTTATTTGTTTTTGTTTTCTGTTTAAAGTCTAAAATTGTAAGCTGCCTTGGGCATCCCATCCAGTAGAGGAAAGGAGGGGTATAAATTTTTAAATAAATAAATAAAGGAAGGAAGGAAGAATCAGTGTTATTTCATGCTCCCCATTACCATGAGAGGTAGCAAGTTCCAATAAGCCAGATTTCTTTCCAAAAAAGAGAAAAGTTGTGGCACCCTTTGTTATCAAAACTGCTTATTAAAGGTACAGGTGAAGCAGGTGAAACCATGCAGGCTGTCAGTGCTAGTCACCGAGCAGCATCTGTTTCCCCCTGAGCAAATGCTCACCCTCACATTTGCACATGCTTGTGATGCTTTCCACATCAACCCTTGGTGTTGAAGAAGCTCTCAGTCCTTGCTCCTGTCCTGTTTACACTACCTTGCCTTGCGTCACCTCCTCATAAGAGGTTTTCATGTAAGTACTCCTGCAAACAAATTTATTTTTAACATATGAGTTAAAATAAAACAGATTATTATTTAACACAAGCTTTCTAGCTCTTTTCTTTCTCATTAATGTTGACTTGGTGCTCTTCAATCCACTTGAGCAGCTTGTTAAAAAATGCTTCTGTAGCAAATTAGTTGGAATATTCTTAATGGCCAGGTCAGCAGAGAATCTGATTATTTGAGAGTATAGTTTGCACTTTTTTGACCTCATTATGTGGACATAGCTGAATTGGCAATGTTTCTTTTCTACCCATTCTGTCCAACATGTGCTGTAACAGCTTGAGTCATTATGTGACACATTGTAAAACACATTATGAACCCAACAAACAACAGATGAAATCAGGAAAGACAAAGTGAAGTCCGTTTGCTGGAGACCTAGGACTAGATCCAGATCAGAAAACCAATAGATATTATGTTTCAGCCTAAGAAAAAAGAACTAGTAACTGGGTCGTAGCCAGGGAATACGAAGCTGGGTCAGATCTAAAGCACAAAGCACACCTACCAAGCTGGGCTGCAAAGAACAAACACCATCTGGTTCCTGCTGAGGCCTTACATAGGAGGTAGAGTGAAACCAATAGGAAGTGAGATAACAGCAACCAATGACAAATGCCAGAAAGTGATTTTTTTCTTGGTTGTTACTGGGCGGGGGGGGGGGGGATCAGCTGACCAAATCTAAGTATAGAAAGCTTGGAATTAGGCATGAATGTTTGTATGGCTGGATGGTCAGAGCAAATGCGAGGTGCCAGAGGTCACACTCTCCTGTCACCATGTCATAAAAGTAATCTTTGCTTTTAACCATGTTGGTCAAGAACAATAAAACAGATGGTAAAATGGTAAAATGTTGGAATGTGAAGGAAGAAAACTTTTTCACTTGATATTAAAACAAGCGAATTTAAAAAAAAACAAAAAACACCAAAACTTTCTCTTGCTTGACAATGAAGCTGTTAGTGATGAAACTTTCACTTTAAAAAAACCTGAATAATAAAAATGTGTCTGAATAAAAAACATGTATGTGACTTTCCAAAAAGGAAACAGAATTTTACTTAAATACACTGGTGTGATCAACAGGTTTGATGAATAAAGCAAGGATGAAGATTAGCATACCCGAGTAAAGGAAGCACAGTCCCTCTCCTGGGTGGCACAGCCATGTAGCAACCTGACATGGCTTGCAGTCGGCAAGGGAAGCAAGGGGGTGGCAGATTCAGTGTACACCTCAGCTCTGCTGCCACCTCCCTGCAGCCTGCCACAGACAAAAGCCATATTGATCTGCTGTCCACTTGCTAAGAGCAAGCAAGAATCAGATCATCCACTTCCCTCCCCGTGCTCCATCCTTGCATGAGAGTTAAGGTTTAAAGGAAACATGTCCCTTTAAATTTTAAACCCTGTACAAGAACAGAAGCTGGGGAGGAGTAGAGAAGTTCTCCTTCCTCACACGATATTTAAAGGGAATGTGTCCCTTTAAACTTCAAATCCCTTGCAAGGATGGAGGGCAGTGAAGCAAGAAGTTTTGCTTCTTTTTTGGAGGGAGGGTGTGTAATTGACTGTACCCCCCCTGATATAGGTGACAGCACTGACGAGTGGCACTGGGCAGGGGGCCTGGTCCACGTGGTTACAATCTAAAATGCATTACATGTGACATACATGTAACACCCTTGTATGTTCTTGTTTACCTATAGACATGCTTCAGAATAGAAACTTGTGGTTTCACTTTAGGGGTCTAATGGATTGAATTCTACAGGCCAGAATTCTACAGAATTCTTTGTTGTTAGTGCATATGTGCTCACGTATACATTCCAAGGAATCAGACCGGGTGCTGACTACATTGGTGGTACTATGCATGTTGTGAATGTGTACTTATTGTGCTGCCATATGAAGGCCCTTTAAACCAGAGACAAGCTGTGATGGCTGGCAATATTTTGGTAGAATGCAAATGGGCACTGATCTTCTATCCAGCACCATGCGGATGACCTAACAGTCCGAAGTCAATTCTGATCTCCCTTTCAGTCAAATGATTGCTTGTTATCTAGTTACAGGCTGCCTCTCTGCTATAACAGTATGTTTGTAGGGCCACTTCCAGTCTAGGCAGGAAGGCTGAATATAATGCAAAGGACACCAGACAGACAAATGAGAAAGCATTCTCTGCATGAAGGAAAAGCATTCCAAAATGTTCGGCACTTTGTCCAACTGCCAAATTAAAAACCAGTTTGTATTCAACTAAACTGACTCAGTAGAAAAGAAACCAGACCAGGTATTTTCAAATTCTGTCACAGCAAGAGACCCCACATTAGTAATAAGTGTTCTCAGTCCAGTAAAAGGTAACTAAGGGCTCAATCCTATCCAATTTTCCAGTGCCGATGGAGCCATGCCAATGGGGTGTGCTCTGTTTCCTGCAGTGGGAGGACAGTCACAGTGGCCTTCTCAAGGTAAGGAAATGTTTGTTCCCTTGCTTTGGGGCTGCAATGCAGATGCATCAGTACTGGAAAGTTGGGTCTAGTACTGGGTCCTAAGGCAGGACGAAGGCCCAGACCAAACATGTAGAACCTCACATGGGGATGAACATTTTCCATTGAACAACTGTATGATAAGTACTTTATTCACCCTTTCTCCAACCCCCCATGAGTTCTGAAACTTCCAAAGGGGTTGTGAATATATGGTTGCAAAACTCATGTGGTTGTTAATATCCATGAATTCTGAGTCCTCAGA
Source organism: Tiliqua scincoides (assembly GCF_035046505.1). Taxonomy (NCBI): domain Eukaryota; kingdom Metazoa; phylum Chordata; class Lepidosauria; order Squamata; family Scincidae; genus Tiliqua; species Tiliqua scincoides. Next base: position 85,072,450 of record NC_089824.1, read on the forward strand.
AGAAGCAAGACAGCACCCTAGCCTGGCCCCCAGTGGAGGCTTCCTTTACCACAGCTCATCCTCTCCTTTTTTCTGCTTTGAAAGGTAGCCAATTTTCTCCCCCTTGCTTGTAGCAAGTAGGACAGAGCGATGCAGATGTAGACCTAGCTTGAATTTGGATTGAATCTCAGGTTCTTTTGGATAAACTAATGATGGGGGAAACCAGAGTTCCAACTCTCTTTTTCTGTCAGCCGCAAGGGGCTTCCCTGCTATCCAAGGAATCCTTCCTGGAGTGAGGAGTTGTTGAGAGCCATCAACATTTGGCTGTCATCAAAAATTACAGACATGTGGAGCAATTCTGCTAATTTTAGAAAAGCTCAGAGATATGGCTACTAGAAGAACATGGATGCATGTAGGAACAAAGCCAAGGAACCGAGGAGGAACTACATAGTTGAAGAAGGGAAATAGCAGATCTGGGTACTCTAGGACAAGCACTTCTTTGACATCCTTGACCACTTGCTCTGTGTGGAACATGAGGTGGTTGTGTCCCACATGAGTGAATAAGGGGTGGGAAGCAAAGGAGGTGTGCTGCTGCAATGAGAACACAGAAAATGAAGCGGTCTTGAGCCTGGTTTCCATTGTCCCAGAGGCTTCCTCCTCATAGACAAGACCTTCTGCACTGGACAACTTAGGTGATGCAGATAGCCCACTGTTGTTTGAACCATTACAACAGAACAAGGTAATTACTCCCTATCCCCTGTGGACAGTGCTTTGAAAGTGAGTGGGTGGCCAGTTAGTGGAAGTGGGCAGTGATATCTTCCTGGTCTTCTGAATTGTTCACAGTAAATGTTGGACACTGTCTGAACTATTCAAACTGTGCTTTCCTTTGCAGAAATCAAGCAACAGAGACCTCAGATGACTGGGGTGGAGAGGATGCGACATCTGAGGAACAGGCAGAAGCGGCAGCATCTTCAGTTCTCCAGGGAGCTGTTGCAGGCAATCCATGAAATGAGTGACACACTCACAGAGATCCGCAACTGAGCATGGAGAGGCCAGCAGTCAGTGAGCCCTGCACCATATTACCACCAGTCTTGGGACCTTGTCAAAACAAAAGTCCCAGGACATAAGGATGCTGGTTGAGGCTCTTGAGGACACTCAGTGCATGCTGAGTACCTCCATGGAAGGCAGACTGTTATGATGGAAGCTTCTCTGTTCAGGCATGATTTTCCACAAACTGAAGGGGGCAGGAACAGTAGGACGTCATGTCACTGACAGGCTGAACAACCCTCCCTTCTTAACTCATTTTTCAGCACTTGTTTTGTGTGCATTCATAAATAACAGGTAGTTACAACAGCAGTTACACAGGAATAGGCATTTGTTTGTGTGAATTTTCAAGCACCTGTTCTTGCATTGGAATGTAGTAAACACACAATTTAAGATTTATTTTGGAATGTTTATTAAATAGATAACATGGCAGTGAACTGTTTTAAAAATAAAACCTTGCTTGTTTCAAAAAACCTACGTATCTCTTTGAGTCACTGATTAATCCAGCACCACACTGCTGAAGTAGCTCCAGAGTGTCTCTGGGTTTTTTTTGGCAGAAATTGTGTGGATCCAGCAGCACTGCCCACTCTGCCTGTCAATCTACTGGCTCACTTCCCTGGTTCCATTCAGGAAGGTTGTCTTGGGTGACCCTCAATCAATTGGCTTGAACTGGAAAGAACCTCATCTACATGGTCAAAGAACAAAGCATGGCAAAAGGACTTCCCTATTAAAGTTGGACCATACAATCATGTACTATGCCTGTAGCTGGCACATTTGTTGTGAGACAGATTTGCCAAACTGAAAGTAGTTAACAGTAGCAATCCTCCACCCACTAACATACCACTTACTGGGAAGAACATAATATGAGGAATGACTCATATATCTGGATGTTATTCGCCCAATGAGATATTTTAGGGTATTTTCTTTATGAAAATGTCTTGATTAGAGCATCTTGGGGCACAGTCTTTCCTTAGCAACATTCATTTTAAAAATCTCAGATGTGGGATGTGTGGTTTTTTGCCCCACTTTCTTCCCTTCATCCATTTTCCCCATTCCCTTGAAAAATGGCCTCAAGCCCAGTCCAATCCTTTTCCCCACCACAGCATGCAGCAGCAAACAAACTGCACTGTATGCTACAATGTGGGGCAAGGGTGATTGGGAGGCTTGGGAAAAGAAAGAAAAAATATTTTCCCTTACCACTTTATAAGCCTCCCAATTCCCAATGTGTCTCCTCGGAATAGCTAAATAGCTGGTGCAAGTTCAAGGAGACAAAGGGGGCATTTCAGCCGTTTCCAAAGGGGATAGCATCCAGAGCAAGTTGCCCACGATGGTTGTCCCTCCCACCTCCAACATGCCTCCCACTCTCCATCCCATTCCACCTTCCCCCGGTCCTGTTCTGCCCTCCCTACTGACATACCTGGGTTGGTGGGCCTTCCTCACCCTGCTGCCAAGCACAGGGCCACTCCAGTCTCTCCTTGTTTGTGTGTGTGCTCACGTGCATTGGGGGTGTGTGACAGGACTAACAGCAATAAAAGGCAACCAACACTGAGTGGCATCTGAGGGACAAAGGAACCCCATTCCCCTATCAAGAGGGGTCGGAGGCAGCAGGGCATAGCCAGGCAACAGCTATATAGTGGCCAGCAGTACCCACCAAGCAAGGACTCCTGAGTGGAGAGGGACATCAAAGATGTTTGTAATTTGTGTAATCAGTTGCTACATTTATTGCAGAATTTTACCTGGCTTGGGAACTATGGTTGCTGTTCTGCAGCAAGCTGAACTTACGACTACACTATTCAGTGATTAGGATTAATGCATGTGTGAGTGCAGTATTTCCTGCTCACTGCAGGGCTATCACCTTTCCAACAGACAGTAACATTTTACAGAAGCTGCATAAAGACCTAGTAATTCAATCAGTTTTGTCTAGACTACTTCGCACTTTCATTTTGAAATAGGATATGTTGGCTTTGGAGAATGTTTTAAAATTATTATCTGAACAAAGATACACTAGCCTGTATGGTAGTTTTTCCTTTTAAAAAAAATAAATCTAACAGCACTTTATGTCATTCCTAAGCTTGTAATGCAAGCTTTATGAAACAATATGGGGAATAGAGAGGAGAGTGAAATGCTAACAAAGCATCATGTTGCATGGTACAGCTTATCTCAACATCTGGAAAGTCATATGTCCAGGTCTCAGGGGAAGTGTGGTGGTCAGCAATGAATCACTTTGCAGCTCTCTATAAAATGATCTTCAAATTTTTCACTTACTAAATTGGAGTTCAAGCCCAGTATCCCCCCCCCCCCAAGTTTCTTCATGAGCTGAGGCACTTATAGCCAATCCTATAGGCTTGTACTGCTCCCTCCCTTACAGCTGCTTCAAAAGGCATTCCAGCAGCTTGTGAAGTAGTGTGCTGCTGGAGCGCCAGTGGAAAGGCCAGAGCCTTCCTGCACCCACCAGAGGAGTGTGCTGGACCCACCAAGGCAGGTAGGACATTGGGGAAAATGGGAGGGGATGGAGGAAGGCAGAAAGTGGGCAGGGAGGGGTAAGGAATGGGCGCAGGGAGGCTGCAGGATCTGGATCTGGCAGTGATGGCACATACCAGATTCTATTCCCTCTGGCAGCAGCCTCCCTGTACCCTGTCTCACCTTGGACTTGCACCAGCAATATGACAAGAAGGATCTTAGCCCTCCCTTGCCTCCTCAGATTTCTGAACAAGGACAGAAGTGTGGCTCAGATACATCTGCAAATGATGGTTTGTTCTCAAATGAAACTCATTGAATATGAGCATGTGAGCTATGGTTTGGCATTAATATATGATCACTGATAAAGCCCTCCAATACACCTCATGCTCATGAAAGAACAGGTGTCCTCTTGGAAGCATTTTACCCCTGTAGGTTAGTTTGGAAGATTCTGCCACACTTCCTATCTTTGGCCAGAATTTTCCATCATAATAAAGAATCAAAGGATTAGGACCAAGACTCAAGGGAGGATGCCTGAAGGCAGTGATTTTCAAATGTTTTATCTTCTGGAAACTCTTCTGAAAGCTAGCATTCTACTGGATACCCCTGCAAGCTACAGTGGATGGTTACCAGTGTCTCACCACTACTCTGCTTAAACTAAAAATTCAACCTAGGAAATACCAGATCGCTGGTGGCTGCACACTGCACAAGATGCATAGAGATGGTGTTTCAGAAGAGTTGGTCCACCATAACCAACCTCATTCAGGAAGATCAGCAATTCCCATAACAGAATGGTCAAGGCAAATTACCTTTCTCAATACATAAGGGCAAAATAGAGGATACAGAAGAAATTAGCTCACTCACCCACAGACTATTATCTATTATTATTATAAAAACTAGGGAGAACATGAGAGAACCATGTCTTGGCTAACCACCTTGACTCCCTGGTCATCTTGGCTTTGGCTTTACAACTCAAACCTGGTGCAACTTGACAATACATGAATGTATCTCATTTTTGGCAAACAGCAGCAGTGACAGCATGCATCTGAGACTGGGATCATGGTGTCAGTTATTCCCTCCATGGATTTTCCTAGTGAAAGCTGCCCTTTAGTTGCTTTTTGTCTAAACATACCAGGGACGGGGAGGGGCACAATTTCCTTCTGAAAAATGGAGTGGGAATACAGGGAAAACCCCTCCCTCTCATTATGCTAATCCAGAGTGTATGTGCAACCTCCTGATTTTAGAAATGGGCTATGTCAGAATGTCAGATGCAAGGGAGGGCACCAGGATGAGGTCTCTTGTTATCTCCCTGGGGCATTTGGTGGGCCGCTGTGAGATACAGGAAGCTGGACTAGATGGGCCTATGGCCTGATCCAGTGGGGCTGTTCTTATGTTTTTCAGGTGTCAGTCTTAAGCCTAATTAATATTTACCAGAATATCAGTACAAATAAAAACAAAATCCTGTTGTTTCCTTTTAGTGACTGATGCTTCCATGAAATGTAATGTGCACACAAAAAATAGAATTAATTCAAAACTTACGAATTTTAATACATTTGCTACTTGGCCATTTTATTTGATCAATTTGTGTTTGCCATGGTTATGTTGCACAGCATGATTTAAGCATATATACTAAAAATAACTTGGTATTGTCTCTGAAAACATGAAAAGGCATAATTGTGTTCAGTTTAATTAGTTTCAGTTTCAGATCATCAACTGCCAAGCCACTGAGAAGCATTTTACAGGCATCTTATGATGCAAGTCTTAAGGAGATAACTAAGTATTCTACAGATCATGAACACTTGCATAAATATGAAGATGATTCAGAAATAGTAACCTTCCCTGGATAAATATTTAACATTAATTAACAAATGAATGTTTTATAGGTTCTCAAAATGAATCTTTTCTATTTGTTTGCAGGTGTAATTTCAGTTTTGTAAAGAAACGGCAATTTTTAAAAGAAATTCCAAAGAATGCCAACATGAGAAATCTTGCTCTGTTTTCTAGAACTTCTGAAACCCCTTCTTGTAACTGTCTTCAAATATGTACTTCTTACAGTGCAACTGGCTTTGTGTCTACTTAGAAGTAAGTTCCACTGAGTTCAATGAGGCTTACTCCAAGGTAAATGTATATAGGATTACAGCCTTACAGTTCTGTCCTAACTAAACCCCCTTGCCAATGCAGCAGCGCCACCAGAATGTGTGGTACATCCTATGGTGGCGGTGGGGGGACAGTGGCAGATATCTCCTGATGGTCAGGGAACTTTTGTTCCTTTACTGAAGGCAAGCCTCCACTGCCCCAATGGAAATCTTTGGATCTGCACCCAGAACTGAGGAGATGGGTAGCTAATCCAACAGCGGGGCAGTGCTGGCACCCCATGCACTGCCCCAGAAATGGCTGTTGTGAAAGTGCCATAAGAAGGGTAACAAGCAGCACTGACGGAGAGACCAACACCAGTTGGCATTAGGTCTCCATGCTAGAAGAACACTGAGGGGAGTGTGCGGCAGTAAGTGTCCCCACCACTTGGCATTTTGGGGTGGGGAGGGGTGAAACTGGGCAAGAGAAGGGCAAGCTAGTGGGCAGTTAAGGCCTGGGGAAGGAGAAATGGCGGCAGAGGCTGCCGCCGAATCCTATCTTCCCCCCTCAAGCCTCAGAGCCCAACATGGGTCTTCTTGGTTCTGCGCCAACTAAATAGCTGGCATGGATCCATGTAGACCCATTGGGGCCACCTGAGTTCTACATGCCAATGTTCCCTTGCCCTGAGAAGACCTTTGGATGCTGTTCTGTACCACGCAATGCCAAGCAAGCATAGAATTGGGCCCTAAGGGAGAAAAAAAGAGGAGAGGAAATGGGAGTAGAATCCTGGTGCAAGCTAGTGCCAATGGGATCCAACTCTCCATTCCCCATTCTGCCCCCTACCTGCCCCCTCCCTACTCAGACACTCCCCTTTTCCTCCCCCTCTCTTCCACTTACTAGCACTACTGGCCAGAGGTCTCTCTGTCATCCCGCATGCGCAACCTCCAGCCATGTACCCTCTGGCAGCCTCGTTGCACATGCCAGCAGCACATCACATCTGCTACCAGACTGGTAGAAGCCTTAATTAGGATTGGGAACAGAGTTCTTCAAACAATCTTAGAGACTAGCCTATTCACTTTTAAATGGCTAGAAAAGTTCCTGATGCTCATCTCATCCTCTTTAGGTATTTTTTACTGAAGTCTTTCTTCTTAACAATTCATAAAGGGGCAGTTCATAAAAAGTAGGGGGGGGGACTTCAGGAATGCATGTACCTCCTAAATCAAGAGCGCCCCTTTCTTACAACATTTTCCATTAAATTCTATTTTCAGTTGCAGAGGAGCACTAGCAAGAGGGAAATATGCCTTTCTTGTGGGCTTCCTACTAGCTTCCTATATACATAAGTAGACAGAGACAATGGGCCACTGTAGGAAACTGGATGCTGGACTTGATGAGACTTGGCCTGATCCAGCCCAGCTTTTCTTATGTTTTATGTTCCCTGGAATTAATTGTGACCATCTCTGCTATAATGCAAATACAGCAGCTTTTGTTAACACCTGACTTCATTTCCCTTTGAAGTTGGTAACAAAATTGTGATTTCATAGTGCTGATTTCAGCACTTATTCAGACCTTATTCTAATCCAGTCTCACTTGCTAGATAGTTGTTCAAGTGCTGAACTGGTTTGTTCAAGGTTTTTTTGTAACTTCCAAGCTTTTATGGCACAGGGTGAATGAAAAAGTTGTTACACAAAGACAAAGCCCTGTGTGCCCTCTGGTGGCCCTAATGCAACTGCTTTGGGTGATGACCCAGTGAAAGATAAAGAAGATAAACAACAACTTATTGGGTTATCTTAAATAAAACAATGACTTAAAAAGAATGTTTGAACTTACACAATTTCAGCATACTTTTTAAAGAGAAGCCACAACCTTTAAATGCAAGCTTTGCTTAAAATAAGCCAAGGGAATTTGATACTGACATTAATGTTCATCCCTGTGTGAAGGTCTGAGTTTAGTATTATTTCAGAAAAACTATGACTTTTATACCATTAATAGGCATGTTAGTTTGCCCTAGTGATAATAGGTAAACTTTCTGAAGCTTGTTTTTTTGATAATTTCGCAGTTTCTGCATTTTACAGAGCATATAAGAGCAATCTATATGTTCAGGGCTAGGTATTTTTGTTTTTTTTAAGTGCATTTGGAAGCACCTTGCGAGGTCTCATATATTAATAGATTAAAATAAATAAGCTGCTCAGAAGCAGTGGGAAAGGATTCTGAGCTTAAAAGCACATCTAACTGTGTACGTTGATCTCAAAATCTTTGAAGTCAACAAACAAAGGAGTATTTGGATTATAGCATAAAAAGTAAGTCTGAGCAGAATTGTTGTTAGAACTGTACAAAATGCTCCTTTCATTCACAGAGTCTTATAAAGAGGACCCACATTGGTTCTTCTACTGATATGATCCATCATGTTCGTTATGTACTAGTGATCTTTATCAGTGGATTAACATACTCAAACCCTTTTGTGACATTCAGCCAAATTGGTAAAGTTTTAAAACAGGCTTTTTAAATCCATAAATGAAAATGTCACTTATGTACCAAAACACCCTATCCAGCGAAGCATTTGACATATGGAGCAGCTATTTGCATTTCAGGCACAAACTAAGAGATTCATTTTAAAATCTGAAGATCAAATGCTTTCTTTACATACATAAGGAGCTTCCTTATTATCTCTCATGGGAAATACAGATGAACAAATACAGAGCATTAATTTCCTATGGCCTGCATATAACCACAGGGTAAGCTAATTGTTAGTAGTGCCTACCAATACAATCTGAGGAAAATCTAACCATGTTTCCACTATGCAATAGGAACACAGGTGTGGGGTGGATGGGAATCAGGACCCTAGTTATGCCCCAGTAGAATAAATAATAGGAGTTGGATTCCAGACAGTTCAAATAAGCAGTTCTGAATGTTGCTCCAGTTGAAAGCCTTTCTAGTCCTGCGGTGAGGGTTTTATATATAGCTCCACTCTCTCTAAAGAAAACTATTGGAACTTATAGGGTCCATGTTCACTTCATCAGGCATCCACTGGGCTGTGGGAGTTCCTGCTGTCCTTGTCTGTCAGGCATCTTCCAGTACCACCAAAAGTTTCAGGGATGAGTCCTGGGGAGTGTTACCTCATTAGGTAAAATAGATGCAAGCAGTGCTGGCACTTGAAATGCCCCTCCTTTGAGAGTCTCTGGCAAGGTGGGTACTCCAGGGCCCCTTCTAAGTGTGGCTCATGTCCCCAATCTACTCCAAACTTCAAATCTGTGTCCATGACACCCTGGTTATCTGTTTTTGAAGCAGATATCATCTGGTGTGTCTTCCTCCCTACCAGGTCTCTTCTCCCCATTGGTTCTCAAGTCTCTTTTTTCATTGCTTATTATCACCTCCCTAAATTCCATGCACTGGTCTTCTCTCAGTTTACACTGAGACAAAGTTGTTCCTCATTTCTAATGCTCTCCAGCCTCTCCTCCTCTGAATATATGTTTCACCTTTACATAATCTTCTTTCTCCCTTTTTCTCTACAAGTTTAGCTACTCAACTCTTCTGCCCTCCCCGTCTCGCCCTGTCACTTCTGCCATGATGCTCCATACATGCCTAGAATGTGTTGAGAAATCAGAGAAGCAGATGACTTGGTGTGAAGGCAACATGCTGTTGATGTTCTTCTCAGTAGTGGCAACAACGTTGTGGAACTCCCTTCCCCTTGACTTGAGAATGGCTCCCTCTCTGGAGACTTTTCTGCGAGGCCTGAAGACCTTGTTGTTTAATCAAGCCTTCTGACTTCATGGCCTTTTTAACATCTTTTATACATCTTTTAGTTGCTTTTTACAGGCTTGATTCCTCTAAGTACTGCTGTTTTATGCTCTTTTATTCTGACTTTTATCTGACTACTGTTTTTATGGGTTCTGCTAATGTGTTTTTTAATGTGTTTTTATCTGTTTGTGAAATTATGTTTTAATCTGTTTTATATGTTGTTAGCCGCCCTGGGTCCCTTTGGGGAGAAGGACGGGATAGAAATAAAGTTTTATTATTATTATTATTATTGATGTACTGCCTCCACCTCAACCCAGGATCTAGAAGAGGTAGTAATGGAAAGTGATGTGGTGGAAGAGAAAATGGGTTCTTTCTTGCTGACTCCCTCTTTCTGGTCTTAGAAAGAAAAAAAGTTCTTACTTAACTCTCACCAAATCTGATGCTCTAATGGTTTGACATCATCTCCAAGACCACAGTACAAAATACATGAGCAGCATATCTGCTGTGAATGATCAAACGTCTGTAAGTGGTTACTTTTCTCAGCAATATAAATGGAAATGGTGGTCAGAAAAGATATGACCCCTGCTGCTGTGCGCATTGTGGAGAGAAGCGACTATTCAGGCATGCATGCACAATTCACAATTGACACAATGCAAATGTATTTTGCATTCTCCATACCCAGTACAAAAAGTGAATTGTGAAACAGTCCTCAAAACCTTAAGGGTTAATGGCCGATACTGTTCCCAGATGTTCAGCACAACTGCTGCAATCATAATCTGTCGTGTTTGACCATTCAGCCATCTGCCCAACATATTCTGCTACAACAATCAGATGTAGACATTGCCACAGAATGAAATTATCATTTTATTAATTACCCTTTAATTAGTTGACACATTCAGTATTTTAGCCATAATTGGTCTGAGATGCAGTACTTACAGGGATGGAATGTGATTGTGAGCCTGCTTGTCATGAATAACAATTATGCCTTTGACAAAGCAATCTCATTATGAAGATGTACTGAACATTTCAAACCACCCTTTAGCACACGATAATATTGAGCTAAATGCTGAAATTTATTGGCATACATAAATGAAGATACATCTCGCATATATGCAGTGTGTAATTTATGATGACATGAAATCTTGCCAGGAATGAATCCTCACCGGTTATAAGGATGCCACCCACATTTGCTACTATTTAAATATACTTGTAGTTGTTTAAGAAACAATCACTAGAATTCCTCCAAAATGATACTGCATTAAATTAACAGGTCTTCCATACTATTTCTTTACTGGGCAAAGAAGAAAAGACACTGTTGTGAGATGAATTTAACTAAGGACGCAATCCTAACCCCTTATGTTCGTGTTTTCCAGCACTGACAAGGGCAATGCAGCTCTGAGGTAAGGGAATAAACATTTCCTTACTTTGAGGAGGCCTCTGTGAGTGACACCCAACTGCAGGATGCAGTTTATGTTCCACTGGCACCACTATGCCACTGCTGGAAAGTACTGACATAAGGGGTTAGGATTACGACCTAACATGAACACTAAAGAGATTGACCCCTTAACATAACTAAGGGACTGCCCTTCCCCATGCCACATCACAGTGACAATAAACAATAGCTCCTTAATAATCTAATTCACATACAATATTTGGTGTGTTTTCTAGTCTCTTTCTGTTAGTAGAGACATTGTGTGCCAAGCACAAACTGTTAGAAAAGAAGACATTTATTGTTTAAATTGGTTTTGAGTTTATTTTTAGTGGAGTGTTATATATTGGATTATATATAAATTTTGGATTATACAGGTTGAGCCTCATTATTCACGTGGGTTCCGTTCCAAGCACTCACGTGGATGGCAAAAAATGCACTATAGCAAATCAATTTAAAAAACAAAGTGATTTAAAAACAAGCTTGCTGACCTTTGTGATGTAAGATAAGAGTCCTTAAGAAGACAATCCATCAATCAGTCCTCTTCCAAGTGTTTACAAAGGCACTTCACTCAGTCCCTTCCTTCACCAATGCAAAGTGATCACCTTTCTTTCACGTGCTCAGGGGGAAGGGAGGGGTCGCCTGAAGGGAGAAGGATTGATGGATTGTCAGCCAGCTACCCTCTCTCTTTCTCATTAACGAGGTTATTGTTAAAGGACTGTTCAGTTTTTTAAACTGATTTTAAAGGGATGCATTTTTCCCCTTCTCCAGGGATCAGCACATTCCTTCTCATTTGCAGGGGCCATTCGTGTTGAGTCAAATCCGTGTTTAAAAAATCCGTGTATAACAAGGCTGGACCTGTATATTGAATTAAGCTTGGTAGTTACTCCTTCCTATGCTCTGATCCTCCTGATTCCTTCTCTGACCTCTGATTTATTCTCACAAATGCCCCCAAATTTTAAAAGCTTTGTTCCCCCCATTGAGTGCCAACACTGGCAGACTAGTTGGAGAAACCTAGTAATAGGGGGCATTTACAGGAAAGAATTAGCAGACATGGAAAACGTTAAGTGTTCCTCCCTCCCTCTTGCCCATCAACATGTCCCTGTAAATAAATTCCTACCCTTATATTCTTTGGTATTTAAGCAAGTATGAAGGTGGGACAATGTGTTTGCTGATCAATGAGAGCCATCTTTGTTGGCTGTCTTACACACAGTTCCCAGCATGTTTTTAGGGTTGCCAAATGGGCCAGGTTGGGTAAGAACATAAGAACAGCCCCACTGGATCAGGCCATAGGCCCATCTAGTCCAGCTTCCTATATCTCACAGTGGCCCACCAAATGCCCCAGGGAGCACACCAGGGAGCACACATAGGGTAGTGGCCTATGAGATCATAGACTAGTTTCTACTCTGGGTCACTTAGAGATCATCCACTTGCATGATGCTGGATGTCTCTCCCTATGCCCAAAGCATGTGTTGGTTGGCCTGTTGCGATTTATAGGTCTGTTGCAATCCCCCCACAAAAACTCAAGATGAAAACACCATCACAAGGATTGAACACATTGTAAGTACTTTCAGGACTGGAGGGCAGTGGGTGCCCAGGCTTGGTCAGAGTGGCTGCACCAGCCCTTTCTCCCATCTTAACAAGAATCTTAAAGAACTAATGGCTAACCTCCAGCAGAACAGTATCAAAGAAAGCAATTCAAGGCCCTGTGAAAAAGGATGGTCTTCAAGACCTTCATAAAAACACTGAGGGAAGTACGTAATATAAAAATACTGAGGCAAGTAAAGGTCAAATGGGGTGCCCAAGGAATGGAATCGCATGCCTGGGTACAGCTGCTAAGAAGAATCTATCACAATCAAACCTAAACCTCAGGTGGGGGCGGCACCTTAAATAGGACCTCCCCCAGTGATCTGAGAGTGTGTACAGATTCATATGGGGTAAGGTGGTCCTTCAAGTGCAGTGGACTCAAACCATTTAGGACTTTAATAGCTATCACTAACACTTTAACAGCTGTCACTAATTGAATTGAGCCTGTGAACAAACCAGTACAATCTGCCAGTGCAGACTGAATAAAACTGGTGTAATAAGCTTCCAGTACTGTACCCCCAACAGCACCTGAGTGATAACATTGTGTATTAGCTGCAGTTTCTGGACACTTTCCAAGGGTAGCCCCATAGAGTGCATTATAGTATATCTAACTTGGATGTGACCAATTTGTAACCATGAACAAATCTGCCTTCTCCAAGAAAGGCCACAATTGGTGCACCAGCTGAAGCCACAGCCACAACCTAACCCTCTAGTAGTGAAGCTGGATCCAAGAATATCCCCTGACTGTATTCCTGATGTTTCAGAGGGAATGCTAACCCGTCTAGAACAGGTTGAATATGTATCCATACACTGGCTAACTAACCAATACATTTGTCTTCCTGGATTAGTTTGTTCACCCATATTCTGCCCACCACAACCTGCAATCACAAATTAAGGGTGTCAACTGCTTCCATGAAATCTGATGGAAAGGGGACAGAGAACTGGGTATAATAAGCATACTGATGGCAGATTCCAACTCTCCCTTGATTGTAAGGAGATGTTAAACAGCTCAGGAGAAGATGGAGCCTTAAGGAATTCCATAGGCCAGTTGCCAAAGAGACCTAAGGGCGATTCAAAAGGATGTAACTGTCAATGGTATTAAAAGCCACTGAAAGGTCCAATGAAATCAATATGGACATTGCTCCTGATGCAGGTTTTCTACATGCTTGGGAGTAAGTTTTGTTGAATTCAGTAGGCTTACTTCTGAGTAAACTGAGCTTAATTCTTACTTATTTACTTCTGAGCTTACTTCTAAGTAAACATGCCTAGGATTGTCCTGGAAAGTGTTTCTTTGTCCCAAGTTCAGTCTGGAAACCAAACTGAAATTGGGTCAGGATAACATATCATCCAAAAATGCCTGGAGATAGGTCACCTCAGCCCATTCAATTACATTGCCCCAAAAGGTAACATTAGAAACACACCTGTAACTTGCAACACTGGAGGGAGCTAAATAAGGGCCATTTAATAATAGTCTCACTACTGCTTCCAATAGCTGAGTCGGTACCTTGCCTTCCTGTAAGAAGTATTTATCAATTCCTTTCCCAAGCAACTCTTTCCTACCCGGCAGCTTTAATTTGCTAAGGTTGGCAAGGACCAAGATAGCATATTCCTGAGAGAGCACATATGGGTGCTCAACCCCATCACAGAATTTGATGGAAGCTTCTGGAAAGATTTCCCAGGTAGGCTGATGATAACCCAATAGGAAGGGGGAGCTAGCTCCTTATAAATTGCTGACAGTAAGAAAGAAATCTCTGCTCTTTCCTCGAGATTTTTTTAAAATTAGATATATAACCTTTAATTTTCAGGTAACAGAACCATGTGTCATCCATCAGATTAAAACAAAAAGTATGACTTGTTAGAAATATATGTTCATCGCTGAAAGGCATGCAGAGTGCATTACATTTCCAAAGTTAAAAAACAAATAGGCCCTAAGGCATCCACTGTCCATTGCACTGCTTTTTCTACATGGGTTAATTCGGCTTGTTCTGGTGAGGAAACCAATTAAAAAACTGTCTGGAAACAGTGTATGCTAGCAAAATGAACAATAAATATGAACCTCAACATTTTCCTTCCAATTATGGTGGGTGATTTTTTTTAAGGGTTATATTTTAATTTTTAATTTAATTACATTTAAATTTCAAAAATGGCACAATATCACCTCTCGTAACATCTAAGCACAGAAGTTCAGATAAAAGGCAGGGCAGTTTTTCACCAAAAGTTCTTTATAGTAGCCACAGATGTTTCATATCCCATCTCATAATCTAGCAAAAAAAAACCCCTCCTGTTTTGGGGAAACTTCATGTACTTTGTGGAGTCTGGATTATGTAAATCACACTGTGTTTTGCTGCTTTTGTTGCTTCTGGTCAAAAGCCTGAAGAAAACTTATTCCTGGGACAATTTGTGACTTTTCTTTCTCCAGCATGCTGAGCAGTGTCAAAGTTCACTCTTACTCAATAATAAAACTTACTTTCAAACGGCAAGACAGATGCATGCCTGAAGTCCTTCTGCTTCCTTTTCCTTACTAGTGACTCCCTGGTTTTCTGACACATAAAACTGACAGGTATGACAACTGCAGCTCTATTTAAAATCTGTGAACTACCATACCATTAAGCATGACATAGCAATGTGGAAGGGTCCTCTGAACTTGTACTGAAAAATGAAAACCAAATTAATCCCTGGAAGAAAAACTTGTCTGTCACTAGACTCATATCAAAGATTAATGCATCCAGTTTTCAATAGCTGCCTTGAAATAATCTCATTATTAAAAAATAAAACATCATTGAACAGTATTTTGATGAGATCCAGGTAGTTCTAATAATGTCTATCTTGTTTTCTACATGCTTATTAGAAAATAGCAATGGGCTCACCAGGATAACAATGAGCTGTATCTTGTTTTCACTCTCCCATAATGTCTCTTTCATGATCCCTGACCTCCCTTGTTGTTCTGCCTTTCTCAATGCCTTTGGCTGATCTAGTTGGATGTCACAGTGAAGCCTCGTGTTGACAGGTAGGTCATGTCACCTCTGGCTGCCAGTGACTTAGTCACTCTGTGCCCAGGCCCACTGTGACATCAGGACCAATGAGCCAAGAGCATCAGCTATTTTCATTCTAAGGTCCATGAGTATGTTTTGTATACTAATTTGTATCATGACTATTTACACACTCTATGTCACAATATTTTTGAAGCATACCTCTTGAAGCATGTGCAGAATGCTGCAGCCCATCTTTGGATGGGGTGGCTTCATCAGGAACATATTATGCCAGGAACATATTATACGCAATTATATATTGCGTCGGCATGCCAGTATCATGGCTATGCCGACGCAAGGCTCTGAGGTAGGTCCATTGAAGTCGGTATTGTCAACACAAATGTCAATGGCTCCCTAGGATAGTTGAGATTGTTGTCAAGAGGTGGCACAAGTCCAAGGAGACCCATAGGGGCCAGTGGTCCTTACCCATAGGTAAGAGGAAATGTTTCCCCTTGCCTCTGGCTGAGCTGCTTATGGCACCTATCCTGCGCTGCATACAGTGCAAGCCTCTTGGCTTGCCTGTTCCAACACAGGATAGGATTGTGCCCTTAGGGAATATACCATGCTACACAAAGAACTTCCTGCTCATTAATACTTCAGTATTCAACACTTAAGCTTTGTAAGTCGCCTTGGGCATTTGCTTCAGCATGGGAAAAGCAGGATATAAATTTCTTAAATAAACAAACAAATAGCAGCATGACCTTTTATTATGGCCCTATTCCAGTGGAGCTCTTGTCATAGCCACCCAAAGTTCAAAAGTTGGCTAACAAACAAAACTTAGCCCTGACAAGCTTTTGAAATTAATGACAACATATTGGTTTAGAAGATGACACTTTTGAATTTTATGCTTGCATTGTAATGTAATTTAATATAACAATGTTCTTGATGAAAGCTATTTTCAAGAAAAGTGGGATATTCAGTGACAGGATTGCCTGCAGGCCGCTGACTTTTGAATGACACCTTCTTGCTGCAAATTGGTTGAGTGACTCCAGAGCCTTGTAGTGCTCTACTGATGCCCACAGACAGATGACAGTTGCTGCTTATAAGGTAGATGAGGTTACAATCCCACCACTTACACTACTGGAGTTTTTAAAAATAAATGTCACAAAGTCACAGTCTACTGTCTGAAATGCAATTTCTGTTCCTTCAAATTGCTACTCAAAACCCACCTTTGCACAAAGCCCTTTCTTAAAACTCTCCCCCAGTCTTCATCTCCAAAAAACTAAGCATATGTAACTGAATTCTCTCCTATTCATTCCTCATAACCCTCATCTCCTCTCCCTCTATTTCCTCTACTACAATGTCTAATTTTAATCTCACTGGGACTGGGGCTGTCTGGTTTTTTTAACTTTTGGTATAAAACGCCATGTGTATTGATGGTGCTAGATAAATAACAATTGTTTGATGATTTAAAGTCATCCTAAGGCATTAAGCAAACATGCATTCATCTTCCTCTAAAGTTGCATAGTATAAGTAATGCTGCAAGAACTTTTTGTAATGCCAGTTGCGTGTTTGATAGAGCAATATCTTTGTAAAGCAACTTACTTCAGACACAATAATTACAGTGTAAAAAAAACACAAGTCAACAGCTTATTGCTTATATCCTACATGCCTGCTTGAAGAGTGTCAGAGCAGCACAAAAGCTGGCACCATTAGCTTTCATCCATGCTGAGTTGGCCATAAAGTGAGCAAAGAAGAATATATTAATTGGCATTAGTTGATCCATTTAAGATGCTCATTCTATAGCTACATTTGCATTTTTTTTTCTCCATTAAAGAGAAAGGAAAAAAAAACAGAAGTGTCATATCAAACTGAAAGGAAAGAAATAGAAGCAATATATTTTTTTAAAAGATAAAATCCCATTGCACATCCTTTGAAAGAAAAAAAAAATAAGTTCAGTTTTCTCAGTTCTGTAACACTAAAAGAGAATAAATATATTGACAGGTGATAAATATTGCAAGTAATTGGCTTGGCTCTCCCACTTGTTGCTATTTTTTCCCTATGTCTTACTGGTTACTGCACCTTTGAATCAGAATAAACAATTAACTGACTAATTATTCTAGTCACACCAGCCCACAATGAAATCTTTATTCAGTGTTTACAGCAATCTTTGGCAAAGAATGCCTTGCTGTTTTTAAACTAAGAAGAACTGCACCCTTTGGCTTCTCTCGGCATCAGCTGCCTTGGTTTCGGAGCTGGGTGCCAATAATCAGCCTTCTTCTTTTTCTTTCTTCTAAAGTGGACACTTTTTTTTTTTAAAGAGTGAAAAGAACTATTCTCATCAATGCCCCATATATTCTGCCTGATTTATGTCCCAGCCACTGGGTTTCTTCCTTCCGTATCTTTTAAACATTTATTTTCTTCTACCTCAACCCTCTTCCTTTTTGCCACCCCTTTCCCTCCCTCACATATGGGAGAAGGGAGATGGATTCCCAACTCTTAAGTACCATATGAAAGGGCTGCTTGTGATAAACTATCATCTCCAATTCAACTGGATAGAAAAGAGCAAACTTATTTGAGGGGCAAGGGAAACACAAGAAAAAAAAATGTTTCTTTGCTTTGTTTACAACACCAAACACTCACTTATTTTCACTTGTTTACACTGAAATAGGGTTGCACAAGGCGAGTTGGAACTTTCTGCCCTGCCAATGCTTCTTCCTTGAATATGCAGCCCTCTCTCTTCCAGAGATCTCTGTCTGAATTATCTCTGCATAAACATACTACCTTGTTCACTCATGGAGCAGGGGAAGATTCCTCTATAGGGCCACCTCCGTAGGAGTTTCCCTGAGCAGAACTCCAGGATTGTATCAATGCTCCCTCAACACAGAGGATTCACAGGAAGCTCCCTTATCCTGGGTAAGACCATTGGTCCATCTAGATCAGTATAGTCCCCACTGACTGGCAGCTGTTCTTCAAGACTTTTTACTTTACCCTGCCCTATTTGGTTCTCTCTAAAATTAATCTCATCTCATTTTAGAATCTCAACATGGACAAACCTCACAAATTTCTCTCTTGAGCTTCCTCCTGTGTAAAGTTCTGTTGGCTTTTGTTTTTTGGCCTACAAAGGTCTCCTCAAATAAAATATCCATGATGGGAGGCTAACTACTTATTTATTACATTTATGTACTGCCCTTCCTCCAAAGATGGCAATATAATTCTTTCATTTCCCCCTTTTTATCCTCACAATAACTCTGTGAGATAGGTTAAGATGAGTCACCCAGTCACCCAAGAGTCACCCAGTGAGCTTCATGGCTGAACTGGGATTTGAACCTGTGTCTCTCCAGCCCCAGCTCCAACAAGTTACCCTCCTCTATAGGATTGCAATCCTACACATTTCCCAGGGAGTAGGTCCCACAATGAGTCAGTCCCACTCATTGAATTCAATGGCACTCCTTTCCTGTCCCCCCCCCCCCCCCGGCAAACTGGAGAGAGGGAGGATCAGGAGGCTTCAGAGGCAAAAGGGTATTTAAATTCCCTTACAGCTCCATAAGCCTCCCACTCTGTAATGGGTCTCTTAGGACCTGTGCCAGTGATTTCACTAGTGTGCATCCAAGGACAGAAAGGGGGAGGGGGAGGCTGCAGAAAAGGGGATAGAATCTGAGATCCACCTGCTCCTGCAGCCTCCCTGCTCCATTCCTCCCTTTCCCTGCCCAGTTTTGCCCCACCTGCCTCCATTCCACCTTTCCCTGCCAGTTTACCTCTTCAGCAGGTAGCTGTGGATCTGCTGGTATGGACAGGAAGGCTCTGACATTCCCACCAATATCCCACCCATGCTACTCAGGGTGCTGCTGGAGCATCTTTTACAGCCGGCACTGACTGCTTTAAGCCATTTCTGCCCAGTGCTGCATATAAGCATGTACACCTGTGGGACGGGCAAAAATGGATTAAGGCAGTCAGTGCCAGTGGAACACAAGTTCCACTGCGGTCCAGGCCCATTAGGTGGAAGTAATGGTGTAATGGTGGAAGTCAATGTTGACTCAAGCCCCACTGTTTCATGGGGCTTACTCCTAGGTAAGTGTGTACAGGAATGCAGCCTTACTTCTGTGGGGACATGCATAGGACTGCACTGTAGGCCTCCCACACTCTCCACAGTTTCATTTTCTTCATTCAGTTAACTCCATCCTTTCTCCCTTGCTGACCCTTCCAGCAGCCATCCAGAGCACCAGAAGAAAGCTTTCTTCAAAGCCCTCCTTAAAATCCACCTTTGCTACAAAGCCTTTTACAATCATAATCTTATTTTCTACTGTAACTGTGCTAAATACATATAACTAAAAGAACTGCAAATGTGTCCCTTGTCCACCTCTGCCTCCAACCCCTAACCCCTTCCCCCTGTTGTATCCCTTCAGTCAATAACTAGACCAGTGATTTTCAACCTTTTCCATTTCACGCCACACTGACAAGGTACTAAAATTGTCAAGGCACATCATCAGTTTCTTGACAATTGACAGGGCACACCATGCTATTGGTAGAGGCTCACATTCCCCAATGGCCCTCTTAATAAATGAACCCCCCCCCCCAAAACTCCTGAAGCACACCAGTGTGTCACGGCACAGTGGTTGAAAATGGCTGAACTAGACTGTAAGCCCCTCAGTACAGAGAACAGTGTTTTCTCAATCTATGTAAAGTGTCATACACATGGATGGCGGCAATATCGCTCTACCTATCTAGTCACATAGTCTGAAACTACAGGGAAGTAGATTTATGCTACTGTATGGCATGGTATACAATAGGAAGAAATTCCTAACCACAAGAGCAGTCTGCCACTGGTACAATCTGCCTCATATAGTAGCAGACTCTCCCTCATTGGAAGTTTCCAAGCGCAGGCTGGCTGGCCATCTTTCAGGGAGGCAGTGGTGACCTGTGCTGAGCAAGGGATTGGACTAGATCAGCAATTTTAACCACTGTGCTGAGGCACACTGGTGTGCTGTGTCTGGGTGGCCCACAGGAGTTTGGGGTGGGTCATTTATTAGTACAGCAATTGGGGCATGTGAGCCCCCTACCAGCAGCATGGATGGTGTGCCTTGACCATGATCAAAGAACTGATGGTGTACCTTGACCATTTTAGTACCTTGTCAGTGTGCCATAAACTGAAAAAGGTTGAAAATGGCTGGACTATATGACCTCCAAGGTCCTTTCTCACTTCAGCATACCTTGATTCTATATGCATCACACTGCAGCCCCACTTGATGAATTCCATATGCTTAACTTTACATTCTAAGCCCGTGTGCAAAACTCCCTTTTTAAAAAGTCCCTCCCGTGCAGATTCCAAGTTCTCCACAAATTGCTCCATAGGTTTCCCATGTGTCGGTCTCCATAATTTATAGTATACGCTATGCACATTTGCTAGGGGGTTAAACTGAAATCAGTGGGGTTTACTTCTGAACAAACATGCATAAGTTCTCCTCAGTTTGATCAGACCCCTTCAGCAGAGGTCCTCTCAGACTTTCTACAGCTATGCAACCCAATTTTGATTGTGCCTCCAGGCTGGCACCCCCTTCAAAGCCCAGCAGCAATCGCAGAGTAAGTAAATCAGTGCATGTCTATGCATGAAGAAGTGGAAGGTACAAGACTGTGAGCAATCCAGAGTGACGGCCCAATCCTATCCACACTTATCTGGGAGTAAGCCCCATTGACTATAATGTGACTTACTTCTGAGGAGACACGCATAGGATTGGGCTGTTAGTCACCACACTCCATGCCCCTAGGTTCTGAAGCAGCAGTACCACCATCACTGCTCCATCCAAAGTGGGTGGCTGCAAAAAAAAAGGGGGGGGGTCCACCTGACGGTATTTTTCACACCCTACAATACACGAGGTCAGAGAACTCTACCGGTCAACTAACAGCCCAATCCTACGCATGTCTACTCAGAATCAACTCCCACGGTGTTCAGTGGGGCTTTACTCCCAGGAAAAAGCGCATAGGATTGCAGCCTAAAGCTACCATCCTCTGCGCACTTTCCTGGGAGCAAGCCCCGTGGAACATGACGGGACTTCCTTTTGAGTAGACCCGCTTAGGACGGGGCTGCAGCTCATCCTCACTAGAGTCGCGATCCTGTCCGCAGTTCCTTGGGAGTGAGCCCCATAGACTACAACGGGACTGACTGCTGAGGAGACCCGCAGAGGCTCGGGTTCGAAGGCTGCGAGCCTCGGCAACACTGGCTGGGAAGTGAGCGGCACCGAACACCGTGGAACTCCCGAGCGCACACCGCCTGCCACGACCCCCGCCACGTCCAGGCTGCAGCCCCCTCCGTGCGGACTTGCCCCCCTCAGCACCGCGCACCGTCCACCCTCCTCCCGCAGCGCGCGAGGAAGCTCGCCCTCCAGCCCCTTACCTCTCCTCTCGCCCCGAAAGAAGTGGGCTGGAGAAGGCGCCTTTCCCCCCACGCGGAGCCGGTGGCCGCCTCGCCTCGCCTCGCCGCAGTCGCAGGGACGCTCCTCGAGCAGCGCACCAGACGGTGAAGGGGAAGCCTCTCCGGCGCGCCTCTCCTCTCCTCTCCTCTCCTCGTGCGCCTTCACCAGGTCCCGGCCAGAACTCCAGCCAGCCAGCGCGCGCCTTCCCGGCTGCTGCCTCCTGCGAGCAGGCGCCTCCCTTTCCCCTTCAAGCCGCTGCAGGTCGCTCGGTGGGTCGCCAGCACTTTCCGCGCGCGCCCTCTCCAAGCCCCGAGAGGACCTGCCCTGGCTGGGTGCCTCCTGTCGCTGCAATGAGTCCCCAAGAAGAAGTGGACTCCGAGGCAGCCCCCTCGCCCTCCCCTCGTGGAAAAAGTGGCGCGCGTTCTCTCCGCCCGCCCGCCCGCTTCCCTAGCCGCCTTCCTCAGGACGCGGCTCCTGCGGAGTCTCCTCTCCTGGCTCCCTCTCTTCCCAGGTAGGCAGGGTGGGGGTGGGGTCCTGCTTCAACTAGTTGAGCATTGGAACCAGAGGGCGGGAAGGACCTCTTCTTGTCAGGAGGCCCTTGGTGGTGGTGGTGAGGAGGAGGAAGAAGAGGAAGAAGATTCTTTCCCCACTCTTGGCTCTGGGCTTGCCCACCTTCCAGTGGCTGTTGCCTGCCTGAGCCAGGGGTACTCACTCCTCCGCTCATGAATATTCTGACAGAAGCAGCTCTGGCGAAGTAAATGGAATTAGCCCATTGGTGCCAGGAATGGATGTGCCCGCCTTCCTCCTGGAGAAGCTGTCTGGAACCCCACCAGCTGAAAGTAATTAATGGCCAGTTGGCACCTTGAGGAGCAGGCAGAGCCCAGGCGCTGCCAACTCTCTCTCTCTCTCTCTTTCTGTATACACGTGCATGTATATACGGTATCTGGTGGCTGCTGGAAGAATGTATATACAGTATCCAGCAGTGATTTTCAACCTACTTTCATCTCACCACACACTGACAAGGTGCTAGAATTGTCAAGGCACACCATCGGTTTTTGACAGGACACACCATGCTGGTGGGGGGCTCACATCCCCCTACTGGCCCTATGAATAAATGACCCACCCCCAAACTCCCAAGGCACACCTGCCAACCATTCGTGGCACACCAGTGTGCCACAGCACAGTGGCTGAAAATGACTGGTATACAGCATACACAGTATACAGGATACTTGGCTTCCAAGAACAGCGCGTTTTGATGGGAACGCCATGCAGAGTGGTTTGGCCTTGGCTGAGCTCTTCTGCTTTCCTGCCCATGGAAGTTACTACTGGACATCTGCAAGAAAGAGATCCTGGGTGTACAGTAAGAAGAGGAGGGTTGGAGCTTTCCACGGTACAGTATTATAGTCTAAAAATACAGACCCCCAAATTTCAGCTAACATGAATGGTGGATGATCGTTTTATTTTTACTCTTAGACTTTTTGGAATGATTTTGTTCAAATAACTATTCAGTCATAATTAGCTCTATATTCAATGACTCAGTCTCTCATGAGAGTTTTGCTAATTCTTTGCTTGTTCTGTATTATTATCTTTTCAGAAATTCAGAGCAGTTTCAGATGCTTGGAGAAGTCCCCACTTTTACTCTCATGAATGGGGTCCAGATAGAAATCCCACCCCCAAATCAAGGGATATACATTTTGTACATGCCCAGAGGCAGTGTATTATATATGCTGTTATTTTATACATAGTTCTTAAGAGGGAGACCGTGGCCAAAAATGAGAATGCATTTCAACCATGACAGCGGACACAGTTAAAGAAAGAGCAGTATGGCAGGGCTACAATAATGGTTTATGTGTGAATTGTTCTCTGTAAGTAGAGAACCACATAAAGGGAGTCTTTTCATTTCTGTCCCATTCACCACATAGTTGGGCATTTCAATCATTTGAACATGTGAATATGAATACATGAATTTGAATATGTATCGTATGGTTACAGCACAATCCTATGCATGTCTACTCAGAAGAAACTCTTATTGTGTCCAGTGGGCTTACTCCCAGGAAAGTGTGTAGAGGATTGCAACCAAGCAGAGCAATCCAATGGAGCACTTAAGCCGGCTCAGGCTTGCTGTGCTGGCCTTTGAGCATTGTAAACTTTTGTTTGCACCACCTAGCAAGTCAGAGAGGCCTGTGCAGGCTCCCAGAGGCCAAATCTGGATCCTGTGCCAGTGAGTTTGTGCCAGCTGAGGCAGGCTGGCTCAGGGGATAGAAGAGGGTGGTAGGAGGGTGGAATGGAAGCATGAAGCGGTTTTTGAGTGGGAGGGAGGGTGGTATGGAAGGTAGATCAGATCCAGGAGGGGGGGCGAGATAGACTGCAGCAGTGCAGGTTGAATCTTAACCCCCTTTCCTGGCCCAATCAGCTTACTTAGGATGCCTGGATTTGTTCCAGTGATTTGACTAGTGGAGATCCAGGTAGCCCCATGGCTGGGGCAGTAAAAGGGGAAAAATATTCCCTTACCACAAGTTGCTCTCTAGTCAGCACCTACTTTGCGCTGGATACATTGCAGGCCACTTGGCCTGGCTTTTCCAGTGCAAGTTAGGATTGCACTCTTAAAGTGCTAGAGTTCTGGCTGAGGAGAATTAAAATCTCAACCCAGCCTTGCACCTGCCTTGGGTCTAATCTAGAGAACAAATATCAATTGTTCTCTAAATGTCAACTAAACTGCAATTTACCATTGGTAGTTAAATATTATTCCAATTCCTCTTCATTAATGTTTTTAATTGAGGTCTGAGGGCTAGTAAAACCTCAGCCTTAGTTATCATTTTTGATCTTTAAAATGAGAATAGCTATGACTTGAGGTGTTTGAAAACTAGTGTTAGGGCGCAATCCTAACCAACTTTCCAGCACTGGCATAGCTGTGCCAGTGGGGCATATGCTGCATCCTGCAGTTGGGGGGGGGGGCAGTCATGGAGGCCTTGTCAAGGTAGGGCAATGTTTGCTCCGTTACCTCAGAGTTGCATTGCCCTTATGTCAGTGCCGAAAAGTTGGTAAGGATTGCGACCTTATTTACCTTCCTTAGAAGTAAGCTCATTGTGTACAATAAGATGTTGGCTGTAATCCTATCTTACTCACTGGAAACAAACACTTCTAGCTATGACTTCCTTCTCAGAGTTGTGCAAAAATTACAAAACACTTTTGCATATAAAAAGTGCTATTAAAATATGCATATATAATTCATTTTATTAATTTGTATACTAACATAGCACCATTGATCTCTACTTTCAAAAAGTAAAGACTGGACCCTTCAGAAGACTCAGGGCTAGATTTATCTCTGTTTGTCCCTCAAGCTGGATAGAAAATGATCAAGATAACCAGTAACCATCCAGGGAAGTGTGTAGTTGAGATGTCACTTGCCCACTTGCTCAGGAATGGTAAATTGAAAGTCGTCTGGTATTTCTCTTGGATGGTTAAATTCAAGCAGGTTTTCTTCCCCCCCATATGTTCTTTAAATACTGATGGAACTTCACCACTCCTCAAGGAGACATTCACAGTGTCCACCATCCAACTGACCAGTCCCTCTCTGGCTGCATTAATCAGGATAGGCCAGGACTGAGCTGACATTTTTTAAATAGTATCTATAGGTGAAATAAACCAATCAGTTTCACAAAGACTCTTTAGTGAGTGTACTCATCAGAGCAACAATTGAAATGCTGTGGCACTATATGTGCGCTTGAATTTTAGGAATCTGCAGCCAGCATGCTTTTTTTCTATTGTCAAGAAGTTTGCATTTCTCGAAACAGTCCGAGCTCCTTACATCTCACACAACTTTCTGCATTAGGGATGATGAAGTTTGAATGCAAATTATTGAATTCACATTTTTTTCTGGGATATCCAGAAAATTCACACAGTGAGATTCTATTTATTCAGTTATTGTTTTTCCTTACAGCCTGCAATCATAGGGGGATTGGAGGGGGGCTAGCCAATGGGTAGGATGAGCTTGGAGGGGCAGTATGCAAGTGTTCCAAAAATATGCATGCCCTCTCCCAGTGCACCCTGATGCCAATTCTGCACAGGAGTCCATGCCATTTTGCTTTTTTATCAACTTCGAGGTCTGCCCCATTAAACCAGTCCTTTTCCTAGAGATGTATAGCCCAATCCTACCTAAATTCCCACACAGTGATGCAGCGGCACTGCTGCAACCTCCGCTGCATCTTGCAAGGGCATTTTGGCTCCTGGAGGTTTCCTTGTGGAAATGGGATATTTGTCCCCATGCCCTGGGTTAAGCCCCAGCAGCTGCTATGGGGCAACTTGGACCTTCGCCAGCTATGTTTCTGGTGCAAGTCTGCATTGCTCCATGCAGGCAGATCAAGCCCAGGAAGGGGCTTGAGATTTGGTGTGCACCACCATCATCCCATCCCCCTCCCAGGCCCAATCTGCCCACCCTGCCCCATCTACTCTCCATTCTGTCCACCCCCACAGTGTTCCACCCCCTGCGCCAAGCTCACCTGCTTTGGTGGGCCTCCTGATGACCACCAGCACACATGGGAGGACTCTGGCCTTCTTGTCAGAGCACTGGCTGCTTGTGGTGCCAGAAAGTGCTTTACCACTGCTGTGCAGTTGCATTGGTGGAAGAGGAAAATTATAGGATTAGACCCTAAGGTGACAATCCTGTGCAAATATACATAGGAGTAAGTCCTATTGAACACAGTGGGAGTTACTTCTGAGTAGACACACAGTCTAGCATTCAGATATACCAGATTGCTCTGGTATTATACATATCTGGCATTTTTAAAATCTCAATTTTCCTTTTTTATGCATTTGTTTTAAACCATTGCAACCGACTCCAAGAGTTGTGAATGAAATGCACTAGATCTTTAAATGACTATGGGCACAATCCTAACCAACTTTTCAGCACTGACATAGCTGTGCCAATGTGGTGTGCACTGCATCATGCAGTGGGGAGGCAGTCAAGGGGGCCTCCTCAAGGTAAGAACATGTTTGTTACCTTACCTTGGGGCTGCATTGCAGCTAGGTCAGTGCTGGAAAGTTGGTTAGGATTGCACCTTATGACTATGAAGATATAGCTATGGGGATGCCAGGATAAGCTCCTGCACTTCAAAATTTACCCCTACATATCTTGTGGGGATCCTGCTAATTCTAAATTAACCTTGACGTTGCTTCCATTAGAATCTGATGGCACTTTTAATGCTTACAGCCTTCACATTTTTCACTTTCCTCACAGTTACATGGAAGTGAAGACCCTGTAAACAGCCTGTAAAGTGGGCCTTTTATTTTTGACTGCTGAAGAGATGCACTTTGCTTCCAGTTGACAGAGGAGTGTTTTCTTCTGCATTCTACCTGACATTAATAACAGTTAATACATGGTTCAAATAGCACAAGAAAACCGAGAAGTGACCCTAAACTGATCGGTTGAGAGAAGAGTTTTTCTTTCTTTCTTTCTTTCTTTCTTTCTTTCTTTCTTTCTTTCTTTCTTTCTTTCTTTCTTTCTTTCTTTCTTTCTTTCTTTCTTTCTTTCTTTCTTTCTTTCTTTCTTTCTTTCTTTCTTTCTTTCTTTCTTTCTTTCTTTCTTTCTTTCTTTCTTTCTTTCTTTCTTTCTTTCTTTCTTTCTTTCTTTCTTTCTTTCTTTCTTTCTTTCTTTCTTTCTTTCTTTCTTTCTTTCTTTCTTTCTTTCTTTCTTTCTTTCTTTGAACAGAACATCTTATTGCCTTGAACTAGAATTTAATCTCTCCATGCCAACTGTAGTTTACTGTTTGAGTAGTCTTATAATCTGAAGCTCAGGAAGCTCTTGCAATTCTGTCCAGGAAAGCAAAGAATACTGGATGTATCAGGAAGCCACTAGTGGAAAACAAGAGAGTGAGAGTTCTGAGATAAGTCCTCCCATCTTCTCAAGTTACAGTATTTTAATTCCAAGCTCTTACTGATTCCCTGGAGGACAAAGAAAAAGCAAATCTGAACTGTGGGCTAATTTATAATTTCTAATATCTTCCAAATGATGTCGTGAATGTGACTGCTTTTTTCTTTTGGAAATGTTTGGCTAGTTCAGATTATGATTTTGAGTGGCTGCTCAGAGTGTGAAAATTCAAAGAAGCAAAAGATATGTGACTAACAGCACATTCCTATCTTGCACCGTATCCAGTGCAAGATAGGGCACCAAAGCGGCTCAGCTGGAGGCAAGGAGAAACTCTCCCTTACCTCCAGGTAAGCCACTGCAGCCCCTATGGTCTCCTTGGACTTGCACCACCTCCTGAGGTGGCACAAGTTTGAGGAGGGTGGAGTTGCCTGAATTCGCTCTATGCTGCTCGGGAACAGGGGCTGGGATCCGGCATATGAGCTGGGTCCCAGCCCCACCTCCCCCTCCCCACTTGCTTGCCCCCAGGACCATGCTCCACCCACCCCCCCACCCCAGAACACTTCCCTCTTGCCTCCTCCCCACCCACCCCAGAGCCTTGCATCAGAGTTGGATCCACAGCAGAGCTGGCACGGAGGCTGAATTCAGCCTCCATGGACTGGCACACATCCCTGCGCCAGCCCAGTTGACTGACAAGGAGGTGCACACGTGCTTTACAGCACGTTTGCGACCCTCTTGGGCCAGCGCAAGGGACTTGCACTGGCCCAACCCTGGGTCAGGATTGCACCCTAAAAGGATGTCGTTTCCTACTTGGATCTTTTATCAGTGAACCTCATGTATGTAAATATATAAATCACAGAACCAACATTGCTATATTGGATCATCAGACAAAAACGCCCAGCATTCTGTTTTCAGCAGCAACCAGCCAGAAGCCTCTGCTCACAAGGAGGGCATGAAGGTGAGAGCTATTCCCTGCTGTTCTTTCCCAATTAAAAAAGGATTAAACATATTCATGGAGGTCTCTCAAAGCCTATTAATAATGTTTGTTAAATGGAATCTCACTGGTTGAGAGGCAGTATTCCTGTGGGTACCACCTCTGGACATGGGGTTTCCATTTAAGTCTCATAGCTAATATGAATGGAAGACAAGTATATCGAGTGCTCGTGTCTAATTCCTTTTTAAAACCATTTGCAGTTCCATTTGTCAGTTCTGAATCTACTTCTGGTCAACTTCATTGAGAGTCCCTGAGGTCACATACTAGTGGAAGGGTAAAACTATGTGCTATCTGCAAACATCATTTTATAAATTATAGAATTGTGGAGTTGACCCAAGATAATCTCGTCTCAGCTGTAGCAGCAAATCCCCCTACAGCAATGCTTCTCAAACTGTGAGCCATGGCTCCCCAGCGAGCTGCAGAAATCAGCCAGGGGAGCCACAGAATCCTTGTGAAAAACATGCCACCCTATAAAATGTATGGGACTGTAGCCCTAATGGGGAGCCATGGCCAGTGGCCCAGTAAGGGAGCCGGTAGCCAAAAAAGTTTGGGAACCACTGCTCCAGAGTATCTCTAGCAGGTGTCTGTCAGGCCTCTGCTTGAAGATCTCAAGTGAAGGAGAATCCACCACCTCCCTTGGTAATTTGTTCTACTTGTTCCAAATCCACGATATATCCCCACTTCTTTGTTTCTCTAAACTCAAAAACCTCAAATCTTTCACCTGTCTTCATAATAAGGTACAACAATTAATCATTTTAGTTGTATGCTTGTACCATTCTCAATACCTTCTTTCTATTAGATAGGCAATAGTACTATACATTGTGTTCTGAATGTATCCGTGTCATATTTGGATACGATGGCACTATACTTGCTGTTCTTTCCTATTGACGGGGACAAAAAGGGGGACAAAGACACACAAACTTAAATTGAGATAATATTGTACTTTTTCTTGGGTCTATGCAAGTCAATGTAGAAATACTGCAATTCTGTCCTCCCAGTTGCAAACATGATTGATAGATTTCTGGACAATACAGTGCTAGATCCACTGAACATTTTGGTTATTTGCACCTAGCTTGCTTTGGTTAAAGTGCCTAGCTCCTGCTGCTTAATATTTGTATTTTTTAATTTGTATGTTTGTTTTGATTGTTTTGATTTTTTTGTGCTAAGCCACTTAGAGCCTGATCCTGTGGTCTGCGCCACGCCTCTGCGGCGCGGACCACAGTCGCAAATGTGTCATAAGGCATGTTTGCAGGGCTTACCGCTGGGCTCCCGCCGGAGCACGGTGGGCACCCTGGTTCCGCGGCTCAGCGGTCTTTGTGACCGCCGGGCTGCGGAACAGGAGATGGGGGCATGGTCGGGGGCGTGGGGGAGGCGTTCTAGGGAGGGGGAGGCATGGCTGGGGTTGTGAGGGAGGCATGTCAGGGGAGGGGGAGAGGCGGATCCACGGAGCCGAGCTTTGCAGGATCCAAGGCGCTCGGGCAGGTCTGCTCACCCTAAACGAGCACCTTTACTTTAGCAGCGACCAAACAGTTGCCGCTAAAGTGAGTAGCCTCATTGCGGGGCTGCCTCCCTTACTTCGGGGAAGGGGACAAAGGTCCCCTTCTCCTGAGGAGCCTCCCGTGGTAGCACAGGAGGCACTGAATCTGGCGAGAGCCCTCCGTGGTGTTGCCAGTTCCCGCAGCTCCAGGCACCTCAGGATTGGGTTGTTTGAATTTTATGCTGGGAGAAAATGCAGTGCAATTTTTTTTTTAAAGATAGTCTAATAGAGCACTTTGATTTGGGTGGGTTGCAAGTTGTTTGGGGTTTAATCTATATTAAATCTATCAGAAGTACAATTAGTTCAGAATGGCTGGACCAGCTACCAAATCATTTTTTTAAAGTCATGTCTGAAGTGGAACCAAACCTGAATGTTAACAAATGCTGATGGGCCAGAACCAGATTTTGAACTGGCAGCCCAATCCAGAACAGTGTGCGCCGGCTCACTGCCAGCATGCACTGTCACAAACGTACTGTAAAGCACGTTTGTGGGACTTAGTGCCGGCCCATCCCTGGAGCTAGCCCAGCGCGAGTCTGCACTGGGCAGGTGCTAGTTGGAGGCCAGCAGTCCACCACCCGGTGCTCTGTGTGAAGTGCTGTGCAGTGGAGAGGTAAGACAGGGCTTGGGGGGGGGGTGTTCCAGGGTGGGGGAGATGGGGGAAGGCGTGACAGGGGGAGAGAGCAGGTTGGGAAGAGATGGCAGCAGGCCCTGCCACCATTCCTGACCCCCCCTCCCCAGTCTGGGAGTTCCGACACAGGTCTCCTCAAATCTGCACCTGCTTAAGAGTGGGCACAGATCTGGGGTGACCCATCGGGGCTCCTTGGGGTTTACACTCGGGTTTACCCTGAGTAGACTTCACATTGTTTCCCAGCTCCATTGATTGCAGCGATAGCCATTTTGGCACTGCTGTAGTTCTGGGCACTTGGAAGCCTAGGATTAGGCCCTAAAACTGTTAATGTCTCAACTTCCATGTATTACTTAAAATGGGACTTTTTCAAGTCTTATGTGAAAGCAAGATACAGGTGAACTTATCCCCTCTTACCTCAGATAGACTTGAAAGTGAACTGAGCAATTTCAAAAAGTAGGATGGAAAATGCAACCCCAAAGCATTGAAGTGTTTGTTTTGAAGAGCTGCCTCTAGAAGAAATGAGGCACAGTGTGAAATAGTAGGCCCCCAAAACTCATTAGAAATTCACTACAAATCACTACTCTTGTTCATCCCTCTGTCCATGAACCCTGCCTCACATTGCATTAGAGAGAACTACTCCCCAACGGAGATATGGAAAAGTACACATTTATTTGCAATTGGATCAGCACTAATTCTATAGTTATATTTGATTTGGTCTGGAGTCTTAAACACACTGATTAGGAAGCAAGTTCCACTGAACGCAGTGGGACTTACTACTGAATAAACATGCATAAGATTGCGCTGTTGGTTCTGAAAATATTTTTTATTTAACTTTTGATATCTTTGAATGAAACGGGATAAAATATAAATCCTTAAAGCAAAGAAGAAAGGATACATATTATTGTTAAATCCAGTAAAGTCCCAGTATTGTTAATATTGGGCAGATCTATTTCACTTAAATAATGATTATCAGATATTTCAATCAGTTATAGCAGCATAACTTCACAGATTCTTCAGAAATTTATACTGTACATCCAGGTCAGGAAGGATTCTCATTTAGAGGACAACTGAAAGATTAATCTTTTTGGAATCTAGAATGCCTAGGGCCCAATCCTATTAATTGGACACTGGTGGACCTTGAGATCTGCGAGCATATCCTGCAGTCCACCATTGCAGCTGCCTCTCCAACTGTCTGTGGAGCATGGCCACTAGTGGAAAGGCCAGGAGACCACAAAGTGTCAATGGTACTCCACCAATTGACTGCTGATCCAGATTTGTTAGTGCTGGAGGAGCAGATTGGGGTGAAGATTGGTCTGAGATTTGGGCAGGTCTTGGCCGCAGTTACATACACCAGATTTAGTGCTCCTGGGCCCAGCACTTCCCCTTGGCCCTAACAGATCTGCACCAGCAAAATAGTTGGCATGGATCAGAGCAGGCACATACGAGCCCAGACATTGGTGGTGGTGGGGGGCAAGTAAAGGGTTTCTTTATTTTCCTCTTTCGGTCAGCCTGATCCCCTGCTGATATGCAGGTTTTGGTGGAGGCTGAACTGGCAGCCCTAAATTCTATCGGAGAATTTCTGATTTAATGTTTTGTAATGACATCTGTAATTAGCAAATAGCAATTGTTGATTTCACCTGTTTTTCTGGGGTACTTTAGGAGCACATTTCTTGCAAAAAATTCAAGTCAGTGGCTTTATAGCTTTGCCCTTTGTCAAAAAGGAAAATGAATTACCATTAACTGTTCCTTCCTATGAGCAAAAAAAATAATCTGAGATACAAAATTATCCCACAATGAAAGTTTATTTTCAATTGCAGTGGCTTACAAAAAGTTATACCAAACAAGTTTCATTACTTTATTGCTTATTTTAATTCCTTCCCTCCAGTTAGGTTTCTGTTCTTTGCCACACCATTTCTTTATGATAGAAAATCACTCTGAATTACTCCTGACCACCATTCTTTCAAACACAGACAATGCGAATGAATGACTCATCTATCAGTGTTTCTCAAACTGTGGGTTGCGAGCCAATTTCAGGTGGGTCCCCATTCATTTCAATATTTTATTTTTAATATATTAGACTTGATGGTATGGTATGTGACTGGATTTGGGGAAATGTTACAGACCTGTACTTTTAATGAGTTACTATGTATATTCTTTTAACAATGATAGTCAATGGGACTTACTCCTGAGTAAGTGTGGGTAGGATTGCAGCCTAGGATTGTTAAAAATTTTCCTGTTTGATGATATAACTTCCAGTCATGACATCACTTCTGGTGGATCCTGACAAATTCTCAATCTAAAAAGGGGTCCTGGTGCTAAATGTGTGAGAACTACAGGTTAAGACTAATTATTCGCGTGGGTTCTGTTCCAAGCACTCACGTGGATGCCAAAATACGAACTATAGCAAATCAATTTAAAAAACAAAGTTTCATTACTCCAGTGATTTAAAAACAGCCTTGTTGACCTTTTGACTCTAAGATAAGAGTCAATCCATCAATCCAAGAGCTTAGAAAGCTTCACTCAGCCCTTTCTTTCACGTGCTCAGGGGGAAGGGAGGGGTCCACTGGAGAAAGAAGGATTGATGGATTGTCAGCCAAACATTCTGCATTCTCTCTCTCTCATTAATGAGGGTATTGTTAAAGGACTGTTCAGTTTTTGAAACTGATTTTAAAGGGGTGCATTTTCCCCTTCTCCAGGGATCAGCACATTCCTTCTCATTTGCAGGAGCCATTCGTGTTGAGTAAAATCTGTGTATTAAAAAAAGTGTATAAATAGGCTGGACCTGTACTGTTCTATATGGAAATAACAGTGGTAAAGTCACTCTGGCTTAGACTTCACTGACTGTGCATACAAACATATCAAGACACAATTGTGTTTACATGCACACCAGACATTAGTGGTGAACAGTGTGTATTATGGCATAACTGACTTCTGTTATTTTATTTACTTATTTACAATATTTTTGTCCTGCTCCCCAAAGGGACCCTAAATGGCTTACAAGAAACAATTAAAATCACAATTAAAAAGCAAACTATAAAACGTTATCAAATATAATTACATTTCCTCAGGTTCCCTTGTAGATATTACATCTATCTGGGTAACCAGTTTCTTTTTCCCCTACCTACAAAAAAAATGTTTCTGTCACTGGCTGAAGGTTAATGTTTCTGTGTGCCAAAAAGGCAACTGACAACATTGAATGTCCTTTTCATATTGGATTATTGAAACTTGTTCATTTTGGAAGACATGTTTTGACCTGTATATAAGCTATTTCTAGGTGAGAACAAAGTGTTTATTTCTGGCCTTCACCTGCTTCATGATGTCACTTCCTCAGCAACCACCATGATTTTGGCCCACTGTTATGCCAATAAAGGTATTCTGAATTCTGGCCCACTATATGAAACAAGTTTGACACCAGTACAATAGACAGACAGCAATATAATAAAGTAAAACAGCAAAATAATAGAACAAAAGTAGTGTACTGTTTGGATATTTTCCAGATGAAACAAGAAAATAAGCTCTATAAGCACAACCATGATATTAGAAAATAGCTAGTGAATTGGAAAGATGGCTTAAATCGTGTCTGTCCTTCTATAGCTGCATAGTGCACCTATTTAACCACAAGCAAGCTTTTCTTTTCAAGCTCTGCTAATACATTTGAAGAATCTCAGTTAAGAATGGCAGAGGCTATTTATGTATGTAATGTATATAGAATAAAAAGAAACCTAGAATAATGCTAGTAACAACATAAATAAAAATAACGCCAAACATTCGGCTGTACTACCATCCAAATACCGTTCCATGCATATCAGAATGGATATATAAACCACCACCTGGCTGTTTGCCCGAGTTGTACTAAAGAGGCTCCAGGTACTTGCAGAGAGCGTCTATCCAGAATCGCAGTGTGGATTCTGAGCCAACAGGTCCACCACTGATATGGTATTCTCCCTTAGACAACTGCAGGAGAAATGCAGGGAACAACGACAGCCACTCTTTATAGCCTTCATAGATCTCACAAAGGCTTTCGACCTGGTCAGCAGAGACGGCCTCTTCAAGATTCTCCCCAAGATTGGATGTCCACCCAGGCTCCTCTGCATCATCAGATCTTTCCACAAGGACATGAAGGGCACTGTTG
Organism: Tiliqua scincoides; assembly: GCF_035046505.1. Lineage (NCBI taxonomy): Eukaryota > Metazoa > Chordata > Lepidosauria > Squamata > Scincidae > Tiliqua > Tiliqua scincoides. Next base: position 85,107,287 of record NC_089824.1, read on the forward strand.
TCTTCGATGGCTCCAGATCAGACCCTTTTGACATCCGAAGCGGAGTGAAGCAGGGCTGTGTTCTTGCACCAACCTTGTTTGGGATTTTCTTCGCTGTCCTGCTGAAGCAGGCCTTTGGAACTGCAACAGAAGGCATCTATCTCCGGACCAGATCAGACAGAAAGCTCTTCAACCTCTCCAGACTGAGAGCAAAATCCAAAGTCCAGCTGAAATGTCTGCGTGACTTCCTCTTTGCCGACGATGCAGCTGTCACTACCCACTCTGCCAAAGATCTCCAGCAGCTCATGGATCGTTTTAGCAAGGCCTGCCAAGATTTTGGACTGACAATCAGCCTGAAGAAAACACAGGTCATGGTTCAGGATGTGGACTCACCTCCCTGCATTACAATCTCTGAGCATGAACTGGAGGTTGTCCTTGACTTTGTGTACCTTGGCTCAACGATCTCCGACACTCATTCTCTCGATACTGAGCTAAACAAGCGCATCGGTAAAGCAGCTACCACGTTTTCCAGACTCACAAAGAGAGTCTGGTCCAACAAGAAGCTGACGGAACATACCAAGATCCAGGTCTACAGAGCTTGCGTCCTGAGTACACTTCTGTACTGCAGCGAGTCATGGAATCTTCACTCACAACAGGAGAGGAAACTGAGCGCTTTCCACATGCGCTGCCTCCGACGCATCCTCGGCATCACCTGGCAGGACAAAGTTCCAAACAACACAGTCCTGGAACGTGCTGGAATCCCTAGCATGTATTCACTGCTGAAACAGAGACGCCTGCGTTGGCTTGGTCATGTCGTGAGAATGGATGATGGCCGGATCCCAAAGGATCTCCTCTATGGAGAACTCGTGCAAGGAAAGCGCCCTACAGGTAGACCACAGCTGCGATACAAGGACATCTGCAAGAGGGATCTGAAGGCCTTAGGGATGGACCTCAACAAGTGGGAAACCCTGGCCTCTGAGCGGCCCGCTTGGAGGCCGGCTGTGCAGCATGGCCTTTCCCAGTTTGAAGAGACACTTGGCCAACAGTCTGAGGCTAAGAGGCAAAGAAGGAAGGCCCATAGCCAGGGAGACAGACCAGGGACAGACTGCACTTGCTCCCGGTGTGGAAGGGATTGTCACTCCCGGATTGGCCTTTTCAGCCACACTAGACGCTGTGCCAGAACCACCTTTCAGAGCGCGATACCATAGTCTTTCGAGACTGAAGGTTGCCAATACTAATACCCCATTAATAACTGAATGCTTCAATTTGAAGATGGTAAGAAACTATAGTTAGTACAAAATATGGTAGCTAGTTAACTAACAGCCCCATCCTATGCTCCAGATACACAAGTGTATCTCTACACACCCTAGTGCAGTGGTTCCCAGACTATGGGTTCAGGTCCTATCATTGGGTCGTGACCCAATTTTTGGTGGGTCGTGATATTGACAAACTGATAGCTGACAAGGAAAATGTATTGAACACTATGAAACCTGAAACAGAGAAGCACGTTTGTGTTTTACTTGTGAGTAGGCAGCTGTGCCTCCACCACAATGAGTTGAATCCTATACATGGCACTTACAGGTGGGGGGGCATGGAATAGAATTCAGATGAGCTATGCCGAATCAGATCAAAGGTTCAGCATTCTCTTTCTGACAGCAGTCAACCAGAAACCCACAAGCAGGGGCCAGTCAGTGGAGGTTCATGGGGGTGACACCATGAGTTACCATTCTGGGTGACAGCAACCTTATTGATATTGGGCAGGAGGTCTGGTCTAGAGGGTAGAGCCTCCATTTGCCTGAAGATTAACATCCACAAGGTCGCCAGTTCGAGGCCACCGGCACCGTGCGACCTTGGAGCAGCTGACAAGCTGCAGCTGAGCTGTTCCATCTGCTCGGAGCGTGGGAGGATGGAGGCCAGAATGTTAAACCAGATCGGAGTGTAACATCTTGAATATGTAGTGGTTCTTGAAAGAGAGAACCTTCTTTCAATTTGTAAAAATCCCTGCGTGGATTTAATAAGCCTGCCTGTGTAAACCGCCTTGAATAAAGTCTTGAATAAAGACCAAGAAAGGCGGTATATAAATACTGTGTATTATTATTATTATTATTATTATTGATACCACTGGCTCAGATGTCATTTGGATGCCAGATGAGGTGCGTGTTCTTGCCTTGTACTGTGTTTGAGTTGTTAGAGGGTAGCTTGGTGGAGTAGCTGATGTAGTTTCTAGACCTGCTTTATCCTGTTCTTTTTGTCCCTGCCATGGGTGACTGGCCAGTCATACAAAAGGTAAATGCTTTGCTGGTTAGGGCAAGTCCTTTCACTGGGCTTGAATTTGTCTTTCCTGGGTCCCAGCCTGTATCTTTGTGCAGTAACCTACTAGCGCTCTGCTTTGCTTGAGTGCTGATGAGACTCCCCTTGTGACTTGTTCTGGTCCTGGCACCCAACCCCTTCCAGTTGGTGGCTGCCTTCACGCAGACCCTTGCCATAGAGAGGCGTGAGTTTGTTTCATGGCATGGCTGCATTGGTAGTGGTGGGAGGGGGTTAGTTAGAATTGGGCTCTTAAGTTGCAAGCCTATATACCAGTGGTTCTCACATTTAGCACTGGGACCCACTTTTTAGAATGATAATCGGTCAGGACCCACTGGAAGTGATGTCATGACCGGAAGTGACATCAGCAAGCAGGAAAATTTTTAACAATCCTAGGCTGCAATCCTACCTTACCCAGGAGTAAGTCCCGTTGACTATCATTGTTAAAAGTATATACATTGTAGCTTGTTAAAAGTATAGAGTTGTAACATTTCCCCAAATGCAGTCACATACCATAGGAGCATCAAATAAAAATTATTAAAAATAAAATATTGAAATGAATGGAGGTGGGTCCTGAACCACAGTTTGAGAAACATTGCTGCACACACTTACCTTGCTTCTCAGCAGATAGGCCTAGGATTGCACCTAGTCATGGAAAATTAACTGATTTCACTCTTGCCAGACAGGATGTTTCTCAAAATGTCCAAAAATGTAATATTTTGTTAAATGGAAAGAACAGAAGAATAGTTTGCTCAAATTCTTTGCATTTGCTGTGCTTAGAAACCCCAAAAAGTTTATTCAGACTTTTCTTCTGAAGCTGGAATATGCTGCAGAGATTTTTGTTTTAATGATATTTTACTTTTGCTCTCTGGAACAGGAAAACCATTTTTATACAGATGCCTTGCTGTTAAACAACTGCTATAAAAGTTTGTAAATCTGATTTGCATTGCATCTGCTTTTAATTATGCAACTCTTTGCTAATTTTACTTTTTTTGCAATGGCCTTTGGCTGATAGCAATAAAACTAAGCTACCATTAAAAGCAATGGAACTAACGTTAGTTGTGGTAATGGGTCTTAGTTATGACTAACTTTAGAACTGGGTTGGAGCCAATGTGTGTACAAATCAATTCGTGCATTCCAGCTCATTTCACCCTGGTGTGACCAAGGAATTAAACACAAGGAGGAACAATTTAAATGAACAGGTGAGGCTCTAAGATAGCCATTCAGTTCTCAGTGGCTCCTGCTCTATGGGGCAAATAAATTGGCTCCAATCAGCAAAGCTGTCAAGGAAGCAGATTTACTTCTCACCACCAAAATATACCTCTTTATTGTCTTTGAACTAAATGAAGGAAGAATGCATTGCACTTGAGGATAACAATGTAATGGGGCAAAACTTACCCAACAGTTGATGGCCCAGCCTCTGTTTAAAGAGACAGTATATCCCAAGCGATCACAGATATTTTTACTTTCTCAGGATCATCCCAGCCATCATAACAATTGGCATTTGCTAGTAATGTATAATAAAGGCCAGTACCAGTGTTTTATCTTCAGAGTGTAGCGTGGTCAAAAGACTAAACAAACTGAGTGCACAGTCATGTAGGTAAAGGCCAAGGAGTGTATTGTGTCTCTGTAAGCAGCATGTTGTAGAGAGTACACTGCATGCAAATGCATGCCAGTTCTCTGCAATATATAGGTCCTTTTTTAACCACCCACCACCCATTATAATGACAGGTAATTCACTACCATATTAATAAAAGCCACATTACTGTCAAATCTTTGAATCTCAATTTTAAAAAAATTACATTGTAGCAAGGGTGGGAGTAGTGAGCCAGAATAAAATATATCTGACAGTTTTAATAGAGTCAAGGCTGCTGTGAATATACTTTGATTATTCTGTACATCATAGTAGCACTATGAAAATAAAATGCAGATACTGTCTACTGCTCTAGGTTGTATTTTAGGATAATCCACTGTATGTAAAACTATGCTTATATATATATATATATATATATATATACAACATGCAACACCGTAGAGAATTCTATAATATATAGTATGAGGTGTTTTGTTTAAAAAATTAGCATTAATGCAAGTTCCTAATATATGTACTAGCATATATTTTGTATGTACAAATGAGGAATTTTTCCCCCTCTTTAAAAGAAATAAAAAAAAAAAAACCTGCTGGCAATGTAGCAATTTGGAGTTTGCCTTTTGATTGGAGCATATTTTTTATTGCAACAATATTGAGTAATGGTTTCTGATTGCCTCTCTATAGAAATGTGGCATTATACACAGACAGAAGCTAATGCAGAAAAAAAAATTGGTTTTTGAAGCAGATGGGAGTTGGTGCTAATTACACTTAGTCACCATTGATGTTTGATACCACTCACCATCTTGCAAGGAATTTAGCAAGGCACTGAGGAACATTTTAGATCAGGGGTGTCAAACATAAGGCCCGGGGGCCAGATGTGGCCCACGTAAGCTTTTTATCCAGCCCTCAGGCTTTCAGCTGCTGAGTAGTGCTGAGGTGTTACTGCTGAAAGGGCAGCCCACATGAAAACTGGTCTCTCCCATATCTTGAAATATGATCAAGATTCATATATTTTCTCTTTTGTTATTTGCAGCTAATAAGTTCCTAAGTGAGAAAAAAGTGTTTATTTTTGGTTATGACCAATGACATCACTTCTTGCCTAATGACATCACTTCCGGCCCTCAGCAGGCATCATGAATGCTTTTCCAGTCTCAGTATTTTGGGATGACACAATCTCTTGCCTGACAGGATCGTATCTGCCATCTGCCTAACTGGAAATTCTACTGTGTTTTTGGTGTATTCATTCGGATCTGAGCCAATACTGTATTCCAAAATGCCCTGAGTTAAACTATAGGATACTCCATCCCGGGATTTTTATTAAGCTGGCAGTACACAGAGCACTCTAGGAGAAAATACTGCAGAATGTTTTGCTTATGCATGGATGAAACTGGCTATATTAAAATCTACATCTGTGTGGTTTCCTAAGCATCATATCTCTTATTTGTACGAGAGAAGACAGATGTACTTCCCACCAGGACCAGGCATGCTTTTCTTGTTACAGGGTTGCTCTCTTTTTCTCTGCATGCATCTCAAGAGACACATGTACCTGATTCCAACTCCAGGGTGAATGTCCATGTGTCCATTTTGGTTAGGTTTTTTAATCCTTCCAGGATTAAAATGATCTAGGTAACAGGAACTTGCAACCATTTGTATCATTATTCAGCTCCTTTTTAAAATGCAAAACTCTTTAAGTAAGCTTGAAAGATTGCTCAGGGCAACAAGGAATCATATCATGACATGGGCCAGAAAAAGGCACTCTGCACAAGAGGACAGGAAGGTGAGTTCATGATTGTCACAATCATGGTTTTTGGCTTTCCTTGGAGGAGATATCACTGGAGGTTTATGGTGTCTTTATAATATTTCTTTTATTTGTGAATATATAGGATACATTGGATGGAGCATGTAGCATGCACCTGCAAGGGGCCTGCAGAGTGGATTAAGCCCATCAACAGCCTTTTGTCTTCCTGAGCTTTTGTAATCTCACCTGGGAAGACCAGCCCCCCTTTCAATCAGCAAGGAGGGAGGGAGGAGGAGCTAGCTAGGGGTATAAAGCTAGTGCCTGCCGCCACGTGAGCCTCTCTGCAGAAGCACGCGTGGCCTCTGGGACACCCAGTGCCTCGGGAACAAAGTGCCAGGTAAGGCACTGCGAGTTTAGCAAACTGTGAGTTTAGCCTCAGTACAAGTTGCACCAGCCTAGGGTGGGGTTTGGATTGTGCCCTAATAGTGCTATGTTCAAGTACAATATCAAATCCCAATCTCACAACAATCTATGCCAGTGGTTCCTAAACTCTCTGGGAATTTGGGAGTTGATATAAGTCTTTGCAGGGGAGGGAGGATTGCAATGATGCAATCCCCAGGATCGTGCAACTGCCAGGGGCGACAGTGGCTTCATTTTACTTACCAGTATTAGCAGCAGCCTCCTAGGAGTGAAGGGAGGCCCACAAAACTTCCACGAGCCTTAGAAAATGTAAAAATGAAGATCATGACCCCCTTCTGGTTTTTGACTGCAAAACCAGAAGGGGGTCATAATCTTTATTTTTACATTTCCAAGACTTGGGGACCCCTGCGGAGGCTTCTGTGGGGCTCCCCATACCCTCAGAAGGCTGCTGCCAATACTGGTAAGTTCAATGAAGCCCCTGTTGCCCCTGACAGTGGTACAATCCTAGGGATCGCATTGCTGCATTCCTCCTCCCCGCCCTTTAAAGGGGCAAAGACAGAGCTTTTCAGACCGGGGTGTCACAACACCCTAGTTTGGAACCTCTGTTCTACACAGCCGACTCTTCTCAGAAATACAAAGTATAGGCTTCCCTGTCAAACTCAGTCTGAAGGATGATGGGGAAAACTCAATTTGTGCCACATAAGCCATGTTGTGTGCAGAATCCGCTGTTTCCTGGTGTGTTTCAATGGCATAAGCCAAGTACTTTGGTTCCTAGAATTTTCCAGGCAATCCTAATAAGTTTGTCTGTATTAGTATGAAGGACTCAAGTAGAACTTCAGAATGGAGTTGAAGCCAGTTCTCGCTTTATCCTCACAAGAGACAACAAAGTATGTTAAAGTCTACAACATGGTGCACTTCATGACTGAACAGGGAAAATTTACCTGGGTTAGATCTGTTTAAGCACATCTTTCAACTAGCTCTTGTGTGTAACAAATTGTAGCATATAGCTCATGGGTCAAAGAAGGCTGATCAATCCAGGTCCATGATCTGAACATGAAGAGTAAACATCTCATTTGTATAGAGCACCTCAGGTATCTGAAATAACTGATTATCAGAATCCCTTAAATTATTTTTGTTTCGCTTGTAATCTTGTTGTGTATTTCATTCTCACGCTGTATGAATAGCATTATCATTTATCTGGATATCTTTTTATTAATGTCCCTGTGTTAGTCACATAAATGCATTTGTAGATAGATAGATAGACATATAAAGATCTAATTCCCATTTCACTTCCTCCTTTGGGGAAAGAAAGTGACAATGAATTGCTGCATAAAGAAAAAGAAGAAAGAAAAGACACACATGCAGTATTTCATGCCAGTTTTCAAAATTGACTTGGCATTTTGCTAAGTGAAACTTCCACTTTGAATCAAATATCCTCCTTAGTGCCTCTTGAAGTGCTTCCTGCCACTGAATCTGTAGGAATTTAAATCCATGCAAAACCGAGTAAATAATAAAGACCATGCTGAGTAGTTTTTAAAATTTAGAGGCTTTGGGAAAAGATGAAAGTGACATTGTTTGGCTAGACTATTTGAACAACAGAATTTTGTATGCTTCAAGCTGTTTACACATTCCTCTACAATGAAAACTTTGCTGGGCAGAGCATTTATATATAACTATGGCTTATCTCTTCAATATAATTGTCTGCCTTTCTTGAGGACTAAAATGAAGGATAAGTTACAAGTTATTTAAATGACAGAGCTCAAGAAACAACAGAGCTCAGACAAAACATTTTTAAACATTCATGGAGTCATCTCATTTCTGGCTGGGGTTTTGATTTTTCCAGTTGTGTAATTTTGTTTTCTGCCACCTGCATATGTGCATATCCTACTTTAATGGCATTTGTTTCATATCTGCACAAGCAAAAGAGTTGGGGTGTCTTGATAAATGACTGCTGTGGCATTCCTTAACTTGTAAAAAGTAAGCATTCTTTAGGTACATAAAGCAGGAACAAATGTATGTTTTTGTTTTACTCCTAGGCCCCATTGAAGGGACCTTTAAAAAAAATTGCTTTGGGAAAATCATAATTATTAGCATTTCATCTTAACCTTCACTTACACATTCCTGCCATTCTTACAGCCATTTTCACACAGCCTTCACTTTATTAACTTTTGATTTGGAGAGTCAGTAGCAATTGCAGGATGAAAATATGTCATTATCCATGCCACAGAACCTTTTCTTACAAAGCTAATTGAAGAAGTAGGTTGTCTCTTCCATACTGTCTGTTCTGTGACTAAGAGGAAAATGAGGTCATTGCCGATTGCTCTTCCCCCCCCCCCACACAAGCAGATTCTAAAATACTAAAATAAAACTACATGTAGGCCAAAAGAACAGGTCATAAAACAAATGTACTTCTTTCACACACACTATATGTATACATATATTTATATATAAAGGAATAATAGTAGAAAATTTATATTGTCATAAAATAACTTACTTTGCTAAAATGTCACTAAGCCAATGATGGAGAAAGCTTTCCAGGCATTACGTCTGCAGGCAAAAATGCCAAGAACCACCTGTATTGAGACAGCTTGAGCGATCACATTATGCTGAAGTGTTATGGGCCATGATCTTGGAACAGATAGTAATAGACACAAGACACAGAGCAAAGCAGCAGAGATGTAAAATAGCAAATTGCGTAAATACTGAAGGAGCTGTACGTGGACACTGTGAGATTTTCATTCATTTGTAAAGGCACATCTACATACTACAGATTGAACCAGTTTCAAATTTGTTTGCCTTAGCTTCTCTCCAAAGTCAGTGGGAATTGCAGTTTTGTGTGGTTGCTGAGGATTCTTTATTAGGGCTCTCTAGTCCTTCCACAGCAGTTCTGTTCTCATAGGATCTAGAAGCTGTGGAGCCTTTGGTGCATGTCATGTCTTTATACTTGCTCTGTAATTATGTGTCAGTTTGGAATGCACTTACCATGAGTGTAGCTGCTTTTCTGTAGCTCTTTCTCACAGTGATTATAAGTAACTATTCATAATGTGATAATGATCAGTAAGAGACATGACTGCTAATTCTTATCATTAATTGAACAATCACAATCAGTGTATGTCAGTGTGCTAAGCTAGAATTTTACTCTCAGGCATGCAGAGAAAACTGTTGCTTGAGAGCCACATAATCAGAAGGAGGCCAATAGAGGGCAATGATAGCAGTCTGGACAGTGGCATAGCTAAGGGATCTGGCACCCAGGAGCACAAAAAATTTAACACCCCTCTGGTGGTGTCCAGGAGGTGGTCTGAGGTATGGGGAGGCAGCATGCAGTCTCTTTGCGCCCCTTAAGGCCTCCTGGAGGCCTTAAAAAGGCACTTCGAGTTTTCATGAAACTCAAAATACCTCCTGGATGCCTTGGGGTCTGCTGTTGGGGGTGTGGGTTTGCACACCCTTAAGGCATGGTACCCAGGGCAATGTACCCCCCACCCCCTCTTAGCTACGCCACTGAGTCTGGAGAAACTTGTTTTAAAATTTTGCCCTCCAAGCGCATAATCAGTGCTTGGGCTTATTCTAGGAACTGGTTGCATTCGTTTATATCCTGAATAGACTTCACATACCATTATCATATTGCAGGATCTGATCTAAAGGCATATGAAGCAGCCGCCTTCCTGAAGCTAAGCAGGCCTAGCCATTGCGTAGAAGGGAGGCGGTCTGGCATCCCCATGTACACTGCCAAGTTCCAATAGGGAAGAAAGGCAGGATACAGATAAAATAAATATGTCATCACAGTTTTTAAGGGGCTGCAAGACTCATCGTTTTTGCAGCAGCAGACTAACGCGGTCACCCCCTCTGGACATCAGCTCCAAGTGTACCTTTTTCAACCTGGCAGGAGAACAATTGAAAGTGACAACCACTGTGCAGAGAAACTCCATTAATCTGAATGGCCTGGAGGAAGACATCCAGAACATTTGGATAATTAGGTCAGTTTAAATAGATAGGACTATTAGGAGATGCTGGCTGTGTTCACACAATCATGTGAAAACAAAAAGGCATGTCATTAGGTAAACCTGGCCAAAACTATTCTTCAAGGCCAAGACAGTGTTCCAGTGTGTTGAAAACTTTACTGAAAATGGTGGCTTAGCTAACACTGCAATCCCAGACATGCTTACTCGAAAATAAAGAATTAAACAAACGTTGGCTATGCCAAAGAAAATGCTATCCCTGACAGCTTCCATGGATGACTGATGTCCTTCCAAGGTGAGAGCATTGGGGGCTCACAGCAACTGTGACCATCCAATTGTGAGTTTCTATGCTCTCTGCCATGATAGCTGTGAAAACCTAGTGCCCAACACTACAGAAGTTCACTCAGAAATTAGGTACCACTGAAAGCAATGGAATGTACTTCTGACTAGAACCAAGATGCAAGGCTGTAGATTGAGCCCAATTATGCACGCTTAAAAATCTTATTGGTGTTAAGTGCATAACTGGGCATAGGGCTATACTACAATTTAACAGTTTCGGCATATCTGGCAGTTCAGAAATACAGGCCATGACTAGTACACCTGCCATGCCTTGAAGGTTTAATTTCTGCCTGCTGTTGAAAGTTTTTCAAGAATCCTACTTGGTGCCTGCTATGTACAGAATCAGTCTCAGTCCAATGACTCAGACATGATGGGAGATGATGGCTATTTTCACATGTGCAGGCAACAGGTCAGCAGACTGATCAACCTGCATGTCATTTTCAGACTGCTGGTGATAGTGTTATGTGTGAGCAGGAAGACCCTACCTCCTTTCCAGGTGTTAGGTATGACACTTGTATAGACACATGTATTGGCACAAGACACTTGGAAATCGGGAAGATTTGTGCCCTGTGCACAAATTTTGCTCTGAGCAAACATATATTCTGATTCAAAATAAATCATGCAAATCATGGTTTTTAGCATGAAGAGATGTAATTTGACAAATTAATGAGAATTGCAACACTTGAATTATTCAGAATTCAAAAAGTTAGGCCAGTTTGTCTGGCAGAGCAAAATGAAGGAAAAGAATCTTAGGGAGAGGGGCCATGGCATGGGGTTAGATCTACTGCAATATTGGAAATAAATTATTTTTCTGTTACATTCACATGATAAACATTTGAACTGAGAGTGCCTTTGCTAGTTAGTAGCAAGGCTGGCTCTGCTACAATATACCACCTAGACAGGGCCAAGCAATGATTGCCCAGCTTGTACTGCTTGTACTCTTTCGAAGACAAATCGGCAGTGATTTTCCCTGGAATACTCCATTTGCAATAATGGTGCAGTGAGTCTCCAAAGCCAGCCCCTACTCTCAATACAAAGCAAAGAATGACGGTCATTACAATGACTGCAATCAATGGAAGCATGAATAATATTACACAAGATTACCACAAGTCCTACCAATTGCTAGTGAAACATCACACAAAGTAGAGCAACAGGACACAAAGTACTTTATTAAGTAGAAGTCTGATCCAGACATGATGGCCTTAAACTAATCATTACCCAAATGCCCTGACACAATGATTATCTACTTCCCATCAAATAAAGGCAATCACACTTCTTTCAACGTGCATGCAGTATACTTGATTGGAAAAACGTCTGAGAAAGTATGTTTCAGGATTTTAGGTAGTTTAGCCAGTGCTGTTATATTGGTAATATCTCAGGCACAAACCCTGATGGATTAACAGGACAAACAGAGATCCATTCTACTTCAGTAAAATTGCAGTGGGACATATGGCTTAGAACAGGGTTTCCTAAACTTCACATTCCTCAGGCAGGATTGTTTCAGGATTTGAACTGGTAGCACAGGTCACTCTTGCGCCTCCCAAAGATGTGTGTGTGTGCATGCATGCATGCGTGCGTGTATGTGAAAAAATAAACAGCTACTTGAATAGAAATTAGAGCAGATTTCAGGAACGCGAGGACAGCTTGGGTGGCGGGCATTATGCATGAAGGTATTCAGTATGAGGACAAGCCAAGGTCACAGCTGCAGAGCATGCAGTGGTGGCTCTGCAAGTGAGGATGATTAGGTTGAAGCCATGGCAAGTCTGGTTCAATTGAGGGAGAACCTAGATTATATTATTCCCCTTTGTCTGGCTAACCAACGTGAGGTCACACTTTCTGGGCAAGAGCATTGCTTCCAGCTCTCCTCCCCTTCTGCTAATTTGTAGATCTGGCAATGAAGGGGGAGGGGGAGAATCCTAGAAATGGCACCCTCCTTGTGGCACAAATGACACAAACAGCACAGGTCATGGGAGTCTGTAACGCACCCAGACAGGAGCAGGAGGGTCTGCCTTTGGGCCAATATTCCTACCTGCCTCTATGAATCTTTGCATTATTTCCTGTTTCCCCAACGCAGTGGACTAGTGGCAAAGGGAGGTTCCATATGGAATGCAGTGATTGTTTCTCACTCATATTTTGGATGCTATGCGTGGCATACTTGCCAAAAGGAAGGCCTCTACTGTAACATACAGTCACAGGGGACAACGGATGCTGTCAGTCCCTCTGCCCATTCTGTGGTCAGTCAGACATAGAGCATAATGGTGAATCTGGCAGAGAGGTTCCAGTAACCACTGAATCGAGGTACAAGGTGTCTTTTAGCATGGGGCTGTTCAAACACAAGGCATTCAGTAACTAAATTCAAAGCTTGCACCTTATGCGTGTTCCCACAGACAACAGAATCTATCTTTTAACCTTTCTCCTTTTCTCTCTCTCCATTCTTCCTCCTATCCCCCTTCCTTCATCAAACCCTTAAAAACCCCTGGTTTTCCAGCCCCATGCTCTTGCTTTTCCCTCCAGGCTCTTGCCATTTTATACCCCATTATATACCCCTTTTCCTTTTGAGGATTTCCTTTGTTCTCCCCCTTCTCTCTATACCAGGGGTGCCCAAACCCCGGCCCTGGAGTCACTTGTGGCCCTTGAGGACTCCAAATCCAGCCCTCAGGGAGCCCCCAGTCTCCAATGAGCCTCTGGCCCTCCAGAGACTTGCTAGAGCCTGCACTGGCCTGATGCAACTGCTCTCAGCCAACTGTTCAACCTCTCGCGTAAGCTGTGGGATGAAGGCTCCCTCCACTGCTTGCTGTTTCACATCTGTGATGCAGCAGCAGCAGTGAAGGAAAGGTTGGCCTTGCTTTGTGCAAGGCCTTTTATAAGCCTTGAGCTATTGCAAGACCTTCATTCATTCATATAAGTTTCATCTCTATTATATTCATTTATGTAAATTTATTCAGATTTGAAATGCAAATTAATTATTTTTTTCTCCCGGCCCCCAACACAGTTTCAGAGAGATGATGTGGCCCTCCTGCCAAAAACTTTGGACACCCCTGCTCTATATTATATAAGTATTTCTCAAACTGTGGGTCAAGACCCACTAGGTGGGTCATGAGCCAGTTACAGGTGGATCCCCATTCATTTCAATATTTTATTTTTAATATATCAGACTTGATGCTACCATGGTATATGACTGCATTTGGGGAAAGGTTACAGAGCTGTACTTTTAAAAGGCTACTCTGTATATGCTTTTAATAATGATAGTCAATGTGACTTACTCCTGGGTAAGTATGGGTAGGATTGCAGCCTAGGATTGTTAAAAATTTTTTCTGCTTCATGATGTCACTTCCGGTCATGACATCTCTTATGGTGGGACCTGACAGATTGTCATTCTTAAAAGTGGATCCTGGTGCCAAAAGTTTGAACACCACTCATATAGACTATATAACAATTTCTTGTGCTTAAAAATATTTTGAAGTGACCTCAAAAGCACTTCTTGATCAGACTCACCCCCCAAAATCTTTTCATTTTCAATTTGCAGATCCCAGATTGTTAAGGACTTATAAGACAGCTGAGGACGCAATCCTAACCAGCTTTCTAGCACTGGCATAGCTGTGCCAGTGGGGCATGTGCTACATTCTGCAGTTGGGGGGCAGTCATGGAGGCCTCTTCAAGGTCTGGCAATGTTTGTTACCTTACCTCGAAGTTGCATTACCCTTATGTAATGGAAAGTAGGTTAGGATTGTATCCTGAATGGCTTCCTGAACATTTTCCTTCACACACACACACAGTACATGGACAATGGCATTTTGAAATGCTTAATGGTTTTGTAAAGCTCCTGATTTTTCACATGCAAAAATACAGAAATAGCATGAGTGTATACAGATGAAACTGCTAGCTTTCCTGAAGAGGTGAGACAACCTGCTACCTGCTGTCAAAACACAGTGAAGTATGATTTCATTTTGATTCCAGCCTTTCAGAATCTACACTGACAGCCAAGACTTGAATACGTCCTTAACAAATACTGGAATAAAGGACTCTGGTTTTGCTTTGTTTTTTGTTTTTAGAATGCTATTGTTCAAAAGTGTGATCTAGACAAGAATGCCCATATTTTATCTGAGCCCATCACAACACAGCACAACAAGGCATTTCAATTACTGCAGCAACAAGCTACCAATCCAACTTTATCAATCCAATTTTTCATCCCCTTTCTCTGACTCGACATTTGTTCTCTGTGTCAGAGTAATCTCATCAACCTCAACCCACTTTAGGGTAATCAATCTCAGTTACGATATTCAAACATAATGAAAAGAGAAAGCTCCCAACACAGAAAGCTAATAGCCACAGTCACTACTTTGGGACACATTGTCACCGCTTGCAGTCAGTCCTGAGCCAGTTCATCATGTTCATCTGAGTTACAGATGCATGCAGTCCCCAGGAATGCTTAGCATCAGCACCAACTCACTTTAAGCCCAAAGAAATTAAGCTGCTTGGCAGCACACCTTTCGAAGTGCCTCACATGTCAGCCGCAGGTAAGCAAGTAGGGCCTAATTTCTTGAACATCACTGATGATGCTGGGATGACTTTGGCTGCATTCCTGTCTTGAATTTAAACATCTCAGGTGGTCACAGGAAATAACTCAATCTTAGGGTAAAATGAAACACGATGACACGTTTTGTCTAACCATTTTATACATGGATGTACATTCTATGTAGCAAACTGGGTTCCCCATGTGTATGGTGTCAGATATGATAACTCCACATGGGATTCTTTTGAAACCCACTGTGAGGACAATTTCCAATTTATATGCTGTCTAATAGGGAGCTGGTGCAGGGAGTTGGATAGAGCATTTGACATTCTGATGGCACTGTCTCCCTCTAGCCTGCTATGGATAGGAGCCACATTGATCTGTGTCTTCCTCACTAAAAGCTCCCTTATCATGCGCTGTCATGTGATTTTTGCAAACCGGGAAGTCAATTTTTATTTAAAGGAGAATGTGAATGAAGGAGTGTTTTATTCACATAGTCCTGCACTTCCTGCTTTGCAAAGACTGCATGACAGAGCAGGACAAGGGGCTTTTATAGTGCATCGTGGCAGAGGTGCCAGTGCAGCACTGAGTGGTGTCCCCAGTGACATTGTCCCTGCAGACAGACATGAGGTAAGTTGATCTAGATGTTGCATAGGAAGGTGGAAGAACTCAGTGCAGTTTTTGGCAGCAGCTCCATGCTTCTTAGAACTAAATAACAAGACAACAAGAATGTGTCAATGTGTTTCCATTGTTCAAATTTTGTTTTTAAATATCAGTCATGAAGCTGTTTCCTCCCATGCTATTTCCACAGTGAAACTCTCCCCTCCACCTACCTAAGGACAACCCAAGGACAAAAATATACAAGGAGACTCAAGGACAAACAAGGTAATGTCATTTCAAGTGGGGCGATTTCCTTTTGTAAAGCACACATATACATGATCCTGATTGGAGTTGTAAGGGGGTGCTAGCACTTTGTCCCTAATGCTCCTAATCTTGATTTTGCAAGGAAAAAAGCTTCCACAGGTGCCTCTTTGGTTTTGACCCTGGGGCTGTATGGCCTGAATAGCCTGAGTGGGGTCTCTCCAGAGCTTGTTCTCACACTGTTGAAGCAACTCATTCCTAGACACAGGAAAAAACAACAACACAGAAGCAGTGGTGTAGCTAATGATTATGTAGTCCAGTGCCAAGCTCAAAATGATGCCCCAGAAGAGACATCAAGCCTGGGCTTTGAAAAAAGTGAAAATGAGGGAAAATCTGCCTCCTCCCCTCAGTAGCTTGCTGCCCACTTGCTCTTCCACCTCCTCCCAGGCTCACCTCCATCTTAACACCTTATTGGTTCTCTGCTGTATGATAACAGCACCTAACTGGCTCTCAGATCAATCAGTCTCATTGGTCAGTTTTTGTTAAATAATGCAGTTATATATTTATTTTCTGGCTATTTGGCTATAACATTTGATAGAACAGTGATATTTTGACATGGTTTGTAACTCAAAACTGACCAATGAGACTGATTGTTCCGAGAGACACTGATGTGTTACTATGACACAGCAGGGAACCAATAAGTATGAATCAGCTCTCATTTCCATCTATCAGAGCTAATACTAGAACCCTGATTCAGTTGTGTGAGTGCCATCAAGTTGGCAACTGGTTTTTTGTTGGTTACTTATTTATTGGGTGATCTGTTATATATTTAAATAAATAAATAAATAAATAAAGTTAATGGGGGTTACACCAACCCTAGTGATGCCACTGCATATGAGGCTGTGCATATGATACTGAAATTTATTCTGTATGGTCTGGTATGGGAGGAGGATCATCATGGGGTTGAAGCAATGAGCTCTCGCAAGGGGTGATGCAAACCCTTGTGATGCCTCTAAGAACCTAGGAACAGCCCCACTGGATCAGGCCATAGGCTCATCTAGTCCAGCTTCCTGTATCTCACAGCGGCCCACCAAATGCCCCAGGGAGCACAACAGATAACAAGAGACCTGCATCCTGGTGCCCTCCCTTGCAGCTGACATAGCCCATTTCTAAAATCAGGAGGTTGCACATACACATCATGGCTTGTAACCCGTAATGGATTTTTCCTCCAGAAATTTGTCCAAACCCTTTTTAAAGGTGTCCAGGCCAGACGCCATCACCACATCCTGAGGCAAGGAGTTCCACAGACCAACCACACGCTGAGTAAAGAAATATTTTCTTTTGTCTGTTCTAACTCTCCCAACACTCAATTTTAGTGGATGTGCATACTCCACTGGGATGCAGCTCTACACAAGCAGGCCTTCCATCAAGATAAAACAGAATTTTCTGTTAATAATACATACATTAACAAAAATGCACCTTGAAGATTGCAAAGCCTGTCCATATGCCACTGCACACTTGCTAATTCATGCAGGCTTTTTATCTGAACCCTTGCAGTATGCCCAATGGTCCCACATTGTCACCCTTTCTCAGGGTGCCGGAGTAACTGCTCACAAAACATCTCTTCCAACCGTATTGCTTCATTCAGTGCATAGTGCTGAGAAGATACGGGCAGCTAATAAGTACAACATTAATGAGGACATTTTTCTTTGTATCCTGGGTTGGCACTTTGGCTTTAGGTAGAAGGGAGAAACTTTTTCATCATTTCCCATTACTCGCTACCATACAGTAGTATTTTATTACTACCAATTAGAGTTCTACAGCTATAAAACCCAATTGTTGCAACTAGTATTTATAAGGGGCAGAACTAGACATGACAAAAAACACATGGTGCTGCTGCTGAAAATGAAAACTGTGAGTGGAGTGTCCTATCTGGAATTTCTAGTAGAATGTATCTTATTTCTTGCAGCTATTTTGCTGAGAATCTCCCTGGCCCACAGTCCACATCAATGGAAGCATCTGGCCAGGTACAGGAAAATAGAAACTGGATTGATGATAGGACCCGAGAATGTTGACTGTATGTTGTGGAGGGGAAAGGTGAAATGATATACAGAGCACATGTGTGGTGGTAGCCACTTGTTTTTTCTAATGTCTTTTTGGGAACAGACTGGGTGAAGCAGCCAATTAAGGAAGTGGATCAGTGTGGGGCAATGAGGGGCTCTTTGTGTCCTGCTGTTTTTGTGGGACACCTTGCCACGCCTTACCAAAGACTCCATAGCTGTTTCTTCTTCTCTCTACTGAGGAGTTTTTAGAAAGCAGGAAGAGGAAAGTGGAAGTGTGAGGAAAAAAGTGGTGGACTAGCGCATCTCCTGGGAGCATTTTCCACTTTTCTCTTTCTGCTTTAAAAACAAACAAACAAAAACCCCTCAAGAGCAGAAAGAAGAAACAGTGATGAAGTAAATGGTCATAAGTAAATGGGAAGATACATGCACCTGAATGAAAGGGGATGTGGTAGCGTTAGCTTGCTACAGTGAAAGATTTAGGCCAGCCCTATTTCCAGTTCTACTATAAAAGATCTCTCCTACCATAGATATTTACATCAGAGGATGTGCCTGGAAACTTGGAATGATGTCATGAAGTGTGCTGCGCAATCCAGAGCAGCACTTAAGCTGAGCTGGCCTCTGACTGTCGCAAATGTGCTGTAAGGCATGTTTGCGCCAGCTCAGGAGTCGGGGAAGCTGATGCGGAGGCCTGGGCTGCTTCCGGAAGGTCTAATACAGACCCTGCAGACCCAATACAGACAAACTGATAAATTTGTACTGGTAGAGGCAGGCTGGCGCAAGGGATGGAAGAGGGTGATGGGAGGGCTGAATGGAGGCAGAGTGGGGACATTTTTGGGCAGGGGGTGGGTGGACTGGGAGGAGGATTGGGTACGGGAAGGAGTGGGATTGGCTTTAGGCTACATCCTAATCGCCACTCCTGGCCTGAGTGGCCTTACATGGGTTACATCAGTGAATTCACTAGCGCAAATCCGAATAGCCCCAAGTAGCAGGTGTGCGAAATGGGGCAATGGGAAACAGATTGGTTGGCCTGCCTGTTCCAGTGCAAATTAGGGTTGCACCCTAAGCATTTATTTGTAGTGCACACATCTTCAGCCCACTGGAGTTCCCTGTGCATGCCATGATATGTGCTCCAAATAAATTTGCACTTTTTGAAAACTGAGCGTTTACTTGTTAAGAATTTTGAAAGGAAAAAAAAGAGACCATTTAGAGTAAAAGCTGACTGCACATACATACATACAACAGACAGACAAGCATGGACACAAATCATCTCTTTTCGCTGAGGATACCCAACTGACTCCATAGATTCGCTGCAGCAAGTTATGAATGATTAATGAAATGAAGGAGAGGAAAATTGTTCAGTGGATATAAAAAATGGAGTCCTGTGAGATGACTGGGGCACAGCTATTTGTCTCCTGCTATACTTGGAAATATTACAGTCAACACACAAGAAAATAAGGGATATTGTACAAAATCTCTTGCAAAATATATACCGAGCAAAACAAATCAATGGCATAGTATTCCATTGTTATTTTGGGACTTGTATGCAGTAAAATTCAATGAAGTTACACATAAAGGAATGGGCTGTTCAGGAAAAGAAATTGGCTATTCAACCCCAACAAAGGTGATCTCTCTGGAATGACAAATCACAAATTAAAACAAAACAAACAAATTCATCTTTAAAGCAGCATTTATAGTTCCTTAATTGACTTATGCTTCTTTATGGCCCAAACCAAATGTACAAAAACCTATGTGGAAATAGGCCCCTCCCACTGAATAAGCACATGTTTGGATGCAAACCCCAAGTTACTATTATTATTTTTTAATTCATGAGTTTTTTTGTCATGGAAAATCCACTCTCCAACTTTTTCGCCTCTTAATTCCTGGAGTTTTCCAAATGGGTATTTGAATGTATAATTGTGAAACCCCCGTGGTTCTCTAAACCCATATGGCTCTGTATATTCATTAGTTTGGTAGGTGAGATGAGCAGCCCTTCTCAACTTTTAGCTCTTTTTAGCTTCCAGGCCCCTTGTCAAACAAATGGTTGGCAACCTTCAGTCTTGAAAGACTATGGTATAAGCCTACAGCACCCAGTATTCCCAGGCAGTCTCCCATCCAGTACTAACCAGGCCTGACCCTGCTTAGCTTCCAAGATCAGACAAGATTGAGCACATGCAGGGTAACAGTTGCTACAACGACACTATACAAACAGATTAATATAAAATCATGTATCATTTTCGTTTTTCAGTCTGTGGCCCCCTTCAGATGTGCCAGGGCACCCCAGAGGTCATCTGATTCCCACTGAGAATGGCAGTCCTAGACTGTCCTTCTGGGGAACCCTTCTTTGCCATAGCTTCTCTTCTTGTTTGCAAAAGTAGGTGGCTCTACCCCCTTATTTGTGGTGCATAGGAGAGAAAGATGCAAAAGTGGAAATTGTTTGAACTGTATTGGCGACAAGCTTTAAATTGCATTGGCTCATGATGGAGGGAAGCAATATTTCTGTGCCTCAAACTACTTCTCTCAGCAGTAGGCACTTCCCCACCGCCTGAAGAATCCTTCTTGGAGCAAAGAAGAGTTGAGAGCCTTTGGGCAGAATCCTAACCCACTTTCCCACACCGACATAAGGGCAATGCAGCTCTGAGATAAGGGAACAAACATTCCCTTACTTTGAGGAGGCCTCCGTGAGTGACACCCAACTGCAGGATATAGCACATGTCCCATTGGCTCAGCTATGCCAGTGCTGGAAAGTGGGTTAGGATTTGGACCTTTATCTACATTTGGTGGGATGGGGCAGTCCAAGTGACTCTCACCCAAAATTACAGAATGTAGGAGAAAAAACCTCTCTCTGAATGTCAGGGTGGGGAATCACAGTAAATGCTAGAACAAGGAAGTTTCATGCCGTCAGAAGAGCAAAGTCTCAGGGCGATGCTCCCATCCCTTTCAGCTGCCATGTGCTCCAGGGATTTTTGCAGACATAGGAAGTCTGCTGGAGGATGATTGGCAGTGGAGGAACTAATGTGTTTTTTGCCCCAAAGAAAGCCCTGGATTGCAGTGAAAGTTTGAATGCAAATCCCATATGAGTTGAAACCCATAAATGTGACTCGTGAAAGTGTTTTCCCACATGATAACTGCACACTTGGAGGAGGCCTCTCTCTTGCATGTGATTCCCCTCGTTTATTTCCTTTATGACATATCATTGCACTTTTATTTAAATTTATTATAATTTATTCATTTCACTTGAGCACATGAGTTGAAATAAATTATTTTTATTTTGCTCATAATCAATTCTTCAACAAAACCACGATACATTTAAACAAATATTGAGTGCTCAAGTGAAATGAATATACAGTGGTGCCTCGCAAGATGAAATTAATTCGTTCCGCAAGTCGTTTCGTTTTGCGAAATTTTCGTCTTGCGAAGTGCAATTTAAAACAAACCAAAAAAAAAAAAAGGAAAAAATTCATCTTACGAAGCATGGCCATAGAAAGTTCGTCTTGCGAGTCACCAAAAAAATTGCAAAAAGCTTTCTTCTTGCGAGTTTTTCGTTGCGCGAGGCATTCGTCTTGCGAGGCACCACTGTATTACAAATAAATACCTTGTGTAGTTTGGCTTTTAGCTACAGAGTTCTGGACTGTTTGCTCCACCACTAGTGAGCATGTCCACCTCACTATGGTTGTTGTGGTTCCCCCCGCTCCCCAGCCATGGCATCCTGAATATGTTTTATTATACTGATGTCATGAGGAACTATGACAGATCTTTTTGTCTGTGGACTTCACAAGAAGATTGTTGCTGAAGACTATACAGATAATGGCTAGAGGGCATAAAAGATCTAGAGAATTATGGTAGATAATTAGGCAGAATATAAGCAGGATTGGGTGCTCGATGCTCATTAAGAAGGTCTTCTGTTGTCCTTAAATATCATTTTCGTCATTATGTTGTTCATTAATGCAATTTAATAAGTTCCATCCATCTGCTTAAAGACTGGATCTTTTCTTCTCGTAGTCAAAATCTTCATAACTCTATGAACAGACATATTTCACTGTTCTTATGGATATGAGGGTTTGGATGTGGCTTCATACTGAGACAGTTTATATTCTAATGTATATGGACAAATGTTAAGTTAGCTGCAGAGGCAGAGACAAGTATTGCATCTAAGGAAACATTCATTGACTTATAAAGGGTCCAGTCCTATCCAACTTTCCAGCACCGATGCAACTGCCATGCAGCCCCAAGGTAAGGGAACAAATGTTGAGAAGGTCTCCATAACTACGCCCCCCTTCAGAATGCAGTGTGTGCCCCACTGGAATATTGGATAGGACTGGGCCCAAATCATACTAAGTAAATACATTATTAATTATTATTTTTGGTGGTCCATTATTTATTTATGTGTGCAGCACAATGTTGTGGTTTACAGCCCAATACTAAGGCACCCTTATACAACTGGAACAAGTGTTTTGGCAGTGTAAGGCCGATCCTCCACAGCCCCTGATGCTGGTAAGTCAGCGTGAGGAGCAGGAAGGAGGTGTGGAAGGGGAAGAAGAAGGAGGAGACAGAGTGGAAAAGGGGACAGAATGAGGGCTGGAAAGGGTAGTATTGGCTGCAGTGGCACCACTGATATCCTTGATCTGCCTTCCCAGGTCCACTTGTCCAGGTCCAGGTATTACACCTGGATAAGGGAACAAAAGTTCCCTTACTTGGAGAAGACCTCTGGAACTAGTACCCCTCCCTCCTGACAGGATGGAGTGTGTGCTGTGGTGGCATGAATGCATAGGCATGGGAGGGAAAGGATAGGATTGGCCCTTAAGAGATGAAGTTGTGATCTGGGAAGTCCCAGGTTTAAGTTCTCGGATTCCACCTATGCAGTAGTGCAGACAAAGCTGTAATTTGGGAACTCTTAATTTTCGGGGGGACACGGGGTAACAGTGAAAAGATTTTTTTTTGGGGGGGAGGACTGGAAGAGCTCAGCTCTGTGGGATCCAGGGCCCCGGGTCGGGCCACGCAGCCTGACACAGGATTCCTTGATTCTGTGCTAGCTAAAGAGCTGCCACAGAATCAAGTAGTCCCATTGTGGGACTACTACTCTTACCTGGGGGAAAGGGAGGAAAGACCCCTTCACCTGAGGAGCCACCAGTGTCTGCCCAGTGTGTTCAGGATGCCACGGCAGCCATTTTGGGGTTGTGGCAGCCCCATTGCCAGGCAGTTCAGGATTGGGCTGCCCGTCCAGCCCCACACTTTCACCAAACAACTGATCCATTGTAGTAAGAAACACCACTGGACTGGGGCTGGGTACATGCAACTCCAAGTCCAGGACCAGGTTTCAACCTGGGGAAATGCACACCCAGCTTTTCTTACACATGCGTTTTCCTGCTCTTGGATCAGGGCCAGCATTTATTAAGTCTAAATCTGCTCTTGAAACAGATTCCTGTGTCTGATCTGCAGGCAGTTTTACCTACAGACTATCTGATTGCCATGCCATTGTGAAAGGCTTAGGAAACATGCCAGAAAAAAAGTGAGAACTGTTAGGTTGAAACAGAACACTTACCCACCTCACCCCAGCACTGTCTGTTCTAGTGGCTGTCTGCTGGTATTCATTTGCATCTTTTAGATTGTGAGCCCTTTTGGAGCCATTTAGTTATTTGATTTTTCTCTGTAAACTGCTTTGTGAACTTTTAGTTGAAAAGCGGTATATAAATACTGTTAATAAATATAAATACCGTTAATAATAACACTTAAACAGGTTCTCCTGCTATTCCAGCAGTATGAACTTGTGCATAGAAATTCAGCTGGTGGACAACTTTTGCTTCATGGGGGTTGGAAATGGCTCGCAGGATAGACAGAGTCTTTCCTATATTTCTGTTGAACAGAAATATGTGCCTTTCAGTGCTAAGTCTGGGAGACTATTGTTCTTTATCAGAACACAGCAATTCAAATACATTACTATCTCCCACATTATCTGGCTCTCAACCCTGAGTGTATTTATGTAACCAAAGGCAATGGATAGTGAAAAGATTCTGCAAAATATTTCCCAGCACTTCTTCTGCCTCTTCACTCATTTTCAGCTTTTCTATCAAAAAAATTAAAACAATATTGACAGTCTTGTTCCCCCTGCTCCATGCCAG
This sequence comes from Tiliqua scincoides, assembly GCF_035046505.1. Classification (NCBI taxonomy): domain Eukaryota; kingdom Metazoa; phylum Chordata; class Lepidosauria; order Squamata; family Scincidae; genus Tiliqua; species Tiliqua scincoides. The sequence continues at coordinate 85,131,170 of NC_089824.1, forward strand.
CAAGTACTGCCTCTCACTTTTCAGTAAGGCAAAGTGGGGGCAACATTTTCCAAGATGCATGGGCCAGCTTGTATATACATTCAGGGTTCCATTACAAAGACAAAAGTCTGCTTTAGGTTTGCTGGCTGCATTTTTCTAAAGGCTTCACTGGAATGCGATAGGGAGAATAGGAATTTTGTATATGCTGGGCTTGGTATTTCTGCAACATTACAAGTGAATTGATGATACCCGTAGGAAAGATCAACTGAATTTCACTATGCACTGAAGGATGGTGATAGAGGTCGGTTCAGTCAATACATACACTGTCCTTCTTAAAAATGTGAGGAAGGAGTGAGGGTGCATGCATCTTCCCCTTTTGTCACCACATCACACAAGGATGCTTCAGCAGAACCACCCTGCAGATTGCAGTTTAGATACTGTGTGATTAGGCAAAGGAGGACAGTGCAGTGGAAAGGAAGAATGAGAGAGACTGCACACCAATGCTCCTCCACCACATGTCTGAGAGGGTGCTCTAAGGGTTCAAACCAGCTGAAGACACTTGTTTCATTCAGACCCATTTGTTTTCAGGGCAGAGAATGTGTGCTCTTCAGAGCTCTTTTCTCCGTTGTCACCTGTATTTTCTCCTCAATAGAACAGTCTGACAGCCCAATCCTATGCACATCTACTCAGAAATGAGTCCCATTAGAGTTTATGGGGCTTACTCCCAGGAAAGTGTGGATAGGATTGGGTTGCCAGCTCTCTCTCTCTCTCTCTCTCTCTCTCTCTCTCTCTCTCTCTCTCCTGAAGCAAAGTGAGAGAAGGTTGGTGGAAAGTTGGCAGAAGCCATCTGAGGACATTGCTGCAGGATACCTGCCACTCAAAGGGTTAGGGGGTAACAAATGGAAAATGGAAAGAAATGAGATCTAGTCATGTTTTTTGCTTTTAGGAAAGAAACAAATGCAAGAGTTTTTCCCCTTTCCTGAGAAACTTATAACAATATGGAGCAATAGCAGAAAGGAACATGGGTACATTTTTATAGAAACTTCTATTTAATTTTGTCTGAATGCTTCATTTTCAGGGATAATATGATGTCCTGCAATTCTTTTCTCCACAGAAAGTTCCTGGTCCGAATGCCCCCTTTTTATAAGTCAAAGTAGCTAGAGCTGAACTCATCCTCCAGGGCATACCTTCTCACATAAGATGCATACTATAAAAGTTGCCAAGGCCACAGTCTTCTCCCACAAGGCTCATGTTTTCCTTTCTGAAGGCTCACAAAATTCTCCTTGCCTATTTATTTTCTTATCACTCTTGAATAGTCATATTCTGACTAGCTATCTTTATCTGTAAAGTTGCTGAAGGGGGTAAAAAGGGAAAATGAAGAGCCATGGGAATGCCATTTGCTAAGGCAAAATTCATGGAGCCTGGTGATTCGCAAGTGTCAAATTTTGTGTGAAGCCACGTCCTGGAGAAGCGCCAACCATTTCAGAACTTTGAGGGGGAAAAATAGCATGCGATCCACAAAGCTGGGCCTTTTTTAATCTCTTCCAAAGAACAGTTTGTATCTTTTCAGGAGAGAAAGTTGTAAAGAGGGATGAGATAACTATTAGTATAGTAAGCTCTCAGATACAGCTAAATTAAAAGAAACCCCAGCTAAGCTACAGCTCTCAAATATAGGGGTGAGCGGGCTGGGAATGAATGAATGAATGGGCTCAAATGTCTAGGATTTCTCCAAGTACCAACACAGCCCAATAAATAAAGCATACATTTAAATTCACCCACCCCACAAGCACAATGCTGGTTGTGTTTGGTCAACTGGGCCACAGGCTTGCAGGGGATTAGAGGCTGGTTGCGGGTTGGATACAGGCACTCCACAGGCTGCATCTGGCCCCCCGGTCTGGGGTTTGGAGAACCCTGGCTTAGAAGGACAATTTAGTGGCTGCTTTTGTGACTTTAGGTTTTGACTCAAGCTGAGGGAGGAAATTTTCCTTTCCCTTCAAAAATTTCCCACCTCACACCCCCCTTTGTCATCCTTCAAACTTCAGTTCTGAACCAACTAAATAGTTGATTGTAGCTTCCTTCATTTATCACCTCAGACCAATGGCAACCTATCATGGAAAACTTTTCTGAGTTGAAATAAGCAAGCAGCAGGCCTCTTGCTTTCCCCCAGTCATCTGAAGTTTGAGCCCTGGAGACTAAAATGGCTCCTGCACAGTTCTCTCTGCAGAGAGAACAATGCAGATGTGCAACTTGCACCCATAGATATTTGGTGGGTTTATGTAGCAGCGGAATCAGCTCTGCCCCGCTAAGTTTCTCCCTTTGCACATCAGCCTGGTCATTCCAAAGGGGGACAAAATACATACATACATTATTTTTTTAATGGAATAAGGCAGTTAATGTTGGATGTAAGCTAGCACACAAACTGATTCCCCACCCAGTCTACTCATTTGGCATTTTTCTGATTTTTTCTTAATATAAAGAACTGTATTATGTTTATTTCATTTTTCTTACCTGTATAAGACATTTTCATTAACATCCTCTGATTGCTTTCTGTATCTGTAGTCTTTTATTCTGACCTTTCCCTCTCTGAAGATGGGATAAATTCTGGTTTGTGTATTTCACTGTCATTTGTAATACCGACCTTGAACCCCTGTGTAATACTAATTTCTGAGATGAGATTTTTAAAAGTGACATGACTTCTTAATTAGTTTCAGTTTTACTGAGGTCTTTCTCCTTTTAACCTCACTATTCAAAAGTATCTTTTTTTTAACAGTACAATTTAATCCTTTCACCTCGATCTATGAACTTTGCCTTCCAAATATGAACAACAGAGATGTAATAACTATCCAAACTCTGACTGAAAAAAAGATATTAAAAAAAAGTATGTCAGTTTTTAAAAAAAAAAACTTTTTGCCTTCAAGGAAGGTAAACTTTTTCCTTGAAGGACAGCTTCCCACTTCAGTTTCTTCCAATGAACTCCTGTACGTCTGCCATATAATCAGTTATCACTGTGGATTCTGGGCAATATTCAGATCCAATATGTGTGTTTGCTACTATCCACCCCCTCCAGCCTGCTTCCAACCCTTGCCCTTACCCTCCCTGCCCTAAAGCTCCCCCAAACTGCCCATGTCTGTCTGCCCAAGGTCTGTCCTTTCTGCCACCTTACCAGGGCTGGCAGAGTTTTCAGGCAAGTTTGCCATGCATGCAGAGATACTGTCCATTTCCACCATTGCAAGCGACAGCAGCAAAACTTTTGAGCCACCACAAGGGCACAAAGATGCACCACTGTAGGCCCTTGACAGGATGGGTTTTAAAGCAGTGAATTTTGCAAACCAGTGCCGGGGGTGTCAGAGGAAGGTGAGGAATTTGGCCCTGACATCACCACATATCCTGGGCAGTGGTCACAATTGGTGTTTAATGTGCCAGCACTCCATGGCACAAATGTGTGGCAGAAGGGACTTTGATGACTTAAGAAGTAGGTAGAGGGGAAGGCAGTGTTAGTAAAACATGTTGCTAAGGGCCATCAGAGTGGCCCCATCTGTCTAGCATTGTTATTGCTGTGGATTTGGGGTTCAGTCGCATTTGCTAGGAACAAGATATTGTTTCAGCAGCACAAAGCTCTGCTTACATCACAACAGCTTGTATGGAGTCGTGGCTAATATCTGCTTCATATGTTACCCATAGTGGTATTATTGTCACTGGCTCCTCCCATGATATTCCCAGGAACACATTGCATGGTTATCTGTCACACTTTCACCAGGAGACATGTTGATAGCATAGCACACAACTATGTGGCCTGCCATAAGCCCACAGAAGTAACTGGGGGTGTCATGTGAGCAGCTAAGAGTCAAAGCACATGTTCCTTTAAATATGCGGACTGACCCTGAGGTTGTAGTTTTGCTTTTGTGAATCACAGGCATGGGGGTACAGTGTTATAGTCAGTCCCCTCCATGGCTGCACTGGTTCACTCACTCCCATGTGTGAGGACAACGCTGATAACAGATTACTTTCCATGTTGGGGGGGGAATGCAAAAGTGTTTTACGTTGGGCCTTGTTGCTTCTGAAGCTGGCCTTGGAGTAGTCATCGAATGAAGCACCTGTATCCAAGATCATTCTGTGTTTCTCCACTATCGCCTCAGAGGACAGACTAAGCATCTCATGGAAAAATATCCTGCCCCTTTTACTTTTTCCAAATTAATGAAGTCATTTCTTCCTGAAACAAAAAGCTGCTTGTGGGTTTGAAAAAAGGGAAGCATTCCCCCCCCCCCCCGCATGGAAAGTAAGCTGTAATCAGAGCTAAGGAGTATTGAAAATTTATATTTGAAATTCAGATTCCAAGTATAATTTAAATCATATCTCATCTCTAAAGCACACATAGACAACGTATTGGTAGTTTATGCTGGAATTACTTTTGTTCCTGCTGCATTTGATGTTTTTGTGCTTAATATAAAATGAAAGAAATATCTTCTTGATGAAGGCAAGCCACAGTACATGGGCGGTTTAGTAAGGTTTTAAGCATATTTTTATGCATACACACACACTTTGCCAACTAAACACGTTGTATAAATGTGGTAAGCAAACTCCCTCTTGCAAGGTAACTTGCAATACAGTCCACTCCTTTAGCAACTTTTTGGCATAGGGTATGTCGCAGTTTCAGGCCTTGCCATCCTACAGAGCAGAGGTCATTGCAACATAATGCAATCCTATTGAAATTTCCCTGTGCTAATGCAATGGCGCTTGCACGGCTTGTGCAGTATTCCCTGGGGGAATTTTGCAATCTGGAGGTCTCCTCCAGGAGAGGGGATACTTGTCCCTTTGCTCTGAGAAAAGTCCCAGCCATGGCAACAGCTCTACTCGGACCTGCAGCTGCTAAATCGCTGTGTATGGCCAAATGAATTTGTGTTGGCAGGCCTGAGAAGAGGGTAGGATATGGTGCACACTACTGCCACCAGTCCCATCCCCCTCTTGGGACTTAATCTGCCCCTCCTCAGCTCCTCCTCACCCTCCCTTGCCCTATTCTGCATCCTACCCCTCCTCTCCCCCACCCCTCTGATGCTTGGTGCGGAACTTACCTGCTCTGGCATGTGGTGGATCCTGCACTTGTGCCAGAGGGATGGTGCGGTGCAGGCCTACCCACCAGTGCTACTAACTCCAATGCTGTCACAACATGCTTTACAGCATGCTTGTGACAGTCTGCACCAGCAGAGTACTTTTGGATTGTGCCATCAGTCAGCACTTATCCTAAGCTCAGACAACTGATGAACAACCTAATCCTGAGCTGCCTGGTGCGTGGGACCACAGCGGTGCCAAAATGGCTGCCGCAGCATCCTGCACAATCCAGGCAGCTGCCGGTGGCTCCTCGAGAGAAGGGGACTGTTTCGTCCCCTTCCCCCGGGTAAACCAAAGGTCAGCGACAGTGTAGAATCAAGAGCCTCCGTGTCGAGTGGCTAGCCTCCCTCCTGCCCCCCAGAATGCCTCCTCCCCACCCTCCCTCCACCTCCCCCCTCTCTGGAACACCCCCTCTCTGCCTCCATCCACCTCTCTGCTGCTTGGCAGTCTGCGCAACGCCTGAGTGGCAAAGCTGTGGCGTTCTCCCAGCGCTGGCCAGTGCTGGGCTAGCACCGGTAGAGTGCCAGTGCTAGGGCCCGCAAATGTGTGACATATTTGCAACCGTGTGTGCTGGCAGTGAGCCAGTGTGTGGAGTTCAGGATTGGGCTCTAAGGCTGCAATCCTATCCACACTTACCTGGGACTAAGCCCCATTGACTATAATAAGGACTTAGTTCTGAGTAGACATGCATTGGCTTGGGCTCTAAGGCAGGATTCACATATGAAGCAGAACGAGATGGCACAATACATGGTACTGGTTCAGACTGCTGGTGGGGAATCATGAATGAATGGTTCTGTTCTCTAACCCTATAGAACCTCTTCCCAGTGTTCTGCTTTTTTATCTGCAGGGAAGTTTTTTGTTTTGTTTTGTTTTGTTCAGAAGGGAACACGCCCAAGCAGTATCCCCACTACAACCACTTTAAATTGTTGGAGGGAGTAACCACTTTTAAATGTAGTCCCACCAACAGTCTCCAGAGAAGTACAGTTCATTCTGCCACTTCAGTGTTCTGTCACCTAAATTGGTTGCATGTGTAGACCAGCAGTTATGGACCTGGCCCCTGTACCACCCAGGGCCAGGTCCACGACATGCTACCCCCCCCCCGCAACTTGCCACCCCCTCCCATACTTATCCGGTCGTACGGAGAATCGCACAACCTTCCCCGTGGTGCTCCAAAAGCCATCTAAGGCTTCTGGAGTGCCATTAAATGTACTTCTGGTTTTCTGATGGAACACTAGAAGTACTGTTAACCCATTTCTGCCCAGCCCACAGGTGTACACATTTGATCCCTGTTTTGAATATGCAATGTTGGGCAGAAATGACTTAAGGGTGCTCCAGAAGCATCAGATAGCTTTTGGAGCACCAGGGGAAGGTGACACTGGCTTCACTGGCCCCCTGAAATGACTTCGGGGAGTGGGCAGAGGCAGGGGCTGTGACGCAAGGGTGGAGGTAGGGCTTGACCAGCGCATGGGTGCTGCCTCCATAGGGTCCACAGATGCGGTGCCTGGGGCTTTTGCCTGCTGTCTCCCCAGGCACACCACTGCAGACCAGGCTTGAGTGCAGAAAGAAGTGAGTCAAAAGAGACATGGCAAAGGCAATCCTGTGTGTTGAAATATGGAATTTCCATAATAACTGGAAAAAATGCAACAGTGTGCTTCATTTTAGGAAGCAGAAGGGGGTTTAAGGAAGGGGAGCACAGCCCATTGCTCTGTAGGTAGGAAAGCCTACCTTCCCTAAAGTTTCTTTTCCTGTTCTTGCTCAGCCAGGTTTAATTCCGGAAGTGTGCTTGACTGAGCACAGAGATTTCAGGAAAGAGGCGTGATACAGTTGCCACACCTACAGTATGTCAAGGATGCAGAATTACAGAAGTTTTCATCAACAAGCATTTGATTTGCATAGCTGAAAACATATTGCAGTACGAATACGATCACGGAAACATCAGTTCAGGCATTCACCTCCGACAAAAATGATGAGGCTGTGACTCTCTACCACCATCTGTTGATCACCAGAGGAAGCAACAAACTAAAGTTTCCAAGACAAACAGTTGCTACTCCAGCATTTTGTTGCCAACAATTTGTGATCGCCCCTGGGCACATGAGAATAATGACAAGACTCACAGTGGGAGCACCTTAAAAATGGGCACTGCTTGGCGCAAGCTGCCTGGAAAGGCTTGGCAGCAATCTTGAAGCCATTTTATGAGCCAAGGTCTTAAGTCAATGAAGCTGTCATTTCCGTCATCCTGCATTCAGAATTTAAGCTGTGTTGGAGGCTACCTGGCTGGGGAAAAGAGGCAAACTGCAACCAGACAATTACAGTCTTCTGAAAGCAATGGCATGGTTGGCCTCTCAAAGCGTAGAGGCAGAGACAAGCAAAACACAGTCAGACTTCTAATGAAGATGTCTTCTTCAGTTTTGAGAATGACTGTGTTATATTTTAAACCTATAGACCAACAAAAGCCAGCAAAGCAGAATTAAGGATACGGAGACTGCAATTTTATGCGCACTTACCGACTGAATACAATTGGACTTCCTTCAGAGTAGACATGCATAGGATTGGGCTGTAAATTAATTGACAGCCAAATCTTATTGTGGGCTTATGGTGTCATAAAAGGCCTGCCACTGTTATGCACTGTGGGACCACTGGTGCAGAAATCCCATCAGAGCAGATAAGGTGGCAGCTTGGGCAGTTTGTGGGTGGGAGGGGATGGATGTTGGCTGCAGCGGTGCATGCCAAGATCCTATATCCCTTTTCCCAGCCTGACATGCTCCTTGGACTTACAGGAGCTGAATAACTGATGCAGGGCCCGATTAGTGCCTGTGCTGAGCATCGCAAATGTGCCGTAAAGCACATTGCAATGTTTACTGCTGGCTCAGTATGGGCGCTGGCTCAGCGTGAGCCTGGCAGGTGGAGGAGCGATGTGTGCTGCCCAGGGCTCTGGGCAAGTGCTGGTTGGCGGACAAGTAAGTTAGGGTGGAAGGGAGATGATCTAGGGCATGGGAGGGTGGGGGAAGGTACGGCAGGGGAGGGAGCAATGTGAGAGGGAATGAGAGCTCCGCTGGATCCATAGCTCTGCATCTGTGTTATATTTAGCCAATGCAAAGTAAAGCAGTAAGCAAGTAAGCAAAGTAAAGCAGTAAAGCAAAGTAAACCAGGAGGCCCGACTTTGGGCTGCTTTACTTTGCAACGGCTAAATAGCCGGTACAGAGTCAAGTAGCCCCATTGTGGGGCTTCTTAAGTTGCCTGGGGAAAGGGAATTAATGTCCCTCAGGATTGGGCTGCCCAGTCCTAGGAGACCCATTAATGTCCAGGCAACCTACAGAGAGGTAGGTAAAAAAAAAAATCACACACACCCCCAATCGTAGGATGCAGCACCAAGCTCCAGAAACATGGATTCATTGTGCCAACTGGTGGGGGATAGAACTGAAGCATAAGTAATAAACACGTTGAATGAAGAGTGAATGAGAAAATCCAGTAATCAATAAATTGCACACTAGTTTATTCTCATCTGCACTGGTGGAAAGCCTCTATTCAGAGGTTACTATGACTAACCATTCAAAGAGATTTCTGTACCGCCTTTCTACCAAATACGACATGTAGGGTGGCTTACAAAAATTAATAAACATGAACAAGCATTTAAAAAAAATACAGTATCAAAACACAGAAGAATACATTGAAAAGTGTCCACAAGTCAACTCATAAAATAGATTCAGATTGCTAAAGGCAGCCATAATTAATTAAACAAAAAAACAAACAAAATGAAAGCATTTTATTGTAAGAGAATAACAATATAAAGCAAGACTAAGACAATACAAAATCACTACATACAACCCCTGCTAATTTTATTATATATATATATATATATATATATATATATATATATATATATATATATATCTCTTGGCATCCTTCAGTCTCGGAAGACTATGGTGTCACGCTCTGAATGGTGGTTCTGGAATAGAGTGTCCTCTCCAGTGCGCGAAGCCTGGGTAAAGTAGGTATGGAGGATAGGCTGTTACCCATGCAGCAAATCCCCCCTCTCTACGTCGCTGAAATGGTCCAATGGAAAGGCAGAAGCCAATACGGTTGGTTCCAGCGGCGTCGCAGGAGTTGCCAGAACGTGACTGTGTTCAGCCATGAACACAGTGGGGGCTGGGGATAAGAATAGGCCCTCAGTTTGGCTGTACTTGTCGTAAGAGGCGACTAAACAGCCACCGGGTAGATGGGACTCGTCAGCCTGGGAAGGCAGCTCATCTGAGAGAAGGAAGACTCTGATCCCAAACCTCCACTGCCTTGTGGCTACATAGTTATGGAAAAGGCTTCAGGAGTCAACCTCGAGGCAAAATCCGGAGCCGGATATATATATATATATATATATATATTTTAGCAGGGGGAGAGTAACTGGCCCACCTCACCCCAGCAGTGTCTGTTCTAGTGGCTGTCTGCTGGTATTCATTTGCATCTTTTTAGATTGTGAGCCCTTTTGGGACAGGGAGCCATTTAGTTATGATTTTTCTCTGTAAACCGCTTTGTGAACTTTTAGTTGAAAAGCAGTATATAAATACTGTTAATAATAATAATAATAATAATAATAATAATAATAATAATAATAATAATAATAATAATAATAATAATAATAATAATAATAACAACAAGCAAAGCAAAATTTTAAATTGCCTAATTAATTAACAACATACTCTCCTTTTTTGGTTAAAGGGTAGTAAAGAAGGTATTAGGCAGAAGATGTGTATCAGAAGGTCTCCTCAGGGTGAGAAGGCCATGTGCACTGGCTGGGAGTGTAAGGAATGTTTGCGCCACCCAGGGAGTAAAAGGCACTGGCAAGGAGGCGTGCACTATCCTGTTAATGCCACAGTTGGAGCTCTGGTCGCTGCTGCAGACCAGGTAAGCGCCGAGTAGCGCAGGGGCGTGGGAAGGGTGGTGAAAAGAAATGAGGGATGCATTTCTGGGTGGGGAAGGGCAGAATGGGAATGGGATGAGCCCAGGAGGGGATGGGAGTGGCAGAGTCTTCCTCAGCTGAATCCTATCCCCAGTCCTGGGCTTAGAAACCTGACACAGGGCTTCTTGACACAGCTATTTAGCTGGCGCAGCTCTGAGAAGCCCCATTGAGCAGGCTGGAGTTTTACTCAGTGTAAGGGGAGCCCACTTACTCCGAGACCTCCAGGCTGCTCAACTCCGGCACAGTATGCAGCAGTAGCCATTTGATGCGGCTGCTCGTGTGCTGGCTAGGATTGGGCTCTCACCTGCTAGCCGAATTCATCTAGGAGATGGAACCTTGATGAATGCCTCTGAGAATTTATATTTATTTGCTTATTAAAGACATTCATGTAGACTTTAGTTTGTCAGGGTAGATGCAATAAACTGTTATTTTCCCCAAAATTGTTCCTTTTCATAAAGATGTCTCATTTCTTTTACAGTTAAGCTCTTGTAAAACTTTCATTAAATCCAAGTACCATTTAAATTACATGCTCCATCATTAAAGAAAGAAATTATTCAATGAATGCATTTTGTATTTTATTTTGGAAATACTTTATGGGTTTATGTAAATATCATTGCATTTTGTATTTGAAATGCTTCTCAGCTAAAGGAGTTTTACTTTACATTTGAAATATAGTTTAATGGAGCATTTTGTGTTTATCCGAATCCCTCCAAAACATGTATTATGCCTGGCTCTAACTATAATAAGGCAGCCAAGGGAAAGCTCTAATAATGTTTCCTTGAGATCAGAGGGTGTTGATGTACAGCAGAGCCTGATTTTTCATGCTTCAAGTGCTATAATTCTCCCTTTAACTGGTCTTTCCACTGGGCAAATTTAACGCCTTCAAACTGTACAAAAAAATGCCGCTCATCTTCCCATTGGGAGTGAGCCAAATCTACATATTTCTCCTTTATGGCAGTAAAGTGCTGCAGTGATTTCAAAATGTTATCACTCACGTTTTTTAAAAGCTCTCAGTAGTGCGTCTCCAGGCCCTACCAATACCATATACCAACAGTTCAGGAGAGGAGAGAACCTCTTAAGTATCCTCAGACTTAATCAGCAGCTTTTGTCGGAGTACTCTCATCTGATGCAGGGGGATAATTTGAAAAGGAGAGAAAAAAAATGCCACACACCAGAATATCTGACAGAGTGTTTGCAATCCCTTAACACGCCAGGAGGAAGGGATTTTTTTTTAAAAAAAATATTATTATTTCGATATAGCCCTTAGTCATTTCATTTCAAATGGCTTGACTACATTTCCTGCAGTGTAACTATAACGGGGCTGGGAGCCTAAATGCTACTTTGGGTCAAGATTAAATTTTTTTAACCTTCTCGAGTTTAGAGGACAAACTGTTGAAGTGGTTTCAACTGGAGAGCACAAAATAATACAACATTTTCCTCATAAAGAGAGCTCCATAGCATAGGTCAAGTATTTATAAGCAAATGCACCTGAAGTTGAAATACTGGCCTTCACTCCATGTTTCCGCATAAATAATTTGTTAACTGTGAGGAGGTCAGAAGTTATCTTATTCTGGGGAAAGCAACTGAGTGTCTGGATCAAAGGTAAACCATTTATCAGAATCCTGCCAAGTCTTGTGGCTGTTATCGGTATTAAAGAAACATACATTATTAAGATACTGAGGTCAATGCTACTAAATGGGAATGTGGATTTAGCAGAAAATCTCCAATCTGCCTACTGTATTAACCTCAGTGAAGCAAGTCCTTCTCATTGTCTAGAAAGGCCAGAGAACCACTGATGCTGGGAAAAATAAATTAGGCCCCTTGAATAAGTAGTTGCAGTTTTGCACACATCCTTAAGTAATCTACCCTCATGGTCTTGCCACAGTAGCAGACCTTCCCAGCCCCACACCCCGGGGCAAACATCCATGATGGTGCCCCCCACAGGATGCCTCTGGCCTCTACATGTGCAAATATACTCCCCACTTACCTGAAGCACATGGAGCCTCGTGCGACTCCAGGACACATCAGAGAAGCCTCCTGAAGCTTCCCTGATGCTTTAAACCGTGCTTCCAACAAACCGGAAGCACAGTTTCCGACCACGTTGGGAGCCTCAGAGAGGCTCACAACTTCTAGAGGCGTGCAAAGCTCCGCACCCTGGGCATTCGCCTTGTTCATTTAATGGCAGGTCCGCCACTGCCTCACCAAATTATTTCTGGAGACCTGGTAAAAGATTTGGCCAGACTTTTGGTCAAAGTTACTTCAAAGACCACCTCTACCAGGTCAAATTCACTTTTACAGCATTTAACAGTAGGTCTATTAATGGCTAGCATGCTGTTGATGATGTCAGGATTTCTAAATGTTCTAAAGTATTGCAATATCCTGGTCTTGTGGTGAGGTTAAAAGTATACAAGAGAAGCACAGTGATAATTAGCAGTAACAGGTGATAACATCTTCCCAACAGTGCTAAGTTAATTAACGCTGTAAAGTGGTAGAAATGATTGATTTTTTTAAAGCCAAAGACAATATAATCACACATGCATTTTAATGCAGCTGTTTCTCACACTAATCTTCCTTGAAAGTTCTTCTGCTGAAGAATCTCCATTTTCAGGTCTGCAGCAGAATGTCCTAGATATAGAAGACAGAGATGGGCAAATCCAGTGTGGCTTGACGTGAGTCAAGTCACAAGTCTCCACCTCCTTTAACTTGAATGAAGTCCTAATAGGCGGACTTTCCGAGTCACCCAGAGCGTTTTGGGGATTCTAAGGGCACAATCCAAACTCCCCTGCCCTGGAACAGGCAGGCCGGTGGGCCTGCGCTGCATCCAAGGCAGGATTGGGGCTGCAGGTGGCTTAGCCTGGGGCAAGGGGAATCGCTTCCCCCTACCCTGGGTAAAGCCCAATGGGACTACTTGGATCTGTGCACCTCAAGCGGTAACATAAATCTGAGCAGTCTGGAACTGCCCCGGGTTGCTTTGGCCTGCTCCCTGCCCATCCACCCCTGGGAACACCTGCCACCCACTCTCCCCACACCAAAACGCCTTCTCCCCCCCCCGAACCCTGCGTCATCCAAGCATGGCCAACACAACGTACCTGGCTCCTGGGGCCCACATCAGTGTGTGCCAGCCGGCACAAGTTCGTGTGCCAGCCTAACCCCACTTAGGTCATCACAAAAGTGCTTTACGGCTCTTTTGCAACAGCCTTGGGCCAGCACAAGGGACATACGCCAGCCCAAGGCCCAGTTTGGATCAGGCCCTTTAAGACTCAAATCCCGAGTCTTTTCCATAAAAAGGTCAGCCATGGCTCCGCAGAAAAAAAATTGAGCTGCTGCCAGGGTGTTTATGTTTGCTGGAGTTCTCATTTAATACTCCCCTGATGTCTCCATGGACCTGATCCCATCTGTAAACAAGGCAGGGAGTGAGACAAACTGCTTGAGAGCAGGGACAGAGGTGGCAAGAGGGAGGAGGGTTATGTATAGCAGCTGGAAGGCTTACCGTATGACCCAACCCCCTTCTCCCCTCATTTGTCCACAGAAAAAACCTACATCCAATGATCATCGGTTCCTTCAGAGATGGACACCTCTCCCCTGCCTCCTGCAGGATGCAAAACCAAAACATTAACCTTTCCCTGCCTCCTGACTGGAACTTCCCTGCTGATCACCTGGCTTGAATTATGGCCCCATGAGGTGTTTCATGGCCAAAAATGTAAGCAAGCACATTCAGGCACAGACAGACTTGAGTCTGCATGTGTGGGGACTCACTTCCGAGTCAGTGGCCTCAGACTCGATTCAGTGCCAGAGTCACTGACACACCTGACTCAAGTGTACACGGGTCAGCAAAAAACAGGTGTTTTTGTGATTCAGACTCGAGTCCCCTGTCTCAAGTTTCCATCCCTGCTAGAAGATGTTACGTCCTTGCACCAGCTTCTCAGTGTTGCCATTCCTAATGTCAGATTTTGTGCCAATTTATTATTTTACAGAGAGATTGATTGTTTTGTTCTATGTAGCCTGCAGAAGGGCACTGCTGACTTATAAAAGTCAATCTCCTGGCTGGAGACATTATTGAGTGGGTCCTGTAACAGTGCTATCTGAGGACCAAATCCTATCCAATTTTCCAGTGCTGGTGCAGCCATTCCAATGGGATGTGTGCTCTATCCTGTAGTGGGGAGGCAGTCACAGAGGCCTCGTCAAAGTATGGGAACATTTATTTCCTTACCTTGGGGTTGCATTGCAGCTACACCAGTACTGGAAAGATGGATAGGATTGGGCCCTGATACATTACAGGATTACTGGAAGGATGACAGCATGTGAGCTGAGCTATCCACAGTACACAGTAGGCCCTTGGTATCCACAGGGGATCTGTTCCCAGGCTCCCCACTTATACCGATATCCATGGATAATTAAATAATTAAATTTAAAATAGCAGATAATATAGCATAAAACCACTGTGTTTCTTTACTCTGCATAGTGCAGTTTTTACTGGATGAGAGTCAAATGGAGTTGACCTGTCTAGGGATGGATGAGGGATGGTTTCCAAAGCCATCACACTTCAGCTTGTTAAATTTCATCACACAATGGGAGACCTTATTTTGCCCTTATATGGATGCCATTTCCTAGTGACAGCAGACAGCAGGTACTACTTGACAGGAAAATCCAAGTAGACGAGTTGTGACAACAAGGAATACAAGGGTGCAGAGATAGTAATCTGGTCCAGAAGCAACAACAACTAAGAAAGAAAACATACCTTCAGCTGCATCATCACTGCTAGCATGTTGCTGAAAGCGAAGTAAGAGGAATTTTGAAACTGCCAAGAGTAATTGGAATTTCAAGCTACCTTGTAGACCAGGTATGAGTTTTCTTACAAAAATGAGTTAGAATCCTTGGCTCATGCCCAGTGATGATATCACTGTCTAGACTCTGCATATAAATACCCTGATGCATTAAACAGAATATAACTCACAGGTTTTTCTCACCATCCTGCCCCCTCCTAAATGTACTGGAGACTTCATGTGCTTGTATTAAGCCACATGGAAAGGACCATGCTTGTCAACATCTGAATTTGGGAATGTAATTGTTGAGACTGCTCTTAATCACCTTGTCCAGTGGTTCCCAAACTCACAGGGGCCATGGTGTCCTTTTCACTCACAGGGGCACTCTGCAGCACCCCACAGCCTCTTCTTCCCAGCTCACCAGGCTGAAGTTGTGCAAAATCTTGCACAAATAGCACAAAATCTCATGCGAATCATGCAGGACTTCATGTGGTGCCAACTCGGCAAGCCAGGAAAAAGAGACTGGTGCCTCAGTGAGTGCAGGAACCTCTGGCCTAATCCTTGACCCACATGCTTTTGCCCCTCATTTTGCCATCTCTTCTATAAGGGACTATAAGCATCATGATGTTTAAAGTCTCTTTCATTAATGTTACTAATCTGCAAATGGGAATATGTGCATTTGATGCACTGTGAAGGAAAGTTTTTTTGATCTCACCATAAGAGTCATAGGTTAGGTATGAGGCTAGACATCACAGAATGTATCAGAAGGCTTTGTAAAGGTTCTAGACCTCTAGGGAATTGAGTTGGGGACTTTCCTAGTGCTTGGGTAGACAAACATGAAAACTGTATGTCTCCTTTTCCTTGAAGGCTCTGTGAGTTCCAAGGCTTTGCACATAGTTAACTGATGGTGCTTTAAAAAACTACCTTGGATATGTGTACTTAAAAAAAAAATACACAGAAGGTAAAAGCAATATAATGTAGCCAGCGTAATGAATCAATTTATTTTTTTAATTAATTTTTTAATTATTTTCCAAAATAAAAACAAACAACAAATATAAACAAACACATAACAAACACAAACTCAATACACAACACAAAAAAACCACAAAAACATACCGTTGAAGTGTGCAAGAAATCATATATCAATATATCTAATCAATCAATACATATCTTCTAATCTTGTTCCTCTTCTAGTTTAACCTCGTAATATCATTTATCTATCATATCATATCTTGTATAATATATCATGTATACAATATATTTATCTAAATGCCCTATCTTATACATCTACAACTTCATTTTCAACCAAGCATAAAATGGTCTCCATTGCTCTTTCTGTGTCGGTTTACGCTGTTGATCCAAAATCTCTGTAGGCCTATCCATTTCCACATAATGAATCAATTTAGAATGACGGAGAGAAAAAATGTTCTTGTGACTGCCTCCCAATTTCTCAATCAAGCTGAGAGGACTTTGCCCATCACCCCTCAAAGCATGGTGGCCAACCAAGGACCTTCACTGTGGAAATGGTCAAAAGGCTGGTTCTCTAATAGATGAGGCCTTGTTAGGCCAGAACTGGTAACACCATTGTGTAATAATATAATCCTGAATGAAACCATTCTTCTTTTAGATGTGTAAAACAAAGGTAGATGTAAACCACTATAATACAGTCCATGTTCAGTATCAGACAGATAAGTTATTTTGTTGAGCCACATCACGGAATGCACAAATGATGTTTGAGGGATGGATGGGGAATCTGTTGCTAGGTTTTCAAGAAAGGGGGATGTATGAAATAGCTTTCCCAGACTAGCACTATATAAAGCATTCTCAATTTACTTTTAGATTTCACTGATAGAGATTGAAGGTAAAGAGAAGAAATATGTTCATCAATTGAAGGCTTTATATCTAAGAATAGTCTTGCTAGATTTTCCAACTAGTCCATCCAGACCACCATTGTATCTCCAGTAGTGACCAGCCAGATTCCTCAAAAGGGTATGATGGAGCCTCTGCTGCTTGCCCCCCTTATATCCTAATAGAAATATTTCTTCTGAATATGGAAATTCCAGTTTTTGCTACCATGGTCAACAAGTAGTGATAGACCCATCCACAGATTCATTTCATCTCCTTTTCATAGTTATCAGGCAGCCCAATCCTAACTGGTGCTGGAACAGACATGCTAACTGTATCCAGCACAGGTTAGGAAGTGTCTGAAGGTCACCTCAGGGTAAGGGAATTTTTACCATTATCTAGTATTGAGACCCAACCACCCCATGGGGATTTGCTGGTGCAAATCCAAGCAGCCCATGTAAGGTTGCTCAGGCCAGGGATGGGCATTATGATTTGGCTCAGGCTGCTGTGGCCAGTCCCCCTCCCTCAGGCTGATCAGCTTCCTGGACCACCCTCCTCAACCCAAAAACACCCCCTTCCTGCCTCTGTTATACCCTCAAGCCACCATCTCCCACACCCTGTGTTTCTGCCTAGGCTCAATTCAGCCAGTGAAGAGGCTGGATATGGCCTCTGTGCCAGCCCAGCCAACTCCTGAGTAGGCTTTGCAGCATGTTAACACTTGGGAGCTGGTGCAAAAGGCCTGCGCTGGCACAATAAACAATTAGGATTGCTCTCCAAGCAACTGATTATCACCACATCTTGTGGCAATGAATTGCATAAACAAAGTATGCACTACAGTGCAATATGCTTCACAACTGGGCTTGTGTTTCCCATTATTTCAATATTTTAAATGGAAAGCCACTTAGGGCACAATCCAGAGTGCCATTTGAGATGGCACAGGCCCCCTGCGCCATCTTCTGAGAAGTTGGCTGGGCTGGTGCGGAGGCCTGCATTGGCCCACAAAGATCGGATTCAGCCTCCGCACCACCTAGATGGGGTAAGTTTGTGCCAGGTCAACCAGGCTGGTGCAGGGGGTGGAAGAGGGTGGTGGGGTGGTAGATCAGGAGGCAGATCAGGCCCAGGAGGGGGGGTGGAATCAGTGGTGTCAGCAGGTGCCAAATCCTAACCCCAATCCTGGGCCTAGCAGCCTGACATGGGCTACTTGGATTCGTGCCAGTGAAATTGCTAGCACACATCTAAGTAGCCCCATAGAGGTGGCTGAGGCTTGACATGGGGTGAGCGGTAAAATATTGCCTTACCCCAAGTTGGACTCCAGCCACCTTTTAACATGCAATGGATACAGTACAGGCTACTTTGTCCTGCCTGTTCTAGGGCAGGTTAGGATTGGGCTGCCCATTATTCAGGGGGCTGTCCGATACTCTTGCACTTTCTGGCATATGCTGTGAGATTTTTCATAGACTGCATTGGCAATAGCCTGCCTTGGCCATTTCAGGCATTTAGGAAGAACACCCAGGGGTATCACGACAAATGCCACATGCCTTATGTGATGCAGTCTTTACATCAGAATTGTCACCAAAGTTTTACCTAAAATGAAAGGCAATGTAAAGTCAGAAGTTCCTTCTTTGACCAAACTTTTGAGGAATTTTTAGAGAAGCTAAGAGTTTCAAAAAGGCTACTGTAATTTCTCGGGGATACTGTTTTTAATGCATGACTAAATACTGTGTCTGTCCATTGTTCAGGAGAAGAAACACAGAGTTATTTCACACTTGACGAGCTGTTTCATAATTTCCTTGCCCAGATTAGTGAAGGTTTGCGCTTTCCAGAGTTTGATGAATCTCTCTTTTCTTCCATGGTGTCACTACGGAGGTGTGGCTGGGGCAGGCTGCACTGAGTGCAACCCTGGAGGAAGTGACACCACATTGCCTAAGCCTCCATTCAACAATCTTCATCTCTTCGGCTGCACTAGGTGCAAGTCACTGTAGGGACACCTCTGCTCTCCTCTCTGTATAGCCAGGACAGAATCAAACTTTCTTTTTCAAGTCAGATCAAGAAGACTGTCTAAATCAAGGTCATTTTACCAGTGCCAGCAATTGGGTTCCAACAGGGTGGTTCCTCCCATTCTCAGTTAGTGTGTTGGCAAATCCCTTCATGAGGCAAAGCACAAGCTCATCTCACTTTTTATTTACAGTCAGCTTGGTTCCTTAAGATCTTTTGAAAATGAGGCAATTGTTTTGGATGTAAGAAGTTGTGTCACACTGAGTTACAGCCTGTTAGACCATTGTGCCAGCTTGACAGTACTGCCTACTGTGACTGGAGGCGATTGCCCAGAGACTCATGCAGACCCCTCAAGCCCTTCTATCCCAGATCCTTTTAACTAGGAGTGCTAGTGACCAAACTGGGAAGCTTGCACGTGCAAAGCATGTACTCTGTCACTAACCAACTTTCCAGCACTGGCATAGCTGTTTCAATGGGACGTGTGCTGCATCCTGCAATTGGATGGCACTCATGGAAGCTTCCTCAAAGTAAGGGAATGTTTGTTCCCTTACCTTGGAGCTGCATTGCCCTTAACTCTTAAGTGGGTTAGGATTGCACCTTAAGCTATGCAATGGAGGATAGAGTGCCTATATCTTAAACAATTGTATAGAAGAGGGAATGTTGGCAGGTCAGCTTTTTAAACCCTTCCATGTCGAGCTGCACTTGCCAAAATTTTCTCTTTTATACAATGATTAAAGGTGTAGGCACTGTATATCTGGCCACCCTGGCTATGACTCCACACATAGTTGCACATTGCACATGTTGTGTGTTGTGCTTCAGTTTCCAAAACCCACATTTTTTTCAGGATTCCATATCCCGAAGCCAAGTCCATATGGGAATTTGTTGCTAAACTTTAAAATCTAAATGAGCAATGTTAAGAAAACGACTATCATTATGAGCCAAGTTTGCAAAACCAGCACTCTGAGCACAGACAGCAATGGCAACAGAAAGCTCTGACTTGTGAGTGCAAATATGAAATATATCAAAAAAGCGGGTAATGATACACCTACAGTCTATCATTTGTTCCATTTTACCTGCATAATTGAAGCTCATTTCTAAGCCTGCCCCTGTATTTTATATAGCTAATGAAAGTAATTTAGATATCTGTGTTCTACTGTAATGCTCTTTGCCTATTTTTCTTAAAGCTTTCTGACTGTTTGTCTTTAAAAGGCTTCTAAATAATATGGTGTTATCTTGGGCTGATTGGATATACTCCATTCGAACTAGACTATTGTATTTCACACTATCTTTTATAAGAGCTAAAAAAGCTGCTTTAAACCTGATTCCTTATTAGGGGTCATAATGAATATCTAAATGAGGCTTTCATATCCAGTGTGTATAAATTATTATCAAACCTATTTAGTAACAGTGAACATTTGATTGGTTACTAATTAGATGAAGGGGTTCTTACTAATGAAACAGGGGTGACCAATATGCATATTCCTGGGACCAGAGTGTTCTATGGACTAGACACAGGCAGACTTCAGGCTCACACAACATACTTTACTTTTAATTATAACCCTACGGTTCATCAGCCAAACTTAGCTGCAAAATATATGGTAGGAGGCACACAATCCTATACTTACCTTGTAACTTTGTCTGGCATTTTCCACTGGTGCCAATTGCCATAAAGCAATTGGTGCCAGTCATAAAAGACACTCCAACAGTACACACTGTTCTGTTGGAAGCACTGGTGGGAAGGCCTGCACCTTCCCATCAGCACTACGGCAGTGTTTCTCAAACTGTGGGTTGGGACCCACTAGGTGGGTCATAAGCCAATTGCATGTGGGTCGCCATTCATGTCAATATTTTATTTTTCAAATATTAGACTTGATGCTACCATTGTATATGACTGCATCTCTTTAAGCTGGCCACCCAAGGGACTGGAGGAAATTGGTCAACATAGGGAGGTGGTCAACATACGGGAAAAAAGGTATTTAAATGTTATCATGTT
Source organism: Tiliqua scincoides (assembly GCF_035046505.1). NCBI lineage: Eukaryota > Metazoa > Chordata > Lepidosauria > Squamata > Scincidae > Tiliqua > Tiliqua scincoides. The sequence continues at coordinate 85,151,802 of NC_089824.1, forward strand.
AGCTCCCAGGACAACAAATGCAAGGCCAAGTTATTATTTAGATTGGATTTTTTAAAAGTTTTATTGCAAATATCAATGAGAATTGATCCTCTTGTGATGCTTACTATTTATATCATCTATATCTATATGAAGAGACAGAGAATAAACAGCCCACAATCAGTGTTTAAAAAAACCCCTGAAAATTCATAAGCTTAAAAAAAATGTAAGTTAAAAAAAATACTTGGTTTCATAGCAGACTGTTACCATAAAGGGCTGTTTTGTTTAGGGGGAATTATTACACTACCCTTTTTGGAACCTCAGGATTGCAGGCTGGATAACAAGAAGTAATGCAGAGAAATTCCCTTTAGCTTAAAGAGGAGACTGGGAGAAAGATAACTTTCAATAAAAGATTATAGTTTTATTACAGAAGCACAAAGGTAAACATAATGCACATGGAAAAATGGTAAGTATATGTCTACTTGAATCCTAGTACTTGGATCCAGTGTACCTAGCTTTCATGGTGGTTGCATGTGGAGAGTATTTGGTGCATCCAAGGAAATTAGAAAAAAGGAAAGGTTTGTAGGGAAGGATTTTAGGGGTCCCTGATCTGCCAAACCCAGTTGCTGACTAAAGATGGGGAGAGAAGGGGAGAAAAAAGGGGGGTGAAAGAAAGGAAAGAGTTCCAGACGCGAGATAGTTACCTGTCTTGTAGAGCAGTTGGATGGGGGGGGGGGAGAGTCCTGTATGCAGGACCCTCTGACACAACACAGATGTGTTGTGTCCTTGGAGGGGGAGCCAGAGAGAGTGACCATGTGGGGCATCCCTCTCTTAAAAAGGGTTTTTGCTGACCTGGATGACCTGGATGTGACCTAGAGATGACCTGGATGTGCTTGCTTACTACCATACAGTGGGGTACTTGGAATATGTAAAACATTGAAAGGATTATCAGCAAAATTCAATAGGGTCAAATGACTGTCTTCCTAGCTGGGGGAACTTACATAATACAGTAACCCAGGAAAGCAGTTCAAATTTGCATAGAGTACTTAAGCAGTAATTGAGTTAAAACAATACAATGAATACAGTAATGTAGGAGACACTTAAACAATGATTTACTAGGCCAGACTTCTTCCTAGAGAGGTGGAGGTTGTGTAGCTTGTGTGAATACAGTAATGTAGGAGACACTTAAACAATGATTTACTAGGCCAGACTTCTTCCTAGAGAGGTGGAGGTTGTGTAGCTTGTGACTTGACCTGAATCTGGCCTATGTGAGAAGTTTAAGCCTGCATATTTTAGTCCATAGTAACATAACCAGATATAAAATCACAACTAAAAGGAAAAAAAGGGGATTTTCACGTAACGGACAAGCAGACCAATGCTATCCCTTGCCAGCCCATAGCATGTAGCATGTTACATAGCCCCAACAGCTTTAAAAAAACACAAAATACTTTTTTACTTAGGCTGCCTGTCCTCCACTGGGTCTCCTCAGATTCACTAAATGCCAAACCGTTTGATACGGTCCCTCACTAAAAGCTGTTGAGAAAACTCCACAGTCAGGGAATAAGAGAACAGGTCCTCTCATGGATTGGAAACTGGTTGAGGACCAGGAAACAGAGAGTGGGTATCATTGGGTAATTGACAAAAAAAGTGGGGAGAGGTGGAAAGTGGAGTGCCTCAAGGATCTGTCCTGGGACTGATGCTTTTCAACATCTTCATAAAAGACCTGGAAACAGGGATAAATAAGGAAGTGGACAAGTTTGTGGATGACACTAAACTTTTCTGAGTGGTTAAGACCAGAAGGGATTGTAAAGTGCTCCAGAAGGATCTATGCACAAGCAACCTCATGTCCATCACAACTTGGTACATGTCCAGGTACAATCGGCAGCCAACGCAAGTTTGTCGGCTATGTGCAGTGTGCCCACCTATAAAAACCATTTTGCACACGTGCTAGCAGGTGTAGGGGAGGGATTGTCGCATGGCTTCTTGCTTTTCCAAGATGGGACAAACCAGACAAAACACAGGCCCACAGTATCGTGGTCAGTGGGCAACTTACGGAGGGTAAATTAATACTCTGTGCACTGGTCTGTTCAATGGTCGAAGTGGTCAAGATACAACTTACGGAGGTGGTCAATATAGAGAGGTTGGTCTCCCATAGTGTATATGCAGTGTCTGTCCATACTGTGAAAATTAGGTCAATTTAAGGAGGTGGTCATTATAGAGAGGTGGTCAACTTTGGAGGTTCTACTGTATATTGTTTCAACAATGATAGTAAATAGGACTTACTCCTGGGTAAATATGGGTAGGATTGCAGCTTAGATTGTTAGAAATTTTCCTGCTCGATGTCACTTCCAGTCATGATATCACTTCTGGTGGGTCCTGACAGATTCTCATTCTAAAAAGTGGGTCCTGACACTAAATGTGTGAGAACCACTGTACTAGGGGATTCCCAGACACTGGTCACTAAATGTAAGATGGCAGAGGTGGTGGGAGGGCAGATTGGGAGCGATGGGGGAGGGGGATAGCCAGATCTGGTCCAAGATGGGGTGGATTCAATGGCGGCAGCCACTGCCAAATCTTAATCCCCTTCCTGGACCTGATCCTGCAGCGTGGGTCCATGTGGACCTGCACCAGTTATTTATCTTGCACAAATCCAAGTAGACACCCCCTAATGCCTCAGAAGCTTACCCCTGAAAAGGAACAATAATTCTATTACTCCCCCCCCAACAGAATGCAGTAGTAGTCATTATGGCGCTGCTGGGGGGAGGGAATAGATAGAATTGGGCCGTTATAATAAGCCATTGCTTTTCTCCCAAGTTCCATCATCTAATTTGGGGGGGAGGGGAACTCTGCTAGTAGAAGGGCTTCATAGCTACAGAGCGCATATTCTTGAACATGGGCAGGGCATTAAACACAAAATCAGAGAGAAAGAGATATAATCTGAAGCTGCAGAATTATACCTAAACCTGTCAAAACATTTGACAGCAAATTTCCTTTCCTTATGAAGAAGACTGTGCGCTAAAATTTGTACCACTTCCTTGATTGAAATTTGGTAGGGCTGCCAAGAACCAAATGAAATTGCTTCCGGCTCAGGGGCTGCCAACTGGCCATCCCTGTGTTAGGATATTGATTTGTGCCACTATCAATTTAGTGCCTCTCTCTTCTCTATTGAAATAGATAGGAGCTGCACAAGAGTGTGTGCTTGCAAAGGAGTAGTTGGGGAAACAGAGATATGAGGCTTGTGCGTAGAAGTTCTTGTGTGACCCACAGCCTAATCCCCTCTCCACTAGTGCAGTCCTGATAAAAATGGGCACACTGTATCCATTGGAGGGGGGGGCAGACTGGGAAGATTCAGAAGAGAAATGGGATTTAAATCTCCTTACTCCTGCATAAGCCTCCCTTAGACCTGAGCTAGTGATTTTGCTACAGCCAGTCCAAGAAGAGAACATGGACCAGGAGGCCACAGCAAAGGAAGGTAGGATCCAAAGCGCACCATCGCTGCTGGATTCTCCCCTCCCACAGTCTCCCCACCCCCATTATGTCCCCTCCCTGCCCCCACTGCCGCCTTACCTGCGCCAATGGGCGTAGGCAGCTTTGTTGACAGACTGAGAGCACTGCCACATGGCAGTAATCACAAAATGGCTGCTGGCAGAGTGCTCTATGCTTCATAGGCAGCCATTTTATGACAGCAGAATATAATTAGGATAGGATTGGGCCATCAGTAAAGATCAGGGATGGGGAAATCCAACAGGGCTTGACTCAAATCTAGAGTCACCAACCCCTGTGACTCAACTCGAAAAAGAGTCACAACGGAGGTGCTTTCCGAGTCGCCCAGTCACCCCTTCGTGACTTTAAAGGACTTGAATTGAGTCCCCCCCCTTCAAAAAGCCTGCCGCAGAAAAAAACAGGGCCGCTGCCAGGCTGTGTGTGTGTGTGTGTGTGTGTGTGTGCATTCATTTTAAATACTCCCTTGCTACCCCGTCCCATCTGTAAAGAGGGCAGGAGGGGATGGGAGGGATTGCATGAGAATGGGGACAGAAGTGGCAAGAGGGAGGAGGGTCACACTGCGAGGCTTACCAGGATGACCCAATCCTTTGCAGCTCTACTCAGAAGTAGTCCCACTGTAGCCAGTCATTCAATGAGGCTTTCTCCACCAGAGTAACAGTCATGCAGAGAAAAGTGTGATTTCTACAAACTGCCTCCCCCCCCCCCACCTTCCCTGCCTCCTTTCTCTTCCTCCCTGGGGTTCTGCAGCCAACTGTAAAGCAAGAACCATCTTGGGCTCCTCCTCCTGTGTCCAATGATCATTGCTTCCTTCCTTCCTTCCTATCACAGATGGGCAAAAAGCCCGTTCCTGCCTCCCTCCCTCCTATTCACTGCAAGAGGAAAACATTTACCATCCCCTGCCTTCTGGGTGGAAATCCCTGCAACTCACCCAGTCGGAATGATGGCTTCACGAGGTTTTTCATGCCGCGAAACGGTAAGCAAGCACACAGAGACACAGGTAGAGTCAGCATGCGCAGGGATGAGTGCCGAGTCAGGGGGTCCCTGACTTGAATGTTTTTCAGATTCTTCTATGTGTGCGACTTATGAGTCAACACTGAAAAATGTGCATTTTTGCAACTTGAGTCCAAGTCACTGACTCAAGTTCCCATCTCTGGTTAAGACACTCTAAAACGTTTCCTTTTTGCTGTGGTTCATAATTGAAATTTTGATTCAGCAGAAAGATTTGGGGTGCAATCCTAACTTGAGCTCAAAGAGGCAGGCCAGTTGCTTGCACTGTATCCAGCACAAGGTTGGTGCTATATTTCCCTTTCTCTGTGCCATCCCGCCCTATGGGGCTGCTCAGATCTGCACCTGCGATTTCACAGGTGAAAATCTGAGCAGCTGTGTAATGCTGTTCTGACCAGGGTGGGGAGTTAGGATACAGCCTGTACTGCTGTGACCGGTCTCACCTCCCCCCTGGGTCTGATCTGCTTCCCATGCTGTTCTCCTCCGCCCACAAACTCCCCCTCCTCACCTGCATTCTGCCCTCCTACCTCCCTCTCCAGCCCCCTGTGCCTGCCTGCCCAGGCCAGCACAAATTTACCTTTTTCCAGGCATAGGCCTGGTGATGCTAGGCCCTAGGCAGTTCCTGAATAGCCGTGAATGTGCTTTACGGCACATTTGCGACATTCAGGAGCCAAAGCAAGGGCTTGCGCTGGCTCAGAAGTTCGCTTGGATTGCTCAGTTGCTTTTTCATAGAACCAAAGAAGCCAAACACTAAAAAAAACACTGAGTCCAATCTCCTGATGCAGAAAAGACCACTCAAACTTCACTGCATCCTCCCAGATAAATCAGTCTAGCCCAAATCATGCAGCCAAGAGCACAACAAGGAATACTGTGAGAAGTTGACTATATAGATGATTTGAGCATTGAACTTGCAATGAAATGTATCCCACTGGCTCACAGCTAGTGAAAAGTGGCTGAAACAAATTTGTTCCCACTCAAGCCAGCTGCAAATTAATGAACATTGGCTGGAATTCCTTTGTACTGGGTTCAGTGTGGCTGGAACTAGATCCAAGCAGTCACCAATTTACCTACTTAAAAGAAAGTGACCTGAACTAAAACAAAAGCAAGTCTCTTAAAGTGATCAGCATTAAATTTGGATTAAAGAATGATTTCAGACAGTTGGAGTCTCCCTGTGAGAAAGTAGCAATTAACCAAAACTTTTCTGTTGCCTGCTTGTCATATTATTCATCAGTTAGTTGTTAACACAGTAAGAAAGTGAATTTGCTTCTTGCTCAGTTTTAGTGATCAGGAAGTGGTTCATGTCTGTGCTGGACTGGAGGGAGGTGGCAGGAGACTCAGGGTGAAGGGCACCCCCTCGTATCCATTATCTGCTGCTGATAGTGTCATCGTCAGGTAGGTAGTGAACATTGGCAAACTTCAAAACATTGTTGTCTTTAGTATAACACTTAGTATAAGCCTTTTCCCTTTAGGGAAAAACTTGACTATGTTAAATGGAAGCATTAACATTAACATTAAATTTCTAAAAGAAACCAAGGGGTAAGTCACCTTCATTAAAATACTGGAAATTTATCATAAACTAGTTGACAAGCTGATGTAGCACAGAGCCTAAAATCCTGAGCTGTGATTCAGGACTTTCCAGCTTCGAATCCTGCTTCTGCCATGAAGTCTTAGAGAAGTCACTCCTTCTCAGCCTCAGTTCCCCAGCTACAATATAGGGGAAATAATATGTACCTGATTATAGGTTTGTTGCAAGGATTATATCTAGATGCTTTAAGTAGTCAGAAAATGTTCATGCAATAGAATAACAATATAATTGGAGAAACAGTTTGTGTGAACTATTTGTAAATGGGTAGGTAGTTTAGCAGAAGTTAAAAAAACCCAAGGAGATAAACCATTTATATAAGTTACGTTGTGATTGTATCCATACTTGGCAGATGTAGCTAAGTTTTTGCTCTAGTGACATAATTTTATGGCCCTATTTTATCCAGGGCTTGTGACAGCGGATCTTGCAACCCACTGCTCTAACAGCCCAATCCCATCCAATTTTCCAGCACCAAAGCAGCCACAATGTAGCCCCAAGGTAAGGGAACAAACAGTACCTTACCTTGAGGAGGCCTCCATGACTGCTCCTCCACAGCAGGTTGCGGTGTACACCCTGTTGGCACAGTTGCATCAGCACTGAAAAGTTGGATAGGATTGGGTCCTAAGTTGTGGTTTGGCACTGCTAAAACTATGCTGCTGTTGTGTGTTTCAGGGCTTCCAGCACAAACAGCTGGAGGCTCTGTGTGTGCAACAGCAGCTCATCTAGTCTGCACCAGATAAGGTCAGGTTGCAGTGGGGTGGGGAGGGCCAAATGTGTAGCAACAGGAGTAGGGGTTGGTAAGGACCAAAAGAGGGTGGGATCAGCAGCACTGGCATGTGCTGTATCCAAACCCCTTTCCCAGGCCTGATCCACCTGCACAGATCAACTCGGAGTTGTGCCAGCAATATTACTCTCTCAGGTATGGGTTGACTCATTGCAGCTGTTGCGGCTTAACCCAGCAAATGTCCCCTTACCCCAAGGAAACCTCCAGGAATAAAAAATCCCCCATGTGTACAGCGTACTCCACACTGTCACTGCTGCATTGCCTTTTGGGGTTTTGGTAGGATTGGGCTGTTTGTCCTAGGTAAATGTGAATAGGATTGCCACCTAAATCTTGTAATATATACCAGTCCACCACCACCGTACCATTGACCCTTTTTCATGTAACATTCAAATATGACTGCCAACATGGATGCTGTAAAAAGCACTTGTATTTATGGGTGTTCCATGTAAAACACCTAATGTCCAAAAGCCTCTTGCCAGGATCTGCCCCAAGAAATATAACATCTCAAGCCAGAATTGCATTTCCTTTGCGTTAGCCTTTGACACCAATATGCAAACATACACAATAAGAATCTTCTATACACTGCTTGTCAGCAGAAGATCTTTTCACTGATGCTTAACTTATTTTTGTTAAGTTATGTAGGCAATTTTGCCAGGGTGCCTTCTCTTGGCTTCTGAACTTTGGGGGTGGTCTAGACCACGTGGATTCATATAAAGCAGAAAAGAGCTGCCCTGAAGGAAGGGTACAGAGGTTGGATTGAAATTATACGTAGTAACTTATTAAATGTTTGAAATTCTGCTTTTGATAAAGGTTAGAAGCACAGATTTTCAGTCTGTGAAAACTTTTTAATTATCTCTTTTACAAGTATATTTGCTTTAACAACAACAAAAAGTACCTTCCCATTTGTAAATCTAGTAATTTCACAAGGGAGACAACATGTGTGTAAAACACAAAACATGAATGGAAAAGAACAGAAGCACTAATTTCCCCTTGATGATTACTGCTGGAATAGTGTGTGGGCAGGGAAAAACACAGTTAATGTCTTTAAGACTGGGATCATTTCTCCCATAGCCTACTCCTCCTATCCATCTAATGCTCACCACTCTGCTAGAAAGAGGCAAAAGCTGTCATTATAAGCAATGGAGTCAATCGCCTTAATACATCACAACTATAAGGCTGAAGGCATAATTACCACTTTTCATGTTCCTTATACAGTGAATAGTATTTAGCCTTTGACCCATTGCTGTTTTCAAGCATCAAATCACCCTCCTGCTTTTGCTGTGCCTAGTTAATATAAGCTATGAGCCTAAAATGTTACCCAAAGCAACTTCCTGTGTTGTACAAACTCTGATGAAATTGTACACCAAGGCTGTTTAGTGAGGAAGGGAAGCAGCAATACATTCCTGTCATTTCAGACTCAGAATAAGGCCTTTACATTGTAGTGCAGTCTACTGGACAGAATGTGGAACTGTAAACAAAATCCTCCCAGTTAAATGACCAAGACTTTATTTACTATTCCTTAGGATGTGGTTTGCTGTGCTGTTAACTGATTTATGAAGATAATTTGATAACTGTGTCCCAAAAATCAATGCCTTTATTATGTGCCTGAATGAAGACAAGCCTGTGATAAATAACCTCATGGCTGATTTGAAATTAAGTTTTGCTTGTTGGAGGAAATTGGACCCAACTGGAATACAATTTTATTTTGACTTGACACAACTCACAATTCTGCTTGAATCTTTTTACAGTGTCCCAAAAACTAAAAATAAACCACCCTACCTACCCTACTACCTACCCTACCCTACCTACCCCCAATAATGTGCAGACAAATCTGATTGGCAGTATAGCATCATGATGCCATTCCTGATTGGATAGGTCCAACCATATGACTGCTCCAAATGAGAGATGAGGGGGATGGAGACCTGTAGGGCACTTTCCTTGCACAAGTTCTCCATAGAGGAGATCCTTTGGGATCCGGCCATCATCCATTCTCACGACATGACCGAGCCAACGCAGGCGTCTCTGTTTCAGCAGTGCATACATGCTAGTGATTCCAGCTTGTTCCAGGACTGTGTTGTTTGGAACTTTGTCCTGCCAGGTGATCCCGAGGATGCGTCAGAGGCAGAGCATGTGGAAAGCAGTTTCCTCTCCTGTTGTGAGCGAAGAGTCCATGACTTGCTGCAGTACAGAAGTGTACTCAGAACACAAGCTCTGTAGACCTGGATCTTGGTATGTTCTGTCAGCTTCTTGTTGGACCAGACTCTCTTTGTGAGTCTGGAAAACGTGGTAGCTGCTTTACCGATGCGTTTGTTTAGCTTGGTATTGAGAGAAAGAGTGTTGGAGATCATTGAGCCAAGGTACACAAAGTCATGGACAACCTCCAGTTCATGCGCAGAGATTGTAATGCAGGGAGGTGAGTCTACATCCTGAACCATGACCTGTGTTTTCTTCAGGCTGATTGTCAGTCCAAAATCTTGGCAGGCCTTGCTAAAACGATCCATGAGCTGCTGGAGATCTTTGGCAGAGTGGGTGGTGATAGCTGCATCGTCGGCAAAGAGGAAGTCATGCAGATAAATATTATTAAAAATGACAAGAACAGGATTCAAAAAAGCACATGCTTTCCATGAAATATTTCCACACCACTGAAATGGTTTGACCTGAAATCTGTGACCAACAATTATTTGGCACAGTTCTAATTTGGCCCATTTTCTTCTTGCAATGCACGAAGTACAAATCTGCACAGCAATTATTACCCCTGAAGCCCAACCCTGTGCTTCAAAATCAAATGAAATAAACATTGGCCACTGTGATTTTCATGTCAGTGTGGGATGGAGAGAGAAGTAGCTAGGCAGGGGAAGAGAAAAACAGGAAGTGCTAAAAGCCACTGTTCATCCTTTATTAGTACCACTATCACCACCACCCATGATGCAAAACCAGCTATTGTACCACTTTCAGGGGGAGACAGAAGGATGCTATTGATGGTTGCCTAGCAACCTCACCAAATACAAACTTCCCATTTACTTCTGACCAAGGAAACAAGCCAGACAGGTACTAGATAGCTTTTCCCTTTGACTGGAAGGGCTACCCACAGGTAAAGCAAGGCTTTGCTCCTGCTCACCTGCAACACTGGTGTGCTGTGTAGCAGCATGGCAGACAAGACCTCAGAAGTCCTTGGGAAATGTAGGCTTTCCAGTAGATACTGTGGGGAAGACTACACTTCCCGAGGGCTATCAGGGTCATGCAGTCCTACAGCACACCAGGCATTAGAAAGGAGCATAGAGAGAGAAATACTTCTTTCCTCTTCCTACAGCTATTGGACCATTTCTGTGATTTGTCAGTCTAGCCAATAAGAGGGGCTTGTTAAGGGAAGGTCCTGGTGCTAAAAGTTTGAGAACCACTGCCTTAACTCAAAACAGACCAATGAGTCATCATCGGTTGGGGGGGTTGACACCCTAGAGACCAAAATTGTGGAAATCCTGGCTTTTAGGAACAATACCATCATGTTATATACCATTTGATGCATAATTTCATCCATTGCTTGCGGGGAAATATTCACTGCATTTATTTTCTGGTCATTATTATTATTCATTTTGTGTCATGTCTATTACTATCTCTCAGTCTCACCTACCTCACAGGGTTGTTGTAAGGACAAAATAAGGGGATGAACCATGCACACCACCCTGAGCTACTTAGAGGAAGGGTGGTATGAAAATAAGTCATATGGGAAGGGTGACAAAAATTTATGGGCCCTGGGTGTCAAATGACCTAGCCACACCACTGTGGAGAAGGCTGGGGGTACTGGGCTAGGGTATGGGGCTGGAGGTAGGGCTTATGGTGGGTGAATCTCGACTTTTCAAACTCAACGTCAGATTGACTCAGAAAATAAGCGGAGGAATTTAAAAAACAGCTCAATTTCCCAGCCAATCCTGACAGAAGCCCAAGGGAAGCTGCCCATGTGTCATGTGTTGCATGCATACTGTCAAGCAGTATTGTTTTTCAAAAAGAGAAAAGACAAATACACTGGAAAACATCTCACAGGAGCTTCCTATTCACTTCACTAGCACCTTTAATTATGCATTAATTTATTATTTGTGGAAAACATATATAAACATTGTGTAAAACCGCGGTATTTCTTTTATCAGAGGGATTTTCTATAAAATGCTCACAGTTTCTTTCCTTGGGATAAAAATAAGAAAAAAGGAGGAAAAAACCCCTTTTATAAATAGGTCTTTTTTCCCGTTAGCAAACATAAAGCACCTCATCATTTTCAATTAAAGAACTCGAGGAAGTCTTTGAAAAGAGGACTTGTTTGCTTAAAATATGTGAAGGTCATATTCGCCAGTAATAGTGAATGAGGAGGAGTCATTTATTATTTTTAAGCAGGTTGTCATTTAGCTATTATGAAGATGAATAACATTTGTTATTGCCTAATAATCCTCCCGTTGATTATGCAGGAAAAGACACTTGCAGACACCCTTCTGCGCCTCCTTTGCTTTTGAGATTATTAATGGATTTTGATTAAATTTTGTAAACACTAAATTATGAGCCTTGTTCTCTGGATGAAGTAACTGGCAAGCATGATGCTAAAACAGGCTCTGCTCCCCTGTTGTTTGCCTCAGTTGTGCTTCTTCTCTAGTGCTTGCACAAACACAGCAAAAGCAAAGTTCACTTTTTAATATCAAACAGATTGTCAATGGATCATATGCTGCTCTAGTAAGGTTAGTTTTTGGACACCTGCCTCCCTAAAGAGAGTTAATAAAGCTATAAGTTACCTGCACAGCTTCATTTGGAGCAAAGCCTAATTACCTGGATCTTCTCCACATTTTTTGGAAAGTCCGAGTTTCATTTCCAAAGCAGATGGAGTCGCTCAGGAATGACTTCATTTGTATTAATTTGTTAGACTGTCTTCTGCTATTCATCTCACTGCTTTCATAGTCCAGCCAGGAGAAAAAAAGAGCTCCCCACCCACATGTGCACGAGCATTGCACACACACAAACCCACTCCTGGCTATTCAAACTTGGTAATGATAAAGCAAAAAGTCAATCAACTGCCTACATCCATCCCCCACCATTGGCACTGATGTAGATGTGATGACAGAGCACATGCCTCCTCCAATAGTGGTGGTGGTGGGGTACCAGACAGCCAGCAGGAGGTAAGTAAAAATGTTTCTAGTTCTACCCCATTTTGCTGGGGTATGTCTGAGGAGGAAAAAAGGGGCAGGGTGCCCTGGGAAGAAGGGGATAGGATCTGGTGCATGCTGGTGCCACTGAGATGCACTCACTCCCTCCTCCTCCCTGCCCCCTGCACTCCCAATTTATCCTGTTAGATTTTGTCCACAACAAATCTCTGTCACCAACTTACCAGCACCAATGGGGGCACCAGGAACTGCTGCTGTGTGCTTTGTGCCACTGCTTGTTTTTGGCAGTGGCCTGGTTTCATGCCACTATAAAGGGCTTTGCGCTGGCAGTGCAAGGCCCCCAAAGGATTGGGGTGTACATAATGTCTGCCCAGAGGTGTTGACTGGTGTAAGAAAAGCAATGTTGCAATGAGAAATTCACGTGGTTCTCGTTTTTGAATACCTGGAGGTGTTTTGGGGTGGGGGGAGGGCAGGCAGCAGGCTTTCCTGGGGGTGGACAGGTGGGGAGTGGAAGGTGGGGCCAGGATCCAGCACTTATGCTGGATCCTAGCACCATTCCCGAGCAGCCCAGGGCAGTCTCAAGCTGTTTGAATTTGCACCACTGATTTAGGTGGCACAGATCCAAGTTACCCCATTGGGGCTGCTGCAGCTCTCCCTGGGGTAAGGAGAAAAGTTTCCCCTTGCCTCGGGCCAGGCCTCAGACAGGCCCAAACTTGTGCTGGATTCAGCGCAGGCTCGCCAGCCTGCCTTTCCTAGTGCAAGATAGGATTGAGCTGCCCCTCACCTTACAGCAGTGGTTTTCAAACTCTTTTGGAGAGTTTGCACTGCTGTAAGTCCTTGCGGGTGTGGAGGGGAGGCAGCGGGGGCGGGGGAAAGGCAGCAACGTGATCCCCAGGATCGCGCAGCTCAGGAGGGCTGCAGGGACTGGGATGCACTCACCAGTCCCTGCAGCAGCCTGTCGGGCATGTGGGGAGCCCTGCGCGAGCGCCTGCAGGGCCCCCCAGCTCGTTAGAAGTGAAAGTGGAGCAATCACACTCCACTTCCGCAAAACCAGAAACTGGAAACTGCTTTGCAAACTTTTTTTGTTGAAAAGAAGTATATACATTCTTGTTGTTGCTGTTGATGATGATGATGATGATGATGATGAAGAATCACTTTACACATTAGAAAGTACTTACAAATGTTAAGCATAGGTATATCATTTATCTTTGGATCTACGTAACTTTGCAGAAAACATAAAAACAGTACCGCTATCAACCAGTGGCATCAGCTTCCTAGTGGGAATTGGTCACAGCTGCTGCTGGAGATAAAGAGGGGAGGGGAGAACACATCCTTCTTGGGAAACACACTGGCAGCAAGATGCAGCTCAGCCAGCACAATGCAAGCAGGTGACTAGTGACTGGCTAGTAGCTCCTGCTGTGCTTGGCTGACCTCTGCTGGGGCTTCTAACCAAGCACGGGCATGCTCAGTACCAACTGTGCCATTCCCTGCCTCCCAAGAATTGCAAGTCAGGTTGTTCTTTTCCTCTCTTCGTGATCCCCCACTGTAGTAGTGTGTCATTTCCTGCACCCTCCTCTGCTGCTATCAACTGATTTTTCATCTGTCTTTCAGCCTTGATCTGTATTACAGACACAGTAGCAAGCCAGAACCGAAACATACACAAGTGTGCCCTTAACTTTCAGCCCTATTGTTTAAAAATGTCCTTAATTGATTAAAATTGGCTTCCACCAATTGATCCATTACAGCTGATTAATTTACTGTTTAAAGCTGACAGCCATAGTGACAATGTAAATATAAGAGTATGATGGCATCCAAACATGAAACTGTTTCTGATGTAAAGAGATTAAACCACAATCCTATTGGTCTCATTACAACAGTGGAACACAGTTCTGCTGTCGTGAGAGGCCATACAGCAGCACACACATTGCCAGTGGCCATTTTGGAGCGGTTGCCACAGCTGGCAACCTGTTCCAAAGCAGGTAAGCCAGATTTGGGGGGGGCTTGTGGACAGGGAGGGGGGAACCAGGTGTTCCAGGGAAGGAACAGGGGGTGGGGCAAGACCAGGAGGGGTTGAATATGACAGCAGCGGTGCATGCCAGATCTTACCCCTCTTTCACAAACCTTCCATTCCTTTTCCCCCCTGCTAACAAAATTGGTAGGAGATGTGGTCTGATGGTTGAGCTGCCATACTGCCTAAAGAGCTAAGTAGGAATAATCGTCATCTTGCTCTCGATAGGAGATGGAATGCCGGGCTGACAGGCTGCTGTTACCCATTAGGCAAAACAGAGTCGTTGATGAGCCACTGCAGTGAGAGTGCAGGTAGTGTATGAGAAGGTTCACCGGCAAAGAATGGAAAATAACCTTGAGGACCTGTCTGAGCTTGAAATACAGTTGCCTGCAGAGGGTTGATGGTACACAACCAGAAGAGATAACCACAATGTGAAAGGAACATCTGGTGAACTGAGGGTTCTGTGAGTCTTTTCCACAGACCATATTCTAAAAACCCCATTGAAAAATGGTGGTTTAGATTAGCCTGCCGATGTAAACTACCTTGAATGCTGTGTAAAAACAGAGAAAGGAGGTGAGTGTGTGTGTGTTTATGTCTGAGAAGACTGATATTTACTTACTTTTCCAGGATGTACCTTTATGGTGCTTCTACATTGGTGCTGGTGGCAGGGGATAGGTTTAGGGCCTGAGTGATATCAAAACCTGTACCAGAATCAAAGAACAAAACAAAATTCTTATTCAGATCCAAAGATCCAATCTAATTGAACAAGATCAACACTCTTGCCTTGATCAGGAGCATATAAATGCTCTGATGCTCACATGGAGCTTCTGTGTACTCATACCAAGGAATACAAGTGGAACTGCTTTTTCTTCAAAAGCATATGAGAAAGCTAATGTGCCCAAGAACAATGGGTTGTATAAGAACTTCTTCCACAAAGAAAGTTCCATTTGCTCAAGTGGGAGGGATGATTTTTGTCAATCCCCTTCCCTCTGCAGCCCCCAGCTGTTCTTGAGAATTTAGGAAACCATGGAAATTCTTAGGAACTACCTTCTATGTACTAACTGATGTTCCTGAATGGGGATGAAGTCACTAAAGGCGCTATCCTACACTGCGGTGGAACAGGTAAGCCAAGAGGCTTGTGCTGTATCCAGCTCAGGACAGGGGCCCAAAGCGGCTCAGCCAGAGGCAAGAGGAAACTTTTCCCCTTACTTCCGGGTAAGGTGCCTTTACCCCATGGATCTCCTCAGACTTGCGCCACCTTGTGAGCTTGAAGCCACTCTGAACTCTCCAGAACGAGGATTGGGATCCAGCCCTGCCTCATGCTCCCCACCCACCCGCCCCCTGGACCACCCACTGCCCTCCCTCATCCCGCCCAGAAACACCTCCCTCCCGCCTCCTCCCCACCCACCCCAGAGCCAATGCAAGTCTCCTGCCGACGCCCAGCCAGGCCGATGTAAGGCTCGCTGAGGAAGCCTGCAGAGAGGCTTGTGTCAGCCTCCACAGGCCCGTGCACCTCTGTGCGCTAGCCTGGCTTACTCCCAAGGAGGCACAAATGTGCTTTACGGCATGTTTGCAACCCTCCTGGGCCAGTGCAAGGGACTTGTGCCGGCCCAAGTTAAGGGCAGAATTGTTCCCTTAATTTGTTGGTACACCCGCAATCTAATAGAATTATAACTGCATTATGCCATAGTTCCTAAAGTTCTGATAGGTAAGACAAGGTGTTTTTTTTTTCTGAATTTGAGACACACTTCAGAATAACACACTTACAGCCCAATCCTGAGCTGCCCGGGATGCGTAGCTGCAGTGGTGCTGAGAACAGCATCTTGCTTGCCTCAGCCTGCCACGGGCGGCGCCTCGGGAGAAGGGGACTTTCATCCTCTTCTCCCGGGTAAGGGAAGCAGCCCCGCAATGGGGCTACTCACTTTACCGCTGACCAAAAGATCGGCGGTAAAGTAAAGGCGTCCGTGTAGGGCACCAAGCCCTGCACGAAGGGACAGGATCCGGTGGAGCTCCACCGGACCTGACAGCTGAGCTCCACTGGACCCGCCTCCTGCCTCCCCACTCCCGCCCCCTGGCACACCTCCCGCCTGCCCTATCTCTGCCCTCCACATGCCTCTCCCCTCCCCGGAACGCCTCCTCCCCACCCCCGCTTACTGTGCCGCATCTCAGCAGTCTGTGAGACCACCAAGCAGCGGAGGATGGGTGTCTGCCTGGCCAGTGCTGGGCTAGCATGGCTGCTGGCCCAGTGGTAAACCTCACCTTATGGTATTTTTTTGCCACAGTGCGCTCTGGCGGGAAGCCGAAGCACCGAACTCAGGATTGGGCTCTTAGATTCCCAAAATATTAATTTTAGAGGAAGAACAAAAGTAACCACAATGAGGAGCTGAACTCCAGTGTTTCTGCTTGGGTCTACCCTCTGTGCCTGCCTCTTTTAAGGGTGGGTAGTATCACTGCATATCTTTTTATAGGAATGATTGAATGATCAGTCACATTCAGTACACACACATGGCAGAATTACCTGCCCCTGGTGCATGCTGGCTGGAAGGAGGCAGGACCAAAGCAGTGAATCATGCAGAGATCCAATGGGCAGCCTCTGCTG
The DNA here is from genome assembly GCF_035046505.1 of Tiliqua scincoides. Taxonomy (NCBI): domain Eukaryota; kingdom Metazoa; phylum Chordata; class Lepidosauria; order Squamata; family Scincidae; genus Tiliqua; species Tiliqua scincoides. Next base: position 85,168,398 of record NC_089824.1, read on the forward strand.
CAGATGGGTAATCTGAGTTCATAGGAGCCTTTGATTTCATTTATGTATTGCAGCATGCAAGTTTGAGATTATTGGTTTAAAGCCTGCCTGTTCGTGTATGGTTTATGTGCCATTGTGACCATAGTTTGTTATCAGCTTTGGATGACAGTTTTAAAAAATCCTCTGCTGCAACCCATCCCTGTGTTCCAAATGGCCTGAAAAGAATGTTCTTTCTTTTTTCGCATGCCAAGAAAACTGGCAGCCAGTTGGGTAGGCAAGTACGAATGCCACATGTCGAAGAACTCTATTGATTTAATTAGTGTTAATTTTGTGACATTTTTTTTCTTGCTTTTTTCAATTTTTTCAAATGTGACTATAGGCATCCATCCAGCATTCTGGTCATCTTATCATTACATTAAAACAACATCTTTTCCAAGCTTCTTTGCACTTTGGCTCACACTGCCTCCTCAGCTGCCTCAGTAGCAAAGTGGTGATTAAAGGCTGAATTTGGTGCTCAGTGTAAGAATGGTATTTGTGGCTTTGCACTGAGAATGGTGGAAGTGAGATCTGAGTGAAACAAGGAGCGACAATGACCGGTGATGCTGCAAATTGTGTACCTTTGGCAAGAATCAGCCAATGACTGATAGAGACAAAATGTAATGTCAGTAAACACCATTGTCTATAATGGAAGTAACATTTACAATGTAAAGAAATAAGAGCATTTTAAAGTTCCACTGAATTCCAATTAGGGCACAGTCCTAACCCACTTTCTGGCACCAACTTAAGGGCAATGCAACTTCAAGGTAAGGGAACAAACATTCCCTTACCTTGAGGAGGCCTCTGTGACTGTCCCCCAACTGCAGGATGCAGCACATGCCCCACTGGCACAGCTATGCCACTGCTGGAAAGTGGGTTAGGTCTGTGCCCTTAATCTCCAAAGTGAGACATTTGAGAACATGCTTAACACTCCCATTGTAATCAATGGAATATTGAAGTACTCAGCATGGATGGATCATGCTCATAATAAATAAACAGTTCATCAAGTCAGATGTTAGCAGACTTTATACCAAGACTGTAGGAATGGGGACTCAACTCAAAGTGACTGAACTTGAATTGCAAAAAACACTCATTTGGGTGACTTGAATTGACTCAAGGTGCAGATGTCACTGAGGGCCCAATCCTAATGGGCCATAACACAGACGCTGAGCTCCAGCGCCGACTCTGGGTGTCATAAATGTACCATTAAGCATGTTTACGGCACCCTTGGTGCACCAGCACCAGATGGAAGCCTCTTGGAGGAAAGTAAGAGCTCCAGGCAGCAGTGTGGGCTTTCAAACTAATGGGGAGGCATTCCAGGACAGGAGCAGGGCAGGGGAAGGAACCAGCTTGGCAGGGGGTGGGACCGGTGGAACCCTGTTCTGCCTGATTCTATCCTCCATGTTGGGCTGAAAAGCCCAACACTGAGGTTCTCTCATCTGTGCCGACAAAATGGTAGAGCATACGTGAGAGCGCCTATTGCAGGGCCTGGGGAATTCCTCTTGGGAAAGGGATGAAAGTTCCCTTCCCCCAACCTCCAGCAGCTTCCTGGTGCCCACAGGAAACAGCGGTCACCATTTTGGCAGACTGTTTCTCCAGACGCTGGGAAGAAATTAGACTGCCATGCTGACTCGACTCATGACTCAGGGACAGTGACTCAGAAAAGAGTCATGACTCAGATAGACTCAAGTCACTATATAGAATCCCGTGTGTGTGTGTGTGCTTGCTCACTTTTTTTTTTTTAACTTGTGGGTTGTCCGGAAGTTGGCCTTCAGAAGAATGGCAGTAGTAGATGTGGTGGGAGGAGGGTAGTTAGTTCCAGGAGGCAGGGGCTGGGCATGCTGAAGGGAGGAGGAAGGCTTAAGGTTTATTGGTGGGGGGGTTCAAGAACTTGACTCATTTCTCAAAATGACTCATGACTCGAAATGACTCAAAATTTTCTATAAATTGCATTGTGACATTGAGCACTATGACTTGTGACTCGAGTTGAGTCATGGGATCACTGACTCATGACTCAACTTGTGACTTGGCTCAGTGACTGGAGCACATCCCTACAAAAATGATCATCTGGACATTTCAGAAGTTCTTTAAAACTACTTGGATAAATGAGGTTGTATTATATTATAACCCAGAACATATTCAGACTAAAACTTGCTGCTTTAGAGCTCAATTTTCATAGCACTGAATCTATACGATCGTCTGCCAAAAAAGAATCGCACAAGCAAAGAATACAGTTTTGCTGTTGTATGCTCAATTTGCCTCTTTTTTGTGCAGTGTAGGTGAAAATATTTGAAAAGTATAACCCTTAAAGCTATAATTTTGACTGGGTACTAATCACAATCCCTATAAATGCTGACAAGTTTCCATGTCTGCATTTTTGAACATTTAATGTTCTCCTCATTAAAATATTCAGAACAAAAAGAGGATTAATCATTAATGTTTCATGCCACACACACACAAAAATTCCTTCATTTTCTGGTTTCAGAATCAAGCAAACGCAACTTGCCCACTGACTTCTCAGCTTAAATTTCTATGCAATGCATAGCTGTTTGCACCTAGGATACACTTAAGGAGCCAGATTCGATCCTAGGTGTCTGACAGATACAGCCATATAAGACACGTGTTTCACATTTGCCTTTTTGTTGCATTCAGATATTACATTTTTAGGTTTACTGCACACCTGAAAAAAAATCTTATGGACATATGAAGATCCAAGCTGGGTCAGGCAAAAGGTTCATTTGCTCTACCATTCTGTTTCCAACAAACCAAACAGATGATGCCTGGAAGCTTATATGAGGGAATGAAGGCAACAGCTATCTTTCTTTGTAGTATCTGTCTGTCACTCAGATAGACAGATAAGGTTCCATATCACTATCGTGGCTAATAGTCTATGGCCCCAATCCCATCCACCTTTCCAGCATAGATGCAGCCTCAATGCAGCCCCACGATAAGGGAACAAACATTCCCTTATCTTGAGGAAGCTTCTGTGACTGCCTGCCCCCCACAGGATGCAGCACACACCTCGTTGGCACAGCTACATTGGCACTGAAAGTTGGATAGGATTGGGCCATTTGATAGACCTGTCCTCCACAACTCTGCCTAACCCTTTTAAAATCTAAGGAGGCAACAATTGCCATATTTTGTGGAAGGCATTTCCATTTTAAGAGCATACTCTGCTAAAATGTAATTGGTGAAGATGGTTAAACTGCCCTGGGTCCCTTTGGGGAGAAGGGCGGGATAAAAATAAAGTTTATTATTATTATTATTATTATTATTATTATTATTATTATTATTATTATTATTATTATTATTATTATTATTATTATTATTATTAAACTGGACATCAGAAAATCCCCCTCCCTTTCCCATTTAGAGGCTGTAATACAACAATAATACTACCTTAACTTTATGACACATGACATTTTAATCTGGGCCTTTATGTAGTTCAGTGACCAAATCTAGTTTTGTTTATAAATCAAGAGTGAAAGGCCGTGTGTTAAATTGCCCTGCTAATTGCATTTGAGCCATAAAGTGCCCTACCAAGGTATAAAGCTGTGAATGGCCAAATGGACCATTTTGATCAAAGATTATTATTTCCTGACTGACACAGGAGAGTAGAAGTGGCAGAATAACCAATGATGAGCAGTTACTGGATGAACACTGTCTAGCATCAAGCATTAGGATACTCGGATCCAAAAAGCTTTTTGTTATTCATTTTGTAGCCCCCTTCTGCCCATTTGTCTTCACACTGCCTTTGCACACAAACCTATTTGCTCCACCGTGATAAATGAGGATTAAGCTGGTTTTGTACAGCATCCTTTCAGACACTTCCCAATTGCCTAATGAAAGTGAGAAACCTTTCAATGTCTTGTAAATACCAAATGCTCTATTTATTGTGCAAGTGCTCTGTAAATAACCATTAAGGCTGTTTGTCAGCATGTCAGCAGTTCTCTAGGGCGCCAACGTGAAACTGTTTCCATGATTATATGGAGAAGTAGCTAATGTGTTGGATCACCGGATCTGAATAAGGGTGTAAGCAAACCTTTAAGCCTTGTCTCTAAATGCTGCTTCCCAAGTTGTTATTTCCTACTAGAGTTTTTAGAGTCTGTAGGGAAATGGGGACATGCACTTTTGTAAGGAAGAACAGTCACGGTGCAGCTCTGTCACATGGGATGTACAGTCTTTCTTTAGGAGCTTTGCAAGTTCTATACGTTGGGTCTTAAACAATGCACACCCAAATGCATGATTTCTTAATGCTTGGTGATTATGTTGTGTTAACAAACTTTACTGTCATCATACCATGTATTTCTGCACTCCCCATCCATCATTGGCTACCCCCATAAAGTAGTGTATATATTATAGAGAGAAAGGGGGAAAATTTAACATGTGGCTTCCATTTTCAGCAGCAACCTTCGCGGAATGCAAGATATAGGCCCAGTCATGCAAAGAGGACTTTGGGTTTGACTTGTCTAAATTGAATTCTTCAACATAACCTTTCTGATGGCATAGCAAAATTTCCATAGCTGAAATTTTGAAAATAAAACATGACGGAAAACACTAATCTTCTAAGCAGTGTTAATAAATAATAAACAGTTTTTTTTCTGAATCAGAACTAAAAGTACCATATTTGACACTGGAAAATAATAGAAATGACAAAAAATTCATCTTCAGTTTTAAGGAATTTGTACATTGCATGTAAATAATTTGGGCACATTAGTTGGAACTTCTGTTTTCTTACTGTGGTTTGCTGTGGCACTTTGACATTCAGTCCAGGAAGGGCGTTTTAAGTACATACCTGCTCAACCCAAACAGCACAGGAGAAATTTTAACACGTTCCCTGCTCCCTAGGCAATTCTTAAATAGATGCATTGCCAACCACAAAGAACTCTTCAAATGTTATGTTATCCACAAGCAAGTAAATCATGCCATGTGAAGCACTGCTGTAATATTTTAGGTTTTGTCATGGTTTATTAGTTGCAAAACTGATATATTTATAGCTGACTTGATGACTTTACATATTTTTCATGATGCCAAGAGGAAAACACCTTGTAAATAATAACATTTAAGCCCCTGTTCACAAGTAATACATCAACAAGTTCCAGATTTCTCATGACTTTAATAGTTTAACTAGAAACTATAATTTGGTCCTTGGCATATAGATGAACCATTATTAAAATAGTTTTCTCAGACTTGAGGGAGAAGTAAAGAAACGGGTGTCAGCAGTGGTCTGGGAGGAAGAACTGGGCCCCTGAGGCAAATGAGGAAAGGCAGGGTAGAAATAGATCAAATGAATAAACAATGGTCTGATTTGCCCAGCGTATCTGCGGGCACAATGGGCCCAATCCATAACTCTGCAGTCTCATGCAGTATTGTGGGTCACAGGCAGTCCAATCCTATCCAACCCCCCTCCACTCCCTCTGCTGATATAACAGGGCCAATGCCATCTGCTCTGCATCCTCTGGGGAAAGGCTGGCAGGCTCCATGAGGTAAGGGGACATTTGTCCCTTTGCTCCAAGGTAAGCCCCAGCCTGCATAACTGGTCTATCCAGTTGGTGCAAGTCCAAGTGGATCCATGTTGGCAGATCAGGACTGGGAATGGGGATAGGATACAGCAGGGGTGCTCAATAGGTAGATCGCGATCTACCGGTAGATTGCGAGGCAAAATGAGTAGATCGCGGAGTGCCGACCCCCCCTTCAGGTGCCTCTGGGAGGAAACGCCAGGAGTAAGGCCCATTGTACTCAATGGGGCTTTCTCCCAGGTAAGTGTGGCTAGGATTGCAGCCTCACAGCCTAATCCTAGGCATGTCTACTCAGGAGTAAGTCCTGTTATACTCAGTGGGGCTCAAGGCACACCAACATACATTGTACACATAAATGTTATATGTTATGATGGCGCGAACATTGTAAAAAAAACTCTGGTAGATCTCTGGGCCTTGCTGAGTTTCAAAGTAGCTCTCGAGCCAAAAAAGTGTGAGCAGCCCTGGGATACAGCATCGGCCGCTGCCACCGATCTTGTCCCCTGTTCCACCTCCTCCCATCTTCCCCTGTTCTGTTCTACCTCAATGCTTCTCAACATGGATCTTACCTTTTCCAGTATGCACTGCTCCTTTGCTGGTGTGTGGCTGGTGCAGGCCTTCGCATCAGCACTGGCAACAGCTCTGTCATTGCAAAGTACTTTATACCATTTTTGCAATGGCTAGCACCAGTGCAGTGCATGCTGTGTTGGTACACATTCTGCGAAGGATTGTGCTGTATTACTCCCAGAAGCATCTGATGGGCCACTGTGAGATACAAGAAGCTGGGCTAGAGGAAGTTTTGGCTCATAAGAACATAAGAAGAGCCCCACTGGATCAGGCCATAGGCCCATCTAGTCCAGCTTCCTGTATCTCACAGCGGCCCACCAAATATCCCAGGGAACACACCAGATAACAAGAGACCCATATCCTGGTGCCCTCCTTTGCATTTGACAGAGCCCATTTCTAAAATCAGGAGGTTGCACATCCACATCATGGCTTGTAACCCGTAATGGATTTTTCCTCCAGAAACTTGTCCAATCCCCTTTTAAAGGCATCTAAGCCAGATGCTGTCACCACATCCTGTGACAAGGGGTTCCACAGACAAACCACACACTGAGTAAAGAAATATTTTCTTTTGTCTGTCCTGACTCTCCCAACACTCAATTTTAGTGGATGTCCCCTGGTTCTGGTGTTAAGAGCATCTCTCTATCCACTTTATCCTTCCCATGCATAATTTTGTATGTGTGACATTTGCTATCCTCCAATCCTCCAATGGCACCATGGCTGTTTTGAGGGACAAGTTGCATACCTTAGTCAAGAGATCAGCAACTTCATTCTTTAATTCCTTAATAACTCTAGGGTGGGTGCCATCAGGGCCTGGTGACTTACTGATCTTTAGTTTATCAATGAGGTCTGAAACATCTTCTCTTTTAACCTCTATCTGACTTAATTCCTTGGTCAGGAGGGGCCGTTCAGGCAGCGGTATCTGCCCAAAGTCTTCTGCCGTGCAGACAGATGCAAAGAACTCATTTAATTTCTTTGCCATCTCTAAGTCTCCTTTTATTTCCCCTTTCCCTCCCTCACCATTGAGGGGGCCAACTGCTTCTCTGGTGGGTTTCCTGCTTCTAACATATTTGAAGGAGCTTTTATTATTCCCCTTAATGTTGCTGGCCATGTGTTCCTCATAGTCTCTCTTGGCCTCCCGTATCACCTCCTTACATTTCTTTTGCCACAGTTTATGTTCCTTTTTATTCTCCTCATTAGGGCAAGACTTCCATTTACAGAAGGAAGCTTCCTTGCCCTTTACGGCCTCTCTAACTTAGCCATGCGGGGACCCTCATGGACTTAGTCGAGTCCTTCTTCCTTTGCAGTATAGACTTCTGCTGGGCCTCTATTACTGTTGTTTTAAGCAGCCTCCGTGCACTCTGGAGAGACTGGACTCTCTCGAATCGAGATTGGCTTGATTCAGCATGGCTCATCTTATGTTCATATGCTCTTAACAGATTAGGAGAGCCAGTAGGATGCAGTTTTGTTTTTGCTGTATGAAAAACATAACAATATTTCATAGAGAAAGTGCTAATTATGTGATTGTCAGAATTTTTAACAAATACCAGAAAAAAAAGAAAAGATACCATCACTTACAAATGCATAGAAAATGATGGGGGCTGCGCAATAATGTTAAAAAAATAATGAGCTTTGCTTGCATAAAAGAAAGCCAGGGATGGGAAAATTCAGCATGGCACAACTTGAGTCAAGTCAAGAGTCTCTGCCCCTGCGACTCAACTCACAAATGAATCATAAAGGGGGCACTTTCCAAGTCACCAAGTTGCCTTCTTGTGATTCAACAGGACCGGAATTGAATTGACCCCTTAAAAACCTGCCATGGGAAAAAAACAGGGCTGCTGCTGGTGTGTGTGTGTGTGTGTGTGTGTGTGTGTGTCAGAGTTCTCTTTATTCTCTCCCCTGATTTCCCTGCCCATCTGTAAACAGAGTGGGAGGAGGTGGGGGAACTGCAAGAGAGCAGGGACAGAAGTGGCAAGAGGAAGGAGGGTCATACGCAGCAGCTGAGAGGCTTAACAGGGCGACCCAATCCTTGGCACTTCTATTCAGAAGTAGTCCCACTGCAGCTGGGACTATGAGGCTTGAAAGAGGTTTCCTCCACCAAAGTAACAACAAAGTAACATGCATTCAGAAAGCATGATAGCTACGAACTGCCTCCCCCCGCTTCCCTCTTTCCTCCCCCTCCCTGGGCTTCTCCAGCCAATCATAAAGGAAGAACCCCTTTCGGCTCCTCCTTCTGCCCTACTTCAGCCATAGAAAATATCAGAATGCCCATTCTTTGATCAATGATCATTGTTTCCTTTCTTCCTATCAGAGATGGGCAAAAGAGCTCACTCCCTCCTCCCACCCCACTCCCACCCTATGCAACAGGAAAATATTAACCCTTCCCTACCTCCTGGCTGGAACTTCCTTGCTACTTTCCCGGTCTGAATGATGGCCCCACAAGGTTTTTCATGCCGCAAAAACAGTAAGCAAGCACACCCAGTCACAGACAGACTTAAGCCTGCACATGTGGAGATGAGTGCCAAGTCAGGAGATCTTTAACTTGATTGTTTTTTCAAGTCTTTCTCCGAAAATAGGCAAGCTTTCCTTGTGCATTAGAAAACTGAGTTTTTAAAATAATGTTGGTATTATGCCATAAATCGTAAATAGTGTTGTAAGGCACTAACCAATGCCACCCCACTACTCAGTCATTTCATCTCCATCAAACCCCGGGTATACTTGTTGCCAGAAGACAACAATAAGCAATTGGTGACACTGGCCAGGTTCAGACATACGCTAAACCATGGTGTAATCATGATTCAATGTAACAATGTAAGTATACCTTACACCTTACAATCTTCAACAGACAAATAAATGTGGAAAGCAATTTCTGATATAGTAGAAAGTTTGAAAGCCATTGGCAGAGATCACTGGTTCCCAAACTGTGTGCTGCAGGGCCTGAGGGCACTGTGGCAAACAAACAGGGGCCCCACAGGATGTCCTCAGTGGTCTTTTCTTCCTGGTTCTGTGGGTGCTGCCATCTTGTATTGTGCAAGACCTTCTGCAATTCTCACAAGATGTCATGCAAACCAAGATGGCGGTGCCACTGTGCCAGGGTGCCAGGAAAAAAGGATGCCATGACAGCAGTAAGTTTCAGAACCTCTGGCATAGATTATTAATCACATCACTAACCCCTACTCCATCACCTGAATGGTTGATGAGTGGACTACGCATAACCTGAATCTATTTGAGGCTGACACTGAAATTACATAGGTGCCAGTAATTCTAATGCTCCTTCCTCGTGGACAATCCTAAGGAAATTTTTCTTGCCTCTGACATATTGTGGGCTAGTGCTTTGTTTCTAGATCCACCTCAGAGCCAGGTATCTTACATTTGTATATAATTCTCCCCAACTTTGCCCCCAATTATACTGTCAGGTAATAACAAGGCCTATATTTATATGCCCTCCAGGAATAGAGCATGGCTATTACTGTGAAAGGGGGAGAGACTGCATTTAAATGCTTACAGGAAGCCAACTGCAATTAGTATTCTAGTTTGGCTCTTATTGTAATAAATGATATTACTGTGGAGCCCAAATATTTCTTTTATGTCAGGTTCCACTTACTAGTTTCCATCTCCTAGAGTCAATCTAGAAATCAATCACTTACCAGGGAAAATTCAATATGAAAATCCTCTAGCTATAAAGTGTAATTATGGCTATTATTTTTTTTGTTAAAAATAGCAGAAATCCAAATATCATATCCTTTATATAGATATTTGACAAATGTAGTAACTGTGTATCTAGATATGTTACAAGTTACAACTGGAGTGTGATTATGTTTAAACACCAAAAGAGGCTGAAAGGATTTTTTTTTTTTGCTCTTGACTAAATCACTGCAAGACACCATCATAAGTATGCTGTCAGCGGAAGGACAGCACTGCAGATTAACTATGATGCGGTAACATTTTGAAAAGTTGATGCTCTGGCAACAACACATTGATTTAGTCACTAAAGCCCATAGATAGAAGCCAGCTGAGAAAATAATATTGGGAGAAGATTTCCATAGCTCAGCAGAAACTCCATTTTAATAGCCTTTGCTCACGAGCAGGTCTATTCACAAGGAAGTCCCCTAATCTGCCATTTGTCCCTCACAGTGCCTCTTGTTTTGCAGCTGTTTGGCTTTTTGAACATGTGATATATCAGAAACCACCAAAGCTTTTCCAGCAGCTCATCACATGGGCCAGCTGTGTACTGAGCCCAAGGTTTCTTGGTCAAGGGGGGGTGCTCAAGATGGCAAATGAGAGGTAGCAATAGCCCAAATGTCCACTGATTTTAATTCTGTCATTCACTGATCATAAACATGGGCAAATTCAAGGGGAGTCATGGATGCATGGCCCCCCCAAACTGTCGCACCAGTGGGAGCAAAGTTGGGTGCCAGGGCAATATCCACTGGTGGCTGAAGGAGCTGAGTTGGAATGGGATCCCAGGTCTACCCCACAGGTAGATCTGGGCTCCATGTCCAGGTGGGAGCCCAGGTTTACCCATCCCAGCAAATGGCCATGGTTGCCTTAAGCTCAACCGGGAGCCCAGGTCGACCCAGCGGGTAGATTTGGGCTGGAAGTCCAGGCAGGAGCCCAGAGTCTGGTTGACCTTGTTGACCTGGGCTCTGGAGTTAAGGTAGGGCTCGTGCCCCCCCTCCCCCCACAAACCAACCTTTAATGGATGTGCAGATTAGGTGCCTGGGAGGTCAGCCGGGGGGAGGAGAGAGTGCGCACCCAGCCTGCAGTGCTCCCCAACTCTCACCCGTAGCTGCCCTGTCTGCAGCAGCCCACTCTGGAGCAAGATGGGGGGGGGGAGGATAGCACTGGGAGCTGCGAGGGCAGGAAAAAGTGAGGTGTTTATGCTGCTGCCTGTGTGGTACCAATTTCGGACCAACTGGAAGTAGCAGAGGGCAGGAGCAGCTTCCAAAGTGACCCAATTTTGGGCCAAGTGGAAGCAGCGGTGGGTGGAAGGGCTGTATGGGGGCCCCACCATACATGGGGCCCAACTGGGTGAAATCTCCCCAGTTGCCTAAAAGAAATTGCCCTCATCCTAGTGGATAATGAGAATGGACTGTATGTTTCAAGAGCTATCCTAAATTCCATGGACATGCTGCCAACATGAGAGCCTGGAACAGCTCATCATTATTTTGCTGTGACCAGAATCTTTGGCTGTGGAATGGTGACTAAGAAATGTGTGTGTGTGTGTGGTGTTGCCTGGGTGGTGACTGAGCTCAGTGCTGTTCCTTTTAAAACACCATGCAATCAAGGTGTGTGAAGCTGTCCCTGAAACATTTTTTCTGGTCTTATCAAAACCCTTTTGTCTTCCTTCAGAATATCTCAGATGTCTCCTGTGAGGAGAGACTTTCAAATTCCTTTTGAATTTCACTTTAGAGAAAATGGATAACCACCACAAGATGAGTGGAATAAAGAAATGCCACCAGTCATGTCAAAACTCATTTGGTTCCCCTTAGATCCTTTCCCTGAGGAAAAGCCCCCAAATTCACTTCCAGTTGGGCTTTAGGGCAAGTATTTTGGTGGAAATTCTAAATCAACATGTAATATCTTCCAGGTTACTGGAGGTGCAAAGCTTTGCGCGCACACACACACACACACACACACACACAAATGTACTAGCTGACAGGTGATGACAATGGGCAGCAACTCCCACCCTCTCCAGAGGCAAATATGGGGAAAAACTGTGAAGGCTGACTAGGGTTGCGGGGTTCAGAGATTCGGCTTGGCCAGGTGAGCCCACTGTTAGGGGTAGACCTTCAGCCATTGCCCAAACTAGTCAATCTCTGATGCCAAGCCTGCCATTTGCAATCCATCGCTCCTCTGGCCTCCCAACTTTTCTTATGTATTTTCATTCTTATCCTAGGTCTTCTTGTCAGCTAGTTTCCCTTGCATTTTCCATAGTAATGACCATGTCTCCAGTTGCTAGACATTTATCTCTAGAGAATGTATTAGATGGTTAGTCACTGTGACATATGTATGTCCATTAACTGTATGACTAGTTCCCTTTAGCAAAGATAGAAGGGAAAAAAGGCAAGTACAGGTAGTTTTTATCATGATGTGATTGTCAGTAAATAACTTAAGGCAGGAACCAGTGATTTTTTTCTTTTAAGCAAAGTGGCAGAAACTCAATACCTAATTAATTTGTGCCCTTTTTGTTCCAGTATTTGCAAAACAGTGCAGGTTTTCATATTAGCAGATGATCAAATGATCAATTTGTGCTTTCTCTTAGCAGATAGCTCATCTTCACACAATTTCTTGCCCTTTTGATTATTTTCCCTTGCACAGAAGTTTCTATTATTTATATGTAATTTATAAAATTAATTGGTACCACTAAAGCAATCTACATAAAGAGCATTAGAATATCCCCTTGCAGAGCTTCAGCTAAATGCATGAACAACATTATTCAGGCAGACCAAATCCACTTTTGCTCCAAAGCACAATTCCCAAACAGGGAAAAAAAATTAAAAAAAATAATATTTACAACAAAGTCCTTGAAGCTCAGGATTCAACTGAGACTGGAGTATCATTTGACCCTGCTCAAAACCAGCACCACAGAACTGCTTACACTTCACTGCCCTCGTGTAACCTCATGTATGCCTTGTGGCTCAAGAAATAAATCTTGTACCTGACAGCTTGACACTGAAACAACTCCACTGCCACCCTCTGAGTTAGTTCTAAATTTACTAAGGACCAAACGAGAACTTATGGGACAGAGGTATGAAGCAATATTCCACCACTTTTTAAAAATGAAAAGCAGTCATGGGAGGCTGCAAGTCTGAGGAGAGGAATGGCTGGAAGGGAGGAGCTTCTCAACATTTCCCCCTTTGGCTTTCTTTCCCCCATGAAACTAGTTCCTCAGACTGCTTTTGCTGCCATGGTGGGGGAGATTCGGGTATCAATCCCCTTTTCTACACATATGGAGAAGTGGCTTTATGGATGTGATATTAGCAGAAAAACTGCCAGGTGGGTATGGGTAAAGCAGCCCCTCTCCCTTGTTCCTTTGCTCAAGCAGGCAGCTTCCCATGACAGTTTTTCATTTAAGACCAAAATTAAGTTTATACCAACCAAACAAACAGTTTATTATATGTTTGTACTATCTTATTTATTTATTTATTTATTTCTAAGCCCACAAATGTAATATATCTCTCAGTAGCATATGGAGTGGGTGGCTCTGGAGGCCCCAGGTGATGAGCCCTGGGGGGGTGATGGCTCACCTAAGCCCCCGCTGATTGGAGGCCTGCACCACATTTGGTGGTGGATGGGTCTTCCTGCCTTCCCTGAGGCTCCAAATAATAACAACAACAACAACTAGGTATTTATATACCGCCTTTCTGGTCATGGGACGACTCCTCTGACTTTATTCAAGGCAGTTTACATAGGCAGGCGTTTCTAAATCCCTCAAGGGAATTTTTACAATCATAGAGGTTCTCTCTTTCAAGAACCAACATTTCAGAATGGATCTTCCTGGTTTGGTCTCACTTCTGGCCTCCAGTTCTCCCACGCAGGCTGACAAGCAGCTCCATCTCTCACATGGAGGGCAGCCAAGATGCTTCTTGCTCACACCAAAAGCAGGTGGAATCACTCTGCTGGGCTTGTCAGCTGCTTCAAGGTCTCGCCATTCTCAGCTGTTCAGGGAGCTGCCGGTGTCCTCGAACTGGCGACCTTCTGATGTTATCTTCAGGTTAACGGAGGCTCTACCCTCTAGACCAGACCTCCTGCCCAGGCTGGAGAAAGCCAGTGCACGATCATGATTATGTCATCATGTTACCGCTTAGTCACTTCCAGGTGCTGTGCCATTGCTCTGCTAAGTATTGGGGGGGGGGGGCTTGCAGAGTAGGGGTGACATAGGGCCTGGGTGGTGTGCATGCTAGGAATGCCACAGATATCCTTTCAGAAAACAGCAATGTTTGTGCACAGTGTTTTCTCTTGTGATCTATTTTGATTTTAAGCTGCCCTATCCCAAAGATTTTAGCATTCCTAAGCAAGAGAGACTGGTATCCTAAAAGGGCCAGACATGAGTGCTGATGTATGTATTTGACTATTGAGAAACTGGCAAATGACCAATTGTATCCTAAATCCTTGCCCTGTTTGCTGCAGCAGTCAGGGTTGGCCATGAAGAGGGATGGAGAAGATTTTTACCTGAAGACTCTTGTAATGGTTCCTCAGGATCAGTCCTGGATCTCTGGCCAGTGCACTGACTCTGTGCAGTGATTGACTACTACTATGAACAATTAAAGGGAATTGTGTAATGGTTACACACACAAAAGGCATAACTGAAGTTAATGAAGAAGGAACCAAGGCGTGGATGCTACCAGGGATCTACAAAATCTGTCCCTTTATTTCTATAGATATTATCCACCTTCCCACATGCTAGCATCACAGGTATGGGAAACTTATTAACTAAAGTGAATTTCAGGATGCCGTTGCAATTCTTTGTTGCATACTGCATACTTTTGTTGCCCAGTTGGAGGAAGCAAGCAGTTTTTGGACCTGTATATAAATTGTAGTAAGGAACTGGCTGTCTGGGATCACCTGATTCCAGACAACAGGAGAATTCTTGCCTGTAATGTTAGAATGCTGACCTGACCTGCCTGTAGTTCCTTTGTCTAGTCAACGGTTCTGGTGGCAAAGCAGGAAACAGTGGCTGACCTCCAGAGCTCCTGGTTTGATCCTGTGACATGTAATGGTCATTCAGTTCCCAGCATAGCTTTTAGCCCCTCAGCCAAGGCTGACAAAAACATAATAAATCAGGAAAAAAGAAAATTTGGTCCAATAAATTCAGGCAACAGAACCTGACTTTCCTTGGAGCAGTATTCAGATTACTCTGGTGCCAATGTTGGATGTATATTTTGTTTATTGCACTCAGTAGAGTATAATCTGAAATGGGTATTCCTATATGGGTTATTACATCAACTTCTGCAGCAAGAACTATCTTGATGGGTTTAGTGATTGGATGCCGTGCCCTGTTACTGATGAAAATACAGTGATTGACAGAGCTCTGGTGACTAGAACCTGGATGCTTGTTTTCTCAGTACAGTGTATTAGCTAATGTATTAAGGAGTATTATGTGCTATAACTGTGTAGGAGGGTGGAATAATGTACCTTTAACATGGTATAGAATTCTGTTTTAATCCTATTGTGTAAAGAGAGTTAAATCTCCGTTAAGAAAAGTGATACACTGGATAGGCTCAAAGCAGAATGACATTTTCAGCAATGTAATTCCAGATCCGGGTATTTGAGTGTTTGGCAAACAGCTGCAAAGTGGCAAAGGAAGGACCTGATTTTAAGCAGAGAAGCAGCAAATGTAAGGCTGGCCCATCCATGAAGCAGATGCCATGACTCACATTGAGTGGCAGGAGGAGTGGTAGACCCTTCACCCTGAGCCTGATATTGCCCCCCACCAGACTGCTGCTGACAGATCTGCTTCCCTTCCCACCCTGCTCTAAATCAGTGCATGTCCTGATTAGTTTAAAGAGACTGCACAAGGAAGGAGTGAGGTGAGTGGGTGGGGAAGTAGATCACTCAAAGATGCTCAAAATAGCTACGCAGGCAGCAGCAATCTGCTTTCCTAGCCACTTACCTTACCCCTTCTTTGCAATCCCTTTAAATAAAACAAAGCAGTCTGCTTCACCACATTGCCTCATGGCTGGGCCAGCAGTGTCCCTGCCACTTCTTCACTTCAGATCATACCTGCTCCCTACTGTTCACCAGAAGCTGTTTTGAAGCTGTTCACCAGAGGCCCAGGTTCCCGGATCTGGATTTATGTTCGCTGAATGTGTCATTTCAGCTTGAAAAAGTTTCCTTCCAGTTCTGTAGATAATATTAAAGCTGGTAATTTCTCCAAGGCCAGATGTAATGCGTTAGAAGCGTCCACCGTATTTTGCAGTAGGAAAAAAAATATGTACTGATATTTTGTACACTCCCTGTACCCTGGGAGCTTGCTCGATGCCTCTGGAACATAGTCATGTTCCCTGTTACATTAATATGATTGTTAGGAATGCTGTAAAATTCTAGGAACATAGGAATTGTTTTTGCTTGCACAGGGTTATTTTCAATCTGTCCTAGTTATGCTTTTGCTGTTCTTTTATTCACATGAAAATACATTTTGCAAAAATTCAAAGGTCTTGCACATCTCTGTATTCCCCAACCTTACATCACGATTTTTCACTAACACAAGGTATACATATATGGTGTGTGTGTGTGTGTGTGTGTGTGTGTGTGTGTGTGTGTGTGTGTGTGTGTCCCACACACCTTATTTAATGGTCCCATGCATATGCTGAGTATGCTAATGTGGTAACAATCCATTCATTAGCTGTTATAATGACCAATTTTGTGAGCGTTTTGGGATCGTACTATGAACCCTATTTTATGGTCTAACAGTTTACTTTAATCAGTACATTGTGAAGTTAAAAAAAATGCTATAAGAAACTAAAGACCCTGTAGTAGATATGCATGAAAAAGAATACTAGTTTTGTATTAGGTTTCCAGTCTATGATAAAGGCAGAGAGGGCAAAAAAAGAAAACAATTTACAACTAATATCTTTCTGCCTCATTTGCATCAGTGAACAGCGAAGCTATGAAAGAGCACTTACAAGCTAATGATTAACACTTGTGCCTCTGCAAAGTCTGGTTTACTAATAAGAAAGAAAAATAGATTCTCAGATGCAATTTATGTTGGGCTGCATTTCTTTTTTATTAATTTAGCAACAGAGTTTATTCACATCCACAGAGGATTACAGAGTCTGTGATGGCAAAGTCCTGCAGTGAGATATACATTCATTTTCTCGAGTGAACAGAGCGATAATTCATGAACGCTCCAGCCAGGAGTAAGCCAATAAACCGTTTCTTTCTGAAAGGACTGCAGCAGTCATGTATTATTTAGATCTTGTGGACATTTCTACACTACAAACTCAAACTGGTTTAGGAGCTATTCTCTCTCCCCTGGGAACCCTGGGAATTATATTTCTCTA
Source organism: Tiliqua scincoides (assembly GCF_035046505.1). NCBI lineage: Eukaryota > Metazoa > Chordata > Lepidosauria > Squamata > Scincidae > Tiliqua > Tiliqua scincoides. The sequence goes on from NC_089824.1 coordinate 85,185,499, forward strand.
AGGGGATTGGGGAAGGATCTCCAACAGAAAATTCTTAGGACATTCACAGAATTATAAAATTCCAAACTTTTCCATGCCCCCCCCCCCCGGCCTTGTGCACTGGTTCACTCACACTTAATTGCATGGGAGGCAATTCATTTGAATTGCCCTTCTACACACAATTCAAAGACAACTTTTAAAATGGGAGACAGTCTTTGGAGGGAACCAAAATTCTAGTAGCTGACATGAGTTCGAGGACTATGAAAGGACATAAAGGCACAAAATTATAACTAAAAAGCACAACTGGATTTTCTTTTTTACTTGATCTAATCTGAATTGGTGACAGCTAGGGAGGGACCAGGCTTGTACCAGCCAATTAGAAAGGATATTTCAAATCGAGTTCATAAAAATCAAAGCTGAATCAAATGTTGGACCATTAGGTATTCTTCACACCTGATCTTCAGGAAGAAGAAAGTTCACCTCAAGCACTCCAAACTGAATTAGCATTATTTCGCTAACAGAATGATGGAACAGGAGTTGAGACATCTGCTGTTCGGTAACAGGAATAGATCTACAAGGAAATTAAACACACTCAAAATTCAAGAGACTGCTAGAAAATGAGATTTCTAAGCCCTTAGGAGCAACCATTTTAACTGTTTATGTTGGCAAACTTCAAAAATCTAACCAATATCTTTTACAAACCAATTATATAAAATGTGTAGTTTGGAAAAAGTGTTTAGCTGAACAGAAATGAGCTGAATCTTTATAAAAATTGAGAATGTCACTATTATCTGTTCATTTTAGCTACACAGATTTTGTATGATGACACCCCAGTTTTAACCCTATTCTTTCTTGTTATTTTTCTGCAGGTATGTAGAAACATCATCTCTTGCGCCTGTACACTTGTAGATTACATCCAAAGCAGTGGTGTCACTAAGTAGGTGCAGACCACACCAGGTGCCACTATCGGCAGGTGTGTGCTTTACCATGGGTTTGCTTACCAGTGGCTGGCAACATTGACCAGTAGTGGTATCTTAAAAAAATAAAAAATAAGCTCTCATCAATTTTTCTGAATTTTTCTGTGGACTAAAACTTGTTCCATTAATTTTTTTTTTATAGTTTGTTAGGGTTATCCCATTTTATGCACCAAGAAGGCAAAGGTCATTCTTTTGGAATGGACTTGTTTGTATTTACTCTCCCCACACTGTAATTAAAAATGAAACTTTGGTATGTTGTTTATGGTAAGGGGGACTAGGGTTTGTAATCCACTTTGACTGAAGCCCTTCAATCAGCTGTGGAACATACAGGTGCACAAATGCAACTAATTGATATGCAGGATTCAAATTAAGCTATATTCAGCCATATTTCTCACTTTGCATTATTTTCTTCCCTGTTTTTGTTTCTAATTGGGCCAGGTTTACCCTTCTGGGGGATATAGTGAGGCTCCTTCCCAGAGGCACAGCAGCTGTACCCATGGCTGGTTCCCCCGCCATCAGCCACTGCAGATTATGCTCTGGAGTCCAGGTGCAACCCCCTGGTAGACCTGGTTTCCTATCTAGTCTGGTCCAGGGGGGTGACAAAACGAGTTACCGCACTGGGTGACAAACAACCCTAGTGATGCAACTGATCCAAAGCACATTCTTATTTCTTGGATATGCCTGATGTGGAATTATTCTACCAATGTGGATCACTGAACTCATCTCCAGCTTGTTAGAGAATTATGCTTTTAACGACCCATTTAAACGAGAAGTTCAGCACAAATGGTACCAATCCCCCTTGGGCTATGTGATGGTGGTGCACCTCTTCAGCTGGTACTGACTGCTGTAAACCAGGCAGTGCTAGTTGTAAAAGGCTCCTCAGCAGTGCGTTCAGTAGTTCACTGCCAGGACACTGCTGGAAAGACCAGAGCTTTTTCACAAGTGCCAGCAGATTCAAAAGTAAGGTATTGGGGGAGGCAGGAGGGGGTAGGGCAAAATGACAGGGTGATGAGGAAGGCGGAACAGGGTGGCAACAAGAGCAGGGGTGGGGTGGCTCATCACTATTTTCAGCCATTTCTTGGTATTACTGACAGATTGATACTAGCAGTACACTTTTTTGGTAGTAGTTCATTCATACGTTATGATTGGTTCTGAGTAGAAGTGGTCTATAATTCTGATCAGGCAAGCTAAGGTCTTTTGTCTTAATTATTTCTTGTAGCTAAATAAACACAATAAACAAAAGAGAAAAGAGAGCGCTCTGGTTTTCCATCAGCATCCATTGCTAACAACACCATAAATATAAATTCTATAGGATTCTTCTTGACAGCTGACAGACCATTTAGTTTTACAATTTGCTGCATGTCTCACCACAGAATTACAACATTTACACTTAGAGACACAATGCACAAAATTCCTAGCAATGAGCAACAAGCATTAAATCTTAACAAAAAAATTCCAGTTCCTAATATAGTTAACTAAAGGCACTCTCCCTTCTCTTCCAAATCCCAAACCTCAGTGATTAATCACCTGCTTCATCACTGATTCACTTCATCAGCGGATACTGAATTTATTTAAAATTTTTACTTTTTATTATTGAATCCTTACATCAAGCAATGTGGGACAAGAGAAGATGACAAAATCTGAAACACGGAAAACCATAACCTAACTACATTTAAGATCTAATAAAGTCTTGCAATTAGGTCTGCAAAACTGGCCTGCAAACATTTTTCTTTGTTTCAGTGTATGCGTACGTGGATGTGCCGAAGATCCTTGTTGCTGACACTATCAGAGCATTTTTATTTGCTTTTTCTTAATTAAATGCAGTGGCCACACCCAGGGAGTGCAGAGTGTGCCCCCCCCCCCCCGGCTGGCACTTCTGGCCCATGAAGCTGCCCTCCCGCTTACTTGAGCACTCCAGAGTCTCAAGTGGCATCCCAGGGCAATCAGAAAGCCTTCTGATCCTCCAGAGGGCCCTTAAATAGTACTTCCAGAAAATCGGAAGACTGTTTAAAGGCTCAGAAGGCTTTCCAAGCACACCAGGACACCACGATGCCCGGTACCACGCGGCTCCCTGGCTGTGCTGTCAGAGATGCCACTGCTTAAATGGTCATTTTTTTGTGCATTCTGGAGGGCAAAAGATGGCAAGTTCAACACTGACCTAATGACGTTAATAACACTTCGCTTCAACGATTAAAGAACACATTTTAGAAGTTGACATTACATGAAATTGCTAAAAGGAATCCTTTCAATAATTTAAAAATGACAGATATTATGAATTGATTTGCTTATAGGCCTTTCTGAAATACTGAAGGCAACGTTAGAGGGCAATAAACAAAATCTACTGCTCATTGTCAGGAGGAGAGAAGGCCACCTTTAATATTTTGTTTTTCATTTCAATAACCTACCAGAAGTAAAATATCATTACAAAACAAATGGAGAGGCCCATAAATCACTGTCCAACTGTCACCTATACACACTGATTAAAACGTGCTTTTGCCAATTATAATTGGACCCCACTGATTAATCTGTTATTTCATAGATCACATATTTGGATGTTTAACTAATGGGGTCAGCCATTTCCTCCTTAAGATATATAACATATTTCCAAATTTAAGGCCCAATTCTATTCCTGTTGCCATTGCTGGAACTAGAGTTCTGGCAGTGGAATGTGATTTCCAGGCATCACAAATGGTGACTTAGAAACATGCACAGCCGTTTGGTTCTGGACCGCCACCAGAGATAATGTGGAGGTCCCGTGCACTGCATAGCCTAATAAGCTACGCGTATGTATGTATAATTATACAGCTATATAGCTGGTGTCTGAGAAGACCCATGGGCCACCAGGAGGCCTATGCCGAGGTAAGTGGAAAATATTTTTCCTTACCTCTGGCAGGCTGTTGGATGCACCACATGCTCCATCAACGCAGTTGCATCTTTTTAATGGTGGGGAATAGAATTGGGGTCTTAGGGCACAATCCGAACCAGGTCTACTTAGAAGTAAGTCCTATTTTGTTCAATGGGGCTTACTCTCAGGAAGCATGTATTCACTGCTGAAACAGAGACGCCTGCGTTGGCTTGGTCAAGTCGTGAGAATGGATGATGGCCGGATCCCAAAGGATCTCCTCTATGGAGAACTCGTGCAAGGAAAGCGCCCTACAGGTAGACCACAGCTGCGATACAAGGACATCTGCAAGAGGGATCTGAAGGCCTTAGGGATGGACCTCAACAAGTGGGAAACCCTGGCCTCTGAGCGGCCCGCTTGGAGGCAGGCTGTGCAGCATGGCCTTTCCCAGTTTGAAGAGACACTTGGCCAACAGTCTGAGGCTAAGAGGCAAAGAAGGAAGGCCCATAGCCAGGGAGACAGACCAGGGACAGACTGCACTTGCTCCCGGTGTGGAAGGGATTGTCACTCCCGGATTGGCCTTTTCAGCCACACTAGACGCTGTGCCAGAACCACCTTTCAGAGCGCGATACCATAGTCTTTCGAGACTGAAGGTTGCCAATACAATACTCTCAGGAAAGTGTGGTTAGGATTGCAGCCTTAAGCTAATAAGTCAGGAGGCTAGCTAATGTTTTTGGACAACTCCCTGTGGTCACTGCCACAAATGGGCAAAGGTGTGGTGCATGCATCAGTGGCTACCAAGAGGCTCCACTACTCTTCGTAAATTGGTGTCTGGGGGCATGTCATGGACTGAAATGGCAGGGGGAGTTTTGGGGCAGGGAGGGAGACAAGGAGCAGGGAGGGGAAGGGGGATCCTGGCAGCATCAGCAGGCACCAGGATCGTATTTCAACTTTTTGAACCTTCCCTGCCTTTTTTCTCTCCTCTGACCCACACCACCTACTGGTGTAGGTCTGAAGAGACCCATAGGCCACTAGGGGGCCTATGCAGGGATAAGTAGAAAATACTTTTACTTATCTCTGGCAGGTCTCTTGATTGCCCCTTCTCACCATAGCATGCAGCGCATGCTCTATCAGTGCAGCTGCACTGTCAGTAATGGTAGAGACTGGGCAGTCAGTCTATTTCTCAGCATATGCAAATCTTGACATGCCTCTGGGGACCATTCTCAGAAAGCACAATAGCATCACTTTTGTACTAAATCCAAACCTTTTCCCAGAAGGACTGAACATATATATATATATTTTTCAAATCAGCACTATTTATTGTCTAGTTTAAATTCTGTTGTCCTTTCCTTCTTTCCGCAGGTTGTCAGATATCATTAGGGTGATCTTGGTGATGCTGCATTGTTCATTTACTTTCACTCCCCTCCCCCGCCTTCCTTTTCCTCCTTTAAAATAAAAGTCAGCCGTAGGGAATATGTTCTGCACGGGGAAGGACTTTATAGCCTGACCACTTGCTTTCCCTTTGACATGGTGATGTCCTGTTTGTGCGCATGGCTCTCGAACAAGCACATATGCACACTCGGAAAGGGTCCATTCCTCCATCCAAGCCCACAGGCGTGTGTGGTGATTGATTTACTGGGACACCCCAAAGTGTCCTTTACCCAAGGGCATTATTGGCGGGGGGGGGGGAGAGATCATAGTGGTAGAAAAAAAATTCACATCAAGGTTTACAGGCCTGCTCTTGAACCTATTCCAGACGGAACTGCAAAAAAGAAAAAAAGAAAGTACATAGTGCTTGTTGTAGTTACTGTTGTAGAGCTTATGAGAACTGGTATTATCAACATGGGTAAAACAGTCATCTCTTTTCTTGAAGAAACTCATGTTTCATGATTACATGGCTAGTACACAATATTTTAAAAACGTGTTTAACAATCAACGTTTAGAACCAGTGAGTGGATCGGAGATACAGGTGCTCCTATAGCTTGAGGAATAACTACATGTGATGTAAAATACAGGAGCTGTTCCCACTGCTGCTCTCCCTAAAAGGCATGCAGGCACTGGTGTTCCTGGAAGGGGGGGGGGTGCAAAACACTATGCTTCTTTAGTTGCCTGGTTGCTGGTGTAAAGCAGCCCCTTGCCTTCAGTGCCAGTCGCAGTTGCAGAAGTTTTTGCTTTTGCAAAAGCAACTGGCTCTGAGGGTGAGGAGAAGGGCTTTTGCAGCAGCACTGGTGCTGAAGGTGAGAAGGAGAGGCCACTTTACGACAGCAGCCAGGCGCCTGAAGAGACTTAGTTCTTTGCCCCCCATCCAAGAATGCCAGTGCATGCAGGCATCCTACCATTCCTCTTCCATAAAGTGCTTTGTGAGAGCACAAAGGCCAGCAGGAAGGCTGGAGCCTTCCTGCTGGTACCAGTGACCACATGGTCGTCTGCCAGACAAGTAAGTCCAGCAGGGGGGTGGGGCAAGGGCAGGGGAGAGTGATGAGGGGGGCAGATCAGACCCTGGAGGGGGTGGGATCCATGGTGCAGGTCCCAGTTGACTCATTGTGGCTGCTTGGGCTTACCCCAGGGAGACCTCCAGCAGCTGAAATTGCCCCTTGGGATGTATTGCTGTTGCATTGCTGCATGGGAATTTAGCTAGGATTGAGCTGTAAATGTAGCCTTCAGGCCTGTACAGCAGCCTGCGCAGGACTTGATAATTCTGGTTTTGCTGTTTGTCTGTTTGGCAGAAGCTGAAGGGGTGGGATGGGAGGTTGCTAAGCACCAGGAATATGCCAGAGCTACACCTCTGAGTCAAGTCCTGAGTTTCCACGCCCCCCCCCACTTGAGTTGCAAATGAGTCATCATGGGCGGCATGTGCAACTCACCCAGAGCCCTTTTTCAGAGTCACTTTGACTCAAGTACGAGTCTTTCAGAAAAGTGAGTCAAGGTGTGAATCAGGCGAGGCGCTGTGGAAAAAAGAGAGGTGCTGGGGGGCTGCATGTTGGATTTCTCGTTTGCACTGTCCTGATGTTCCCACCCCCTCTGCGGTCAGCAATGTGCTGAAGTCCTTCACAGGACCACCCTTCCCCATGTGTCCTGGCTACCCTGCCTTCCTCTGGTTCCTCCCTCCAGCTTTGTGCAGCCTCCTTCCCTCCTCCCCTCCCACCTCAGCCCCCACCTCGTGAAGCCAATGCACCCTACTCTCACCAAGTCTATTGCTTGCGCTGCTTTGAATGTGGCTTCTGGATCACCCACAAGGTCTTTCAGGGAGCCATGGAAGTGGCAAAATAAAAAAAAAGGTAGCAAGCACACAAGAGAACACGGTGTACTTGACTGGCAGGCTAATAGACTTAAGAACATAAGAACAGCCCCACTGGATCAGGCCATAGGCCCATCTAGTCCAGCTTCCTGTATCTCACAGCGGCCCACCAAATGCCCCAGGGAGCACACCAGATAACAAGAGACCTCATCCTGGTGCCCTCCCTTGCATCTGGCGTTCTGACATAGCCCATTTCTAAAATCAGGAGGTTGCGCATACACATCATGGCTTGTACCCCGTAATGGATTTTTCTTCCAGAAACTTGTCCAATCGCCTTTTAAAAGTGTCCAGGCCAGTCGCTATCACCACATCCTGTGGCAAGGAGTTCCACAGACCAACCACACGCTGAGTAAAGAAATGTTTTCTCTTGTCTGTTCTAACTCTTCCAACACTCAATTTTAGTGGATGTGCCCTGGTTCTGGTGTTATGTGAGAGTGTTCCAAAACTCAAGTCTATGAGTCAAAACTTGTTTCCGAGAAAAGTCATGTGTTTCAGGTTCAAAGACACATTTAACGAGTCCGTACAAGTCACCAAAAACACATTTTCACATTTTTTTGTGTTAGAGTCACAACCCATCCTTGCTAAGCGCCTGGCAGACAACACAAGGCAAGTGAGTTGAGTTCAGTTTGGCAGTTCTCAAATTTGGCAGTTGTGTTCTAAGACATACATATAAGATAAAATAAACAACCCATGTGCAAGAACCCATGTTTATAACTGCAGCTTTCCTTCAGAACATACACCCTTGTTCTGAATATTGTCTGCTATGCTTTGTAGCTAGAAAACAGAAAATGAGTGATGATGGTTGCTGGAGCTATGCAAAGAGCTAAATGCTGGGTAGCCCACCAGTATTTATTTGGCCCAAAATTAATATTTTTATCAAGCCACCAAAGAAATCTAAAGATAGGAAACTATTTTAAAAAATTCAATGTCAATAATTGACATAGTAGAGCTGAATGGGAGCTACAAAGTAGTATGGTCAGTTACAGGAAGTAGGCAGATGGCAGGTGGGAAGGAAAAGCTGTTTTCAAGAGGCAGTTAAATAGTGCCAAATGCAGGTTTCTTAGCCATCGAGACTGCAGTACAAGGATCAAAACTAGCTTGATTTTTTTTTTTAATCAAGACATTGGGATTCTCCTTGGTAAGAGGAGGCTTACATTTAGACTTGGTTAGAGAACAAGAGATCCAGTTCTGATACACTGACTTTACTGGAATGTGTGAAAGATCTTACAGCATAAATTATAGAAGATGTGAAAAACCTGATGGAGTAGGAAGGCTGACAATATGTGAAATCTGATGAAATGTGAAGACATTTTATGTAGCATGTAAGGTGGGACTGCTCTTTTGGCTTATAAAAGAATCTTAGAAGATGAGCAATTACCTTAGTATGATATGAATCAGTTCCTAACCCAGAAACCTTTTATACTTGATACAGAACAAGCCATTAAATCACTGTCCAATGGAAAGGCCATTCTGAGATTTATATGGCTGGTGGCAAATATCTTGTTCACTGTCTTACTGAATTATACCAAAAGGAAGAAAATGAAATGATACCTCGAAAGTATAAAGATGCCTCTACTGTTCATCTCGGCAAAAGAAAAGAAAATCAGCAATAGTTACAGAGAAAAGTCCTATAGTCCAATACTACCTTTTCCAGCTGTTGTCGCAGCACCTCTTCAGCAGTCAGCACCAGTTGTAAAAGGTGCTCTGGCAGCATGCTACTCAGGTTGCCATCGGGGGCACTGGAGGAATGCTGGAGCCTTCCTGTCCTCGCCAGTGGATCTGGAGCCACCGGCTGATCCAGGTAAGATGGCGGCGGAGGCAGGGTGGTGGTGGGAGGGCAGAACCGGGTGGGGGAGGGTGAAATGACGCAATGACAGGGGAGGGTAGAACAGGGCAGCAACAGCAGCAATGGGCAAGTGAATTGGGTTTGGAAAAGAGGCGGGTTTGGTAGCAGTGGCAGCCTCTAAATCCTAACCCCCTTCTTGGAACCAATCCCATTCCATGGGTCCTCATGGACCTGTGCCAGCTATTTTGCTAGCAGAGGACTGAGTAGAACCCCCTGCACTGCAGAGGTTTACTCCCAGATAAGGAAACAGTTCCCTAATCCAGAGGTGACTGACTCCCACCGCAGGAAGTTGTGGTAGCCATTTTGGTGCCACTGCATCAGCAGGGGGGAACGCAATAGGATTAGGTTCCTAGATACACTTTGACAGTCAGGCTAGAATTATTTAAACCACTTTTTTGACACATTCTTTAGATGTTTAGCAGCCAGAAGAAGAAGACTTGCCACAATTTTTTTTTTTAAAAGGTATTTGGTTTGCATTCTCATAATTTAATTATTTCACAGCAATCTCTTCACTTGGATATTTTCACAATTCTTTTGTACCAAATCATTGGTATTCTGGAAGTTCTTTGTCATTTTCATGACAACTGTGCTGATTTTCAAAAACACAACACTCAAGCATTAGAGCCAACCCGCTGACTGTTTATGCAATGTGAAGACTATAAATTCCATGATGCGTTCGTAAAAGGCAATCCAGCGTGTGCAAACTCACTTGCTGCTGGAGCACCAGCAGGAACGAAGGAACTTTCCCCCCATGCGCCAGAGTATGCCAGCTGTCCACTGAGGCAGATAGGGATGGGGTGGGGGAGGGGAGGCAGAATGGGGGAGGGGGGGTTGGGTCTGGGAAGGGGATGGGTGTGGCAGCAGTAGTGGCCACTAAATTCTAGCTGCCTTCCTGCACTTGATCCGCACAGATCCATGTGAGCCTGTGTCAGCAAATTCTCTAGTGCAGGTCCAAGTTGACCCCTCCACACCTTAGAAGCTTACCCCTGGGTAAGGGAACACACATTCTCTTAGGGCCCAATCCTATGCCTGTCTACTAAGAAGTAAGTCCTGTTATAGTCAACAGGGCATACTCCCAGGTAAGTGTGGATAGGATTGCAGGGTTACCCAGTGACCTTCATAACCCTCCCCCCCCCAGGATGCAGTGGTAGCCATTTTGGTGTCACTGCATCAGTGGGGGGGAGTGGGGAAATAGGCTTGGACTATAATAGCGTTAAGCATTAGTGCTGGCAGTGACTCTTTACAATGCTTTATGTGCTAAAATGCTTTTCTTTATATTAATGTAGGAGTAAAGCTTAGACTTAGGGACAGTGTACATCTTTCTAACCTTAATTCTAAGGTGACTGAAGAAATCATTGATGGACAGCTGGTTGCGGATGATTGTGTCTTAATAACTAATTCTCTGGAGGATGTGAAAATAACAAATGGATCTCCTTTCAGGTGCATGTACATGATTTGGGTTCATTATTACTCTGAAAAGAACAGAAGGTTTATATCAATCTGCTCTGGGTAAGATTTATGTTCCACCTGAAATTACTATCAGAGGCCATCTAACAAGTGATGGATAAATGGACATACTTGGGAAGTACTCTGCCTCGTGAATCAAGCAAGCACTGAAGATGAAGTTGCAAGCTGAACAACCAAAGCTACTGTAGCTTTTGGCAGGCTTCACAAGTGTCTTTGGGAGAAGAGGAGTGTAGTCCTCAAGTGAAAATGACCATGGTTCAGATGCTTGTGAAATCTGAACAATAAAGAGTTGGCATCCTTCAGTCTTGGAAGACTATGGTGTCACGCTCTGAATGGTGGTTCTGGAACAGAGTGTCCTCTCCAGTGCGCGAAGCCTGGGTAAAGTAGGTATGGAGGATAGGCTGTTACCCATGCAGCAAATCCCCCCTCTCCACGTCACTGAAATGGTCCAATGGAAAGGCAGAGGCCAATACGGTTGGTTCCAGCAGCGTCGCAGGAGTTGCCAGAACGTGACTGTGTTCAGCCATGAACTGCCTCAGGGACTCCGGCTCCAGATTTTTCCTTGAGGTTGACTCCTGAAGCCTTTTCCATAACTGGATGTAGCCACAAGGCAGTGGAGGTTTGGGATCAGAGTTTTCCTTCTCTCAGATGAGCTGCCTTCCCAGGCTGACGAGCCCCATCTACCCGGTGGCTGTTTAGTCGCCTCTTACGTCAAGTACAGCCAAACTGAGGGCCTATTCTTATCCCCAGCCCCCAGGGGAATGAACAATATATAACCAGCATATTAAGGAATGTGCAATACATATATTCTCAGAACAAAGATCTACAGTGTTGCTTACTCTCTAGTAAGTGTGTTTAGGATTGTAGGCTGAATTGTTCTCATCTAAGCTACCCAAGCAATGCATTACCAGTGTTTTTGATAAACCCAAGTTTCCAAGCATGGGATGAATGAGAATGATAGCTCAGTTGTACTGCTCAGGACATTTCCCCTAACTGTCTCACCACAAAGAGGTTTTATGAAGAAGTACATGACATAGATTATGTGCAAATACTAGCTAGGGTATTAGAAAGTATCAGAAAGAATGGCCCAACGTCTCTTGCAATTGCACTTTTAGCTATACAACTTGTAATAGGACTTTTTAGGCAAGGATGGAATTAATGACCTATGGACTCAAAGCTAGTTATATGCCAAGGCAGTTAGCTTTGCTTTTAAAAGGACTATAATGAATCTGAAACTCCAGTGTGAAATGTTCACCCAACAACCTGTACGTATATTATTCAATCCAGCAATTTGTTTGGGGAGCAGGAGCATTCATGAGAATATAAAGCTCCTCTGTTTGGAACAACTTCTCTAACTAGCACTAAAAAAGGAGTACCATGTATGCTGCCTTGAGCTTCTTGAAAAAAAAGGATGGGATACAAATCTTACAAATAACTGTATTTCAATTGATAGAGAATTAAAATAGGTATTACTGGACAAGAATTGACACAACTTGGGGGCTGCAGCAAGGAGACATAATAAGACATGCTGGGCTCAATCAAAAGAAGTATGTGGGAATGATATTTATGTGGGTCTCATGACACAACCTGATTGGGCCCAGGGCATGGTCAGAGGAATCATGGTATGGTCACCTTGCTGAAGCTAAGCAGGTCTGATAGAAAACAGGCAGAATATAAATGAAATAAATAATAACCAGGCATGCAGCGGGTTTTTACCAACTTCAGGTCCCACTAAATGTGTGTATCCAGTATCCACAGTTTCACTTATCCGTGGTTCTCTACCGGTGCTCCGTACCCCCTTCCCCTGGCACCCAATGCCTTTGTTATTCTTTACTAGCAGTGCAAGCATGCGTTTTCTTGCAAGGACGAGTTTCTTGTGCAACTGAGGAATGCAAAGGCAGGCAGGCAGCCTGCACACTAGAGGGACACAACCAGGATGTTGAAAGGAAGCAGGAACTGTCCTGCTTCCTGTTAACGTTCGGTTAGTCTCCTCCCTCTAGAGTGCAGGCTATGTGCAGTTATGGGGGACCCCTAGGTAGCCATACATGTACAAACCTGACAGAGGCTTGCTAGACTGAAGCTGATATAGCGTCAAAAAGCTCCCAGAGTACTGCCCTACATTGAAGCAGATAACCTACTTATTTCTTGTTATTAATATATTAAGAGTTTAGCTCAAAATCCTAGTCTGGCAAGCTAAGGATGAAACCAGCTGCCCCCTTGACTGGAAGTGTATGTTCCTGTAAAGGCCCATTTTTCTCACTGACTGATTCTGCTTGCTCTTGGTTTTCGCACTACTACAGGCTTGACTCTGAACCTCTCCAAAAGCCTTTTAATCTGTTCATGCCCCCTGTGGGCTAAGGATCTATTACCAACGGCCCATTTAACTTGTCTTTGACCTTCCTATATTCTTGTTGCTCCGAGTCTCTGCCTCTCATTAGCACTAGTCAGATTTTTGCCAACTCCAGGCTGCTGCTTCTTATAGTGTTGTACAGTTGCTCTCCTGCTTGGAGGATGTGAGGCATCTTTTCTGCACAATGGCCTGTGGCTGCAACAAAGAGTTTCTGTGGTCACAGAAGTAGAATTTCCTGTGTCTATTTCTTCGTGGCTCTGCTACAGGGGAGCATACCAGAACAGGTGCCAGGGATACAATTTGAAATCCATACAATATGCAATCACCGTGGTAGGGCAAATGTTTGGCATGCAAAAGGTCCCAGGTTCAATCACCAACATTTCCAGCTGCAGCAAAGAAATACCCCTATTTGAAATCCCAAAAATCTTGCTGTCAATAAGTGAAAACAATACTGACAGAGCCCAATCCTATATTTCCCCACTCCCGCTGCTGCAGCCACACCAAAAAGAAACCTGCTCTATCCGGAGGGAGTGGATCAGGTGGCTTCAGAGGTGAAAGGGGATTTAAATCCTCTTACATCTCTGTAAGCCTCCTGCTTTTCAGTGGGTCTCCTCGGACTTGTGCCAGCTCTGTAACTGGTATAAGTCCAAAGATAGACAGGGAGCAAGGGAAGCTGCTGATGGAGAGGACAGGATCTGGTGTACGACCTTGCTGCTGGATTCACCCCCTCCTGCAGCCGCCCCATCCCAGTTCCTCTCCCCTCCCTGCCCAGTGCCTTACCTGCTCTGGTAGCTGCAGTGAGATCTGGTGATGGGTGGGAGTGCTGATACCTCTTGTGGCAGTGCTCCCCAAATGGCCACCAATAGAGTGCTCTGTGCACTGTCAGTGGCTATTTTGAGACACAGAAACTCTGTTCAGCTATCACAAAAAAGTGCTGTGGCCAGCAGTCCAGTCCTGCATAGGACTGGGCTGTCCAACAGACAAAGATCTGACTTAGTACCAAGTAGCTTAATTTGATTTCAGGATTTTTCACAACTATAATGACTAAAAATTTACTTTTTAAAAAGACTCAGGATTCCAGAACACCAGATGCTCAACCAATGTGAGCTTTAATCCTAAAAAAAAATAACATCTTGGGTGAGGACCAGATCCAGATTGAGACCACAGCAGGGGAAAACGCTTCAATTCCCCTTACCCCATCATAGTCTGGATCAGCCCTCTAAGGGCCCAATCCTATCCAATTTTCTAGGACCGGTGTAGCCTTGCCAATGGAGCATGCACTGCATCCTGTGGTGGGGAGGCAGTCACAGGTGCCTCCTCAAGGTATGGGAACACTTGTTCCCTTACCTTGGAGCTGCATTTCGGTTGCACCAGTGCTGGAAAGTTGGATAGGATTGGGCCCTAAGTGTGCTAATTACATTAGAACAATCAATCATGCAATAGGCATATTGTCTAGCTTAGCTTGTTGAGCTATATTTAAATCTACCATACTGTAGTACTTCATTTGTAATTCATGTACACAGGTTTCAGGAGTGCTTGGGTCTATAGAGGCGTCAGTACCTCAATGCTGCAGTGCAATGATTTTTGAAAAGCTTAAAAATAAAATGAGCACCATCTCCACCTCTGCAGCTACTCAACAGAAAAATATCTTTGTTCTAAATCAGGGGTGTCCAAAGTTTTTGGCAGGACGGCCACTTGGGGGCTCCCAATCAGGCCCTCGGGGAGCCTCCAGTCTCCAATGAGCCTCTGGCCCTCCAGAATCTTGCTGGAGTCCGTGCTGGCCCGACGCAACCGTTCTCAGCAAGAGGACGACTGTTTGACCTCTCACCTGAGCTGTGGGATGAGGGCTCCCTCCACTTCTTGCTGTTTCATGTCTGTGATGCAGCAGTGGCAGCAAAGGAAAGGCTGGCCTTGTCTTGTGCAAGGCTATTTATAGACCTCGAGCTACTGCAACACCTTCATTCATTCATAGAAGTTCCATCTCTAATATATTCAATTATGTAAATGTATTCAAATTTTAAATGGTAAATTAATTCTTTTTTCCCCAGCCCCCAACACAGTGTCAGACAGATGATGTGGCCCTCCTGCCAAAATGTTTGGACACCCCTGTTCTAAATGGAAGTTGTTGGATGCATGAAGGTTGGTTGCATTTACTGTCATGTTCCATTCAGCAAACACCACTGAGCATCTGAAGTTATTGGCAAGCAGTTGTAGAGACTCTTGCAATAAAACCATGACATTCTGACATATGAAAGGTAAGTATTTGTGCCTGGATATTCTGAATAAGCTTTTGTGTTAGAAGACTTTGATAACGTATCCTTGACCCAAATAGAGTGAGAAAACACTAGAATTTTGTTGGGTAAGTAGAACTCTAAACATAAACCTACCTGCTAGTAAAATTGGATGCTCTGCAGCTTTAGGACAATCTGGGGACACAATTAAGGTACCAACTATCAAACTGTTGTTGTGTCCAGGGACTAACCAAACTGTTGTAATCAAGCCCCTGGCATAGTTATTAGGTAGGCTAGATCCTAGCCTCTAGGCAGTTCATTAGATCTTGGAAGGGCACACATGGTGTCATCTCATCCCTTTGGTTGCAATTGTTGGAGAAAATGACTTTGTAAATAAAGCCCAATGATACTTTTCACCCCCCAGCTGCATGCAGCTGAAGCAACTCATTGGATTCAGCAGCAAAAAGGATATTTCATTACATGGAGAATTCTTGGGTTCATTTTCCAAACATGCAAGAAATTGTGATAGAATGAACTGCCTGAAGATAATAGTAACACAACGCAAAAAGTAGTTCCACTTTTTTCTCAGTGGAAGACTGTCCACTGTCCAAGCCTCAACTGCAAATCTCTAGGCCTTTTCTCGCACATGCTTCAAATATTTGCTCTACCTACTGAGGGGGAAAAGGATTACACAGCCTGCCTCTCAATCTCATAGGCTGTACCCTAACCTTATCATTAAGGTTTCAAAGTTAATCACATTCTCCACTCTCACTCATTGTAATCAAGGACACAAATAGCCCAATCCTATTCAGACTCAGTATCCTAAGCCAGCAATGCCATGCTGGAGGGATGGGTAAGGGGAAAAATGGCATGGAGACTGGGATGGATAGGGAGGGTGTTGAAGCCTGGAAGGAGAAAATATCAGCAATAGCAGCACCACCAATATCATGTTCCCCCTTCCGGCCTTGATCCACTTTCCCAAGTCCACTTGGACTTGTGCCAGCAAAATCACTGGTGCAAAAACACCAGAAACCACTGGTTTCCAGGAAGGCCCATTCGGGCAGTGGAAGCTTACCCCTCAGCAAGGGAACAAATGTTTCCTTAACCAGAGGAGACTTGGACCTGCTCTCCTGCAGGATGCAGCATGTGCTCTGGTGGTGTGATTGCACTAGCAGGATGTTTAGATAGGATTGGACTATTCCTTACCTCTGCATAAGCGTACAGGCTGCCTAGGGGTCTCCTCGGACATATGCCAGCCATCTTGGTAACATATGTCCGAGTAGAGGAAGGGATGTGGAAGTCTTAGAAAGAGGGGAGAAGATCTGGTGTGTGTGATCCACTCCTTCCCTCCCTGGGTTCTCCTCCAACACCTCCTACACGACACCCACAAATGGCTCCCCTGTGTTGCACAGGAGCAGGCAGCTGGCCATGGCAGTAGACTGCTGATATTGTTGCCAAAGCAGTGGCAGTTGAAAAATGGCTGCTGATGGCACACTTCACATGTTGTCAGCAGCCAGTTCAGGGCAATGGGCAAGTATCCCGCTGCTGTAAATTGGATGATAGGATTGGGCCATGATAATATTTATTCTGTCACACAGCTACCCTTGTAGTTTAGCTGTTTTCCAGTTCAACACTCTGACTTAAGAAGTCAATCAGTGGCACACCTGCCATTAATGAAAACGGGCAAATGCCCCAGGCGCGGAACCTCAAGCACCTCTAGGACCATGCGGAAGCCTCTCTGAGCCTTCCAATATGGTCAGAAACTGTGCTTCCGGTTTGTCAGAAGCACAGTTTAAGAGTCCAGGGAAGCTTCTGTAGGCTTCCCTGGTGCGTCCTGGAGTTTTGCAAGGCTCTGTGTGCTCCAGGTAAATGGGGGGGAGTGGCATCCTGCAGGGGGTGCCATTGCGAACCTTGGCCCTGGGGAGCGGGACTGGGGAGGTCCACCACTGAAGTTAATCTCTCTATATTCAATGGAGTTCATTACTGAGCAAACATGCCATGGATTCGTCTCTATCGCCAATGGCTCCTTTACAGCTGTTTTCAATTAGATAATTGTAATAATTCCTCATTTCAATTATCAATTAGATAATTCCTCATTTGTAAATATGTTCTCCTTTAATAATCTTGCCAGGGATCACTACATTAATTTATTAATCAATGGTATAAATCAATTCAATAGTTGTAGATTAAAAATGGGGATGGTTAATTCCATGCTGATGGCATTGTAGCAAACTCTATCATGACTCAGGTCATGCGTTTAAGAAGATAATTCCAACAAGAAATGATTTGACTATGTTATTTAAATGAGGCTGTTATTTTATGAAATATTTTTCAAGATATCACTTATGTAGAGATACTATAATATTTATTTTAATCAGCACATTAATCAATCGACTGAGGAAAAGCAAGACAGTTAATCCTCTAAAAAATTCATTAGTTGGCTTTCAGCCTTAATTTTTAGACTTCCTTGGTTCTTTTCAGTGCTAAGGGACATGGCAGATTTATTAAGAATAACTGCATTCAATATGAGACATTTTTAACTTACTTGTATTTTAAATCAATTGATCATCAGTTGACACCATATGTTTTTGGAGATCTAGCAGCTCAGGTCACTAGCTAGCAAAAAAATGGAGAATTTGTACTGCAGTAAGTGAGGGCGTAATCCTAACCAAATTTCCAGAACTGGAGGTAAGGGCAGTGCAACTCCGAGGTAAGGGAACAAACATTCCCTTACCTTGAGAAGACTTCCATGACTGCCACTCAACTGCAGAATGCAGCACATGTCAGAGCCAGAAAGAGGGGATGGCAGAGCAATGTCAGTGTGGAAAAGTTGCTTAGGATTTGGGCCTGAGACACACAGTCCAATAATCATGCAAATAATTTGATTCAGCAGCAAAAAGTATATTTCATTACAGAATTCTTGGGTTCATTTTCCAACTATGCAAGGAGTTGTGATAGAATGAACTGCCTGAAGACAATAGTAACATAGTCCAAGGCTGGTACACCAACGAAGAGGTGGAATATCTGTACTGGGCATCACTGCATCTTGCTGCTTTTTCATAGCACTCTGCCACAGCAGTCCAAAACCTTGTTAACTATTTGCTGTATTGCTTTTAGATAAGGGAAGACAGTGAATAACCATACTGAAATTGCCCAGTGATCATAAAGGATGTATCTTCATCCTCGACTTACTGGGCTATCCCTGTGTGGATGGAAAGCAGGCAGCATGGTCCAGAAGGGTAGGAGGACAAGAAGAATTTGAGGCTCAGACCAACCACATGTTTGGGACCAGATCCAGATTAAGCTGGTTTAAGTCAACCACTAGTTTAAATTTTAACTCCAGAAAACTGGGTCACAGGTCACAGGCATAGTTGGCCAGGGCAGCAATGCAGCTGGGGATTGCTTCTGCTAAACCCAGTTCTCAAAATTCTCATTGGTTGTGCATAGTGTAGGTTTCTCAATTTATCCAGGATGAAGAAAGAAAGAGATGCAAGAGAGAAATAGCCCAGAGCCAGAGCAGTGCAACAGGGGCAATTATGCTGATCACCCACGGTTCTAATGGAAATAATTCACTGATCGACTTTTTCCAAATAGATGACATCTTCTATTGCGAAACCAGCATGTCAGTGCTCTTGTATGTAAAGAGACATATTGTGCACTTGCCAGCATTCTCTCCACTTATTTTCTGCCACTGTGCTACAGCTCAAGCGAGCTAAGCCGCAAACTGGCCAACAGAAATATTCCATCTGCCATCCAAACTTCAAAATCTGTCACATGCATATACCCTGAGCAACATCACAGGAAGCTTCCTGGCAAGCAGTCCCAGGGTACAAACACGTGCCAATAGCCTCGGAAGCAACAAGAGCTGCACCATGGATGCCAAGAGAAAATTCATTCACCCAGAGGTGTCTGTATATGTTTGCAAATTAATTTACTTGAATATATTCCCATTATCCTTAATAAAAAAAAAATAAAGACAGAACTGTGCGTTCTGTAGATAATCCAAAACAAAGTGTATTTTACCAATGGGAGATTAAGCAAGGAAAATCTGTGATAATGCTGCCTTGGCACAGTACAGAAATATTTGCACACATTCCCTGTGTACAAATTAACTCAGGAGAACAATTAGGGGAATTAAAGCGCCTCTTCTTACTAGTCAGTTCTTGGAAGAGATCAGCTGCCAATTCCCCAGCTGGTGTAAATTGGCACAACTGAACTGAAGTTAACAGAATACTATTGGTTTTCCCAGGCTTAGAAGTGGGGTTAACAGTTTTTGAGGATTTTTTTTCCTTTTGGTAATATGATGCATTAATGAATTGCTCAAAGAGAAAAATGATTTGTGGACTTGATGCTGTGGGCCAGTCATTCTCAAAGAGGTGGGACATAACTCACCACAAGAAAGGAAAAGGGCCACTTGCCCTGAAGGGGAACAGCCCAGAAATGGGTGCTCCGACCACACCGCAGCCGTCACAGCACCACAGGGACCCAGGGGCTTGTATTCCTACTGGGGGGGGTTGCACTGGTCTTGGCAAGGGTCCATGAGGCCCGCAGCCCCCTCTGTGGCCTCTCCAATGCTTGATATTGCTCTGATTGGGGATCAGAGCACACTCCCAGTTTTTAACCAATTTCAAGCATCAGGAAGACTCACAGAGGGGGCTGTGGGCCTCACAGACTCTCTCCGAGACCAGCATGACCCCCCGCCCAGTAGGAATACAAACCCTTGGGTCCCTGCAGCTCTGCGATCTCTGTGGCACCATTGGGGTACCCCCTCACCCCAGACCCCACCAAGACTTACGGTGGTTCTCAAACTCCTGGGATGTTTGATAACCACTGCTCTAGACTGTATCCTCAGTTGTTCTGTGAATGGATGAACTCCTGACCAGGCAAGGGCAGATTTACACCAATCTCCCTTTCCTACGGTAGGCTCCCATGCCCATGAATGTGCCAACACTGTTTGTATTTTTGTAATACTCCTATTTGGACATCAAGGACAATGCTGAACTTCCTGTCTTTCATTAGAAATGGTTGAAAACTCTCCAGACTCACAGACCTTAAGAGTTGAGACGGAATAAGATGACCTTAGGGAAACCTCAAACCCAGAAGGCAGGACCTTCAAAACCAGTAATCCAGTTGGATACAGCGGAACTGGCTTCCATACTGAAACACCCAAGAATGAGTTTATTTATCTTTACTCTAGTTTTGCATACTGCCTTCAAAAAAGCAGTCAAAATGGTTTAAAATTAAAAAAAACATAAGAACAAAATCAGCTGGGTCAAAACACTTACCAATTTTTGGAGGATGGTTAGGATTGTATGGCACGAACGCTCCTAGCTCACAAAAGTTGTTACTAGTTCACTTGACCACACAGGTCTATGTTCATCAGTATGGTGTTGGGCTAAAAGGCAAAAAGGAAGAAAAATCAACAGAAAGAAAGGAAGAGCTATCTTCCTTTTTATACAAGTCTTTAGTCTTCCTTGGCTAATGAACCAGAGGCAATCTTCCTTACATACTACAGTAGCTGTTGACTACAAAGCCTGCTTCACCCATTGATCCTACATGAATCGGCCTACACCAATGTTTCTCAAATTGTGTGTTGGGACCCACTAGGTGGGTTGCGAACCAATTTCATGTAGGTCCCCATTCATTTCAATATTTTATTTTTAATATAGTAGACTTGATGCTACCATGGTATGTGACTGCATTTGGGAAAATGTTACAGATCTGTACTTTTAATAGGCTACTGTGTATATTCTTTTAACAATAATAGTCAATGGGACTAACTCCTGAATAAGTGTGGGTAGGAATGCAGTTTAGGATTGTTAAAAAATTTCCTGCTTGATGATGTAACTTCCAGTCATGACATCACTTCCGGTGGTTCCTGACAGATTCTCATTCTAAAAAGTGGGTCCCGGTGCTAAAAGTTTGAGAACCACTGGTCTACACAATCCAGACAGCAAAGCACATCTTGCCAGTTCTACCACAGCCTTTGCCTCCCCAGTGAGAGCTTTAACATTTATCTCCATTTTCTTTTTAGTAATGAAATCCTCAATATTTATCTAGAGCCAGAAAACTACAGGGAACTAGCCCATCTTATATACATGTGGCAGGAACCCCACATCGCAGCTGGTCATATTCTGGAGATCAGATTATTCAGCGGGCTTGTTTGCTAGCATCATTCCATCAAAATGGATGGTTCGAAAGAAAACCTGACATTGCTGTCTTGGTCACTCACTCATGTCCTTGTGTTGAAAAGCAATTGCATGGCAGCCTGCATCCCAGAGAGCGGGTGGGCTGCACTCCCCCAACACTACTTTCCCTGCAACTAGCAATTAATCTTGACTTGCCTTCACTGGCCTTGTCTCCAATCAGCTGCCTGACAGACAATTATTAACTGCGAAACACACATCGGGAAATGTGCTATTGTGGGAAGACAGGCAAGCGATATCATCAATTTTTTATGAGTGAATAAAGCATACACAGGTTAAGGTAACACTGATTGCCTATTAATCTCTGGATAAGAACGTACAATGATCAGTCCAGTGCATTTCCCCCCCACAATGTCCTCTTTTAGCCTCTACCTCCTTATAAAGTCACCATTTGCTCTTGGGTGATAATTCTATTCCTCCCAATGGATTTACTCTGTGTCACACTTCCCCCTTCTTTTCCACGTCTCTTTAAAATTGTCTGTCAAGACAAAAATAAATACATTTGCACTTTAGTTGTCTCTGGAAAGTTACAGGTATTTTTACATGGCTGATTCATATTTCTTAATTGAGTTTTGCCTTTTGAGATAGACCCATAAGAATTTAGGGAGCCGAGTGGTATTGAGTCAGTCCATTTAGATCAATGCTGTGTAATCTGATAATGGCTCTCCAAAGTCTCAGGGCCCAATCCTGAACTCGGTGCACTGGCTCAACGCTGGCGCACATTGTTGCAAATGTGCTGTAAGACACATTTGAAAGCCTTACTGTGGGCCCAGCGCGGGCCCACACTGGGCTAGCTCCAGCGCTGGGCCCACAGTTCGCCACCTGGTGCTCCGTGCAAAACGCCAGGCAGCAGAGAGGTAAGAAGGGGGAAGAGGCAGTATGGAGGCATTCCAGGGAGGGTGGAGAGCGGGGGAAGGTGTGGCAGGGAGAGGGAATAGGGCAGGAGGGGGCACGACCAACTGAGCTCAGCTCTGCTGGATCTAGAGCCCCGTGTTGGGCCAAGCAGCCCAACACAGAACTCCTTGATTCTGTGCCAGCTAAAGAGCTGCCGCAGAATCGAGTAGCCCCATTGTGGGGCTACTTCCCTTCCCCCAAGGAGTTGCCAGTGGTTGCCCGGAGGTAGCCATTTTGGCACCACAGCAGCCCCGTGTGCCAGGAAGCTCAGGATTGGGCTGCCCGGCAGTGGTTTTTTCCAACCTTGCTACCTAAGGCTCTTTTGGGTGAAGATGCACATGAAATGCCCACTCATGCCAACTTAGCCACACGTGCCTGGTCTAGTGGCTGTGGCAGCATGGTTCTAATGCTGCTGCTGCTGCTTTGTGTTAATGGTTCAGACTGGCCTGCTGGCAGCGTGCTCTGAGCGCCGTCACTGGGCCTTTTACAACAGCAGGATGTCTCCCTACTGTATAATGTAGAGGAGGACTGGGTTGTTATTCTGTCATGTTAACTTCTCTGCCTTAATGTAGGATTCGTCATACATAACTGTCTAAAGATTGTCTGAAGACTGGAGAGAAAAGGAACAAACAAGATGTGCTGTGCCAAAACTGCTTATATGAATTAAACAGACAAACCAAACAGGGTGTTACAGGATAAGGCGATCCAACTAGGGTGAAGATTTCTTGCTGACACTGATAATTTAGCAAGGTCTGTCCTCTCGGACACATAAAGCTTAGGTGAGAAGCAACTATGCAGTTGACTTGTTGGCAGTTCTTGAGCAAACAGTGAATTTCCAATAGTACAGTAAATCAATATTTACATCAGTACTATGACCACAGAAAAGTGTGGGCATTTGTACTTCTATGCTAGACTGAATGTCCCGTCCTCATTTGCTCAGCTAATTTTCTGTCAGTTCCTTGATGCATACATTACAGACAGTCAATCATATTCATGACACAAGTATGTTATTTCCAACCCATCTTTCAAAGCACCTGTAGGAAAAAAAAATGATGACTTTGAAAGGGTAAAACTAATGTAATAGAGGAGCTGTCACCAAAATGAGTTTTCTATCATTGAACTCCCTTTCATGCTCTGGTATCCCCACCCACCATGTGAATTTTTAATGGAGATGTTTCAGTGTATTATGTAAGTTCCAGAAATCAACCAGGTTGTCATTTCAAGGAGGAACCTTTAGCACGTGAATCCTGAGCAATCAGGGTATGGCTTGAAGCTTATCTTTCTAACAGCCCAATCCTGCCTAACCTCTCCCCCTTCCAGTGCAGCCATGCCACAGGAGCACACTCTCTGTCCTGGGGGAGGTCAGTGCCAGTGGTTTCCTCCAGCTAAGGGAACATCTGTTTTCTTGCCTGGGGGTAAGCCTCAATTGGTGTGATAGGTCTAGTAAGACCTGGGCCAGTAATTTTGCTGCCTCAAGACTGAGTAGGTACAAGGTTTTCTGAGTTTTTGTTTGTTAATTTCAGTTGTTTTCAGGGCAGGTGGTCTGGTCTAGAGGGTAGAGCCTCCGTCTGCCTGAAGATAACATCCACAAGGTCGCCAGTTCGAAGCCACCGGCACCGTGCAACCTTGGAGCACCTGACAAGCTGAAGCTGAGCAATTCCATCTGCTCTGAGTGTGGGAGGATGGAGGCCAGAATGTGAAGCCAGATCGGAATGAAACACCTTGAATGTAGTCGTTCTTGAAAGAAAGAACCTTCTTTGAAATTGTAAAAATCCCTGGTTAATAAGGGATTTAAAAATAAGCCTGCCTATGTAAACTGCCTTGAATAAAGTCTTGAATAAAGACCAAGAAAGGCGGTATATAAATACCTGTTGTTGTTGTTGTTGTTGTTGTTGTTGTTGTTGTTGTTGTTGTTGTTGTTGTTGTTGTTGTTGTTGTTGTTGTTATTATTATTTGTTTTAATAAAAAAAAAAAAACTGCATGGACCCAGGAAGGTGGACTGAGGCCAGGAAAGGGGGATGTTGATAGGGGATAGGATATTGATGGAGCTGCCAGTATTACCCCCTTCCAGACACTGGCACCCTCCACCCAGCATCTGCCCTGTTTTTCCTCCCTGCCCATTCCACCCACCCCCACCCACTCTGCCCACACCCTGCAATGACTTACCAGCTCTGGGGCTCTTTAGGAGGCTGGTAGCATGTGGCAGTCTGCCACTTGCAACAGCAGCCCAGCTGCATGGAATTGTGGATCGCGCTTTGTGACCACCATGCATGCTGCGCTACCAGAGCGCGCCAGAGGATTGGGCTGTTAGGGTATTGTCTCAAATTTGGTTTCTCAAGAAGAGAAAGGTGATGTTGCAAAATATGGTATTGTTACTGCAGGGTATTGGGCAATCCAAATTTGCAGGTTAAAATCATCCTTTCCTGATAATATAGCTATTCTTACTACTTTAGCGCTTTCAAGATTTGGTTGTCCACATAACTCATATACACCTGACAGCATTTGTGGCCCAGTGGTAGAAGCTGAATTTAGGGCAGGAGGTCTGGTCTAGAGGGTAGAGGCTCCGTTTGCCTGAAGATAGCAGCCGAAGGTCACTAGTTCGAGGCCACCGGCACGTGAACGGTGAGACCTTGAAGCAGCTGACGAGCCGAGCCGAGTTTTTCCATCTGCTCTTTGGCCGCCCTTCAAGTGAGATATGAAGGATTGTCAGCTTACGTGGGAGGAAACTGGAGGCCAGAATGTGATACCAGATCATAAAAGGATCCATCTGAAATGTTGTGGTTCTTGAAAGACAGAACCTTCTTCAATTGTAAAAATCCCTATAGGGATTTAGTATAGCCTGCCTGCGTAAACCGCCTTGAAATAAAGTCTGAGGAGAAATCTGACGACCATGAAAGGCGGTATATAAATACCTGTATTATTATTATTTATTAGCTCTGAAAGATTCTGGTGTGTGCATTGAGCCCCTGTCCACTTACACCAGTGCTTATATCACATGCAACAGTGGCATGATCTTTGCGCTGTCACTGGGCATTTTATGACAGTGGATCTGAAGCTCTGCTGTCACATGGGGCTCATAGGACTGGGCTGTAAAGTTTCTAAATGGTTTGGGGACAGGATAAAGAAGAGCGACTCAAGCAAGAATCAATCCTTTGGTGATAATGCTAGAGGCCGTTAAGTAGAACTGTTGAAGCCTTTCATGACCTGTTCTATCACAGTAAGCGAAACACTCCTATTTCTGTAGACAAGAGGAAGTGTGTGGAAACTTAGCCAAGGAGTATCAAGTATAATAATCATGGCTTGTGACATATGTACTTTTAACAAAATCATACACCACCCACATGTCCCTTTGTATCTGGGCATCAAGATCAGTCTGCCAACTCTGATATTATTTCTCCATTATATAATGAATACATTATTAATTGCATTAATAATCAATTCAATTATTTAATCCATTAAATAATTCACAGGCATTTTGACAGTTATATTTTCTTCATTTCTCATGCTGTTACAATATTGATAATTGTATTGCAGAAATCTCCTTGTGTGGTAGATTAAGAGTTGCTTTCATTAGCCAATGCTTGGTTATCTACAGCAGGGGTCTCCAAACTTTTTGGCCAGAGGGCCACATCAAATATCTGGTGTGGTGTGGAGGGCCAGGAAAAAATTTAAATATAAAATTCAAATAAATACATTAGAGATGGAACTGAGATGAGTGAATAAATGAATGAATGGGCTCATTCACTCAACCTCTCTGGCCCTCAGAACACCCTCCAGACACAATCAGAGCACAGTTCTGGTCATGTTCAGTTGAGTGGGCCAGAGGCTTTCAGGGGACAAGAAGTTGGCCGTGGGCCGGAAAGAGGCTTGCTGCGAGCTGCATCTGGACCCCGGACTGGGGTTTGGAGACCCCTGAAATACAGTATTTGAGAGACACTTCCTACTACACTTAAAACATCTTAAATGAACTTAATACATGCACTTGACTACTGTAGACATTTGTAGATATACAAGTCAGGTCTCAGTGCTACGTCCCAACTTCCCAACATCCCATCACATTATGTAAACATTAGCCTTCTGTAGATGTGATTACTGCATTACATTGAAGGGTAGAAAAAGGGGGACCAGGAGCCAGAACTGTAACTGACTGCACCAACATCCAAGGCAGTGACATCACAGCAATGCTGCCCCATGCCTAGGCATGACATCATGTGATATTGTGTTGTCACTCCTGGGTTCTCCACCAGAGGAGGGGGGCATGCTGTGGCTGCTTCATGTGCTTTCTCTGTGGAGGCTGGGAGCCTACACAGAAGAGGGAGTAGGGCATGTGAAGTAGCCAGAGCAAGCAGCTCCTCCTCTGGGGAGAGCCCGGAGGTGCCTGCCTTGTGCTACTTGGTGGCCACTTTCAGGTTCTCCCTGGAGACTCCACAGAAGAAGAAACAGGAGGCTCCACTATATTAAAGAAATAGTAAATGTGTCTTCTTCCTGTTTCTTCTACCACTTCCTCTTTCTTTTCTTCAGCTGCTCATAAGTATCATTTTGGCCATGATCTTTTTGAGTTTGAAGAATTAGATAATGAAAAAAGACAGACAGTTCCTAACACTTCAAAGCTGCTGGGAGCTATTCTGTGCAGGGTCAGTGCATTTTGCCTCTGTGCCCCAAAACTAATGGTGTTTATCCCTCCCTTTCATAGTTGGTCTGCCCCCTCCCCCCACGTTCAGTTGAAAGTTCTTAGAATACTTTCAGTGCAACTCTATCACAATCTCACTTTTGTACTCAATATAACTAGTCCCCAAGGTCCATGATCCAAATTACTCATCACCTCTTTCTCACTCTTTAATAACCTTGATTATGAGTCTAGAAAGGTAGTTCAAGTGTAACTAACTCACAGTAAATGACCTTGATTATGCATTCTATGGGCAAAGAGGCACTCTAACCTGCAGCAGTGTTCTGCAGAGAATGGAAACTTGGGGTTCCTATTTTGGTTAAATTAATGTGGCATATAAGTGTGGTTTTGTGTGTGTGTGTGGGGGGGGGGCATTAACAAGCCATAATTGAATACCTGCCTGTGTCCTCAAGGTTCTGGTTCAATCACTCCATCCTAAGCATAAGTTCGACCACTTTTTCTGTATATAATCAAGATGGGTAAAGAGGTTTGCAGAATTTTCATTGATTGCTTGAAATCCAAACTAGATGTAGTCTGGTGTGTGAAACACTTTCAGTATCCCTCCTAACTTCTAAATCCATCTGAACGTGCTATATAAATATGAATGTGAGCATCTGTTCATTTCATTATTTTTCTGTGAATAAATTGGGATGTTTTCTCTCTTTCTTTGTAAGCATAGCACTGATAATATTATTTGTTGTTCATTGTCTATTATTGCTCTATTATTCTAATCATTCTCTGTTGTTATCTATCACTGTTTATCCGTGCACTAGTATGCAAGTTTCAGTATTACACAGAACCATTAATCAGAAACTGTCATGTGTTGAGGAGAATTCTCCATAGAAGAGTTTGCATCATGCCACATCTAAAAAAGTTGACCCTGTGAAATTTTTCTCCACTGTTACTGTGCTTCATGAGTGCCATATCAAATAGCACATGAGTAACCAACAGCACAATTCTATCTATATCCCTGTGCATTGATACAGCAATGCTGGCACGGCTTCTGCTACATCTCAGAGGGGATTTTTGGAGGTCTGGAGGTCTCCTCAGAGTAAAGGAACATTTGTCCCCTTGCCCAAAGGTAAGCCCAGCAACTGCTCCGGGGCAACTGCTCTGAGTAAGCCGCAGCTCTGGACCTGCGCCAGTTCAATCACTGGCTCAAGGCTGCGAAGGCAAATCAGACCGGGGAAGGGGCTTGGGATTTGACCTGGACTGCTGCAGCTGACCTGCTCCTCTTCTGGACCTGATATGTCCTCCTCCCTGCCCCTGTCACCACCCTGTTCCACCCACACCATCCCTAGTTTTGCCTTCTCCCCCATCTCCCTCCAATTCCCTGCACAGACTTATCTGTTCTGGCAGATGGCCACGGGCCCACTGGCATGCAAGACACCGTTGTGACCTCCCTGCTAATGGGCCTGTAGCACACATTGGCGGTGGCTGCTTTGCAACAGCTGTAACAGTGTTACAGTGTTCCGCCAGCACAACAGTGGTTAGGAGTGGGCCTCACTTTATATGAGATAGTTACCATACATTCATTTTTTTTCCACACCAAACTCTCACAGTAACTAATAGGTAGAGCTTTTTCCCTTGATCTCATGCGTATTTTACTGCATTGTGCATTGGCCCCTGTATGGGGTCTGAGTCACTACACCCGTGTGGCCCCTGAAGCATTGGGCTTCATCCACAGACATACCATTGCCAATTGGGCCACACACCCCAGGCCCACCAACATACTCATGACAAGCGTTTCTTTATGTTCGTCTGTGTAATACTGATGGACATGTTGATTTATTGTGGCTTGTGCAATTCTACCACTCATCTTCTATTTTTGTGCTCAATGTCACATCCCTGGCACTGTTTTCTACTTGCTTTATTTCCCTCCCACCCCCGTTCCCAACCCAGTTATTGCTTGATTTCTTTGGTTATGGTGCCCACTGTAATATGTTCTCTTGTTCTCTCCAGGGAGTTTAGCTGTGTTGCTTGTTCTTCAATGCAGCATATACACATTGCCACTTCTGACGTTTGAAACTTCTCCTTCATAACTGTTTCAACTCTTTACCCCTGGAGAGTCTGGTAGTTGGTGAGGGATTTCTTTAACATACTTTAACTGCAGGGCTGCCTTGTAACATGTGTTAGCAGTAACCATGATGATTATGTGCCATTTCTTTTCACAGAGCTGAAATCTAGAATGCCTATCTTTCTTTTATAAGAGACAAAAAGATAATTGTGCCCTCCCTACAAATCCCAGAGATTATGTTCCTCTCATCCTTAGAATCCTCAGGGTAAGAGAAAAAGAACACATTTGTGCACAGTTTGTGTTTCTGTATCTGCCGGAAAAACCTGAAACCATCCTCTAAATTATTCATTCCCATGCCTTTTATACACTGTTCAAATTCTTGTTCAGGAATTTCTCAGTCTTTTTTTTTTTCCAAAATTTACCATGGTTCTTAAGACTAACACAACCAACAGCTAAAAGTACCATGTGTGATATTTTAGTGTTACCCCTCTGGCACTATATGTTATCTTGATGAGTTAATGGTGCCTCACTACCAGTTTATTTCCAAAGAAATATAAACTATGCACAGGACTAAATTGACAATGCCACTTAAATTTTAAGTAATGATTTCCATCTGGCATTCTCCCTTTTCCTTTTACTATTCATGTTTGTTACCTGATCACCAGTTTCCAGAGATCTTGTGTAAGGCAAGAGAAGCTCCCTACCTTCTCAGGGGGCTCCTTCTTTAGGATCCAAATATATAATGATGTTATGTATATGGCTCAAGGGGGTTGGCATAACAGATCAAAATGCAATCTACGTGAAGTGTGTTGCATAATATCATAAGATACAATGACATAAAAAATATTAAGCTAGGAGGGGGAAATGAGAAAGGATGGATATCCTGAAAGAACCTGCGGAAAAACTGTTTTTCAGATGCTTTTCAAAAATTGGAAGAGAATAACAAAGGTCTTGAAAAGAGAGTTCTGGCATCAATCTTATTCAATTTTCTAGTGCTGATGCAGCCATGCCAACAGGGTGTATACATGCCAAGGGGGGAGGGCGGTCAAGGAGACCTCCTCAAGGTGAGGAACCATTTGTTCCCTTACCTCGGAGCTGCATATTAGCTGCATCAAGGCTGGAAAGTTGGATAGGATTGGGCCCTCTTACATTGTTGTTGCTCCTCATAGAAAAAGGCTAACAGTGCACCACCTTAATAGCTCCAGCAAGCCATCCAAGACCCCTGGTACTGGTAAGTTAGTGCTGGGGACGGGAGGGAGGGGTCGATCAAAGCTCTATCTTGACAGAAAGATTTCTAGAAAACAACGGTACAGGAGAAGGCTTCTTCCAATTTAACTCACCTTGAGAATGCCTCGTAAGAACTTGTAGTTGAAATGTGTGTGTGGGTTGGTCGGCAGGCTTGAATTTAAACTTAAAATTTTCCTATGCGACTTGCCCTTCAAGAAGCTTGTAATGAATTCAGAGCTTCTAATGCCTGACTGAGAAATTGACAATGGGTAGTATAGCATGAAGCCAACACTTCTGCCCCTTTTATTCTATCATATGCATTAAAAAAAACATTTTGTATGTCCTTTTGCAGCACTGAGTCACGGAAGCTTCTCTCCATAAGCAGAGTGGCAAATTTCTGCCGTCCCAGTCCGAAGGAGGTTAGTAAAGAGAATCAGGAAATGACTGGTAGAGCATGTGCAAATCAAGCCCAACTGACCCAGGTTGCTATCCAGAGCAACTATAGAGTGTCGAGGAGCTTAAAAACTGCATTCCCCCACTCCATTCTGATGGATGCAGCCAGAAGTAGCCCAATCAGAACTGTATTACTTCAACAGACTATTCTCAAAGATTTGATTGAAATGTGATGCCAGGCAAGCAAGAAGAATCTTCCTGTGTAATTTTGCCTGTCTCAGGCATCACATTTGAACTGGAGCATGGTATACCACGGTTCTGTTGCTGGGGCCAGGTGCTGTACTGGCATGCTCACACGGCAGTTAAGAGCCCAGTTTCCATGATACACGGAGCCCCTGCAGTGCTGCACAAGAAAGGACTTCTAGCTTGACTTATTCTAGCACTTATTCCAGCTCTTTTATACAGAGTTTGCAATTGTGGAATTGTTTGGATTTTTATTATATTGCATCTTTCAAAAGTTTGTAACCTGCTTTGGAATCCACTTGGCAGAAAAGCCAAAAATATTAAAATAAATAACAATCAGGTTTGGTCTCTCACCTTCATCTTCTTTTGCTCATTCTTCTTCATTTCCAAACATTTTCTGCCTGTTATAAATAATAATAATATAATAAATATGAGAATAATACCCTCTGTTGCTCCTGTTCCTGAATGCATCCAAACGTACACCTGTCATTAATTATTATTCTGTGATTACACAGCATAATACAGTACTTGATGCTCCTATCTTATTTATCCTCGCAGAAACTATGAGGTTGGGCTGAAAATAAGATTTGGCAAAGACTACCACCAAATGTCAAGGCTGAATCAGGATACGATCTTGGGATACTCATGTCCAGACTCAACAATATATCACACTGGGTGCATCCACACTTCTATCACTGTGGAGCCTAGTTTCTAGCATTTTGAATCTGGGTCAGTTATCTTCTTAGATATCCCACAATCAAATTACAGGCATGTGGTACTTAACAAAGGGAATACATTCTCTTATTCCTGTTGTTATGTGATTAGGTTGTTAAGTGAACATTCAGCCCAATCTAGTGCCTTTGTTGTATATACAGACACTCCCTGCCATACACTAGCTGGCTGCACAGGCTACTGGAGATCGATTGCCTCTTCTTAAAAGCCTCTTGTGTTAACACACACTCTGCTGCAGGCTATGGGAGACCTGACTGCCTCATTAAGAGCCTCTTTCATGTGCTTTGAACACTGTTGTGTATTTGGTCTGTCGTTAAGCAGAAGATCATTAAGTGGTACACGCCTGTATATCTCAATGAAATTATTCACTCAGATGCTAAAAAACAAAATAATTAAAGCTGAAGGGA